>NC_050578.1:129850933-130155933 GCF_011100635.1 Trichosurus vulpecula | reverse complement strand
GAAACCTACTTCCCCAGTCCTACCAGAGGCTATTTAGTATTTACATTAGACTTTGGGGAATTCCATTGCTTAATTTGTTTTCTACCTGTTGCATAACAAACCAAACATTTTAACTTCCTATTTTAGTTTGTTAAATGATATTATCATTATCATATTTATAATTAGTGCAATACAATAATAAATATAGGCAGCCAGGTGCCTCAGTTCCTCATCTGTAAAATGACATGGTGGAGGAAATGGCAAACCACTCCAGTATCTTTGCCAAGAAAACCCCAATTGGGGTTTTGAAGAGTTGAACACAACTAAAAGACACAACAACAACAACAACAACAAATATAAGGTCTACTATCACTAAATATGCTATTTGATGAGTTGTATATCTCTTTTGAATTGTACCACTTCTGAATTACCTACCCACCTACTAGTCATTATAACAACTATAGGCCAGTCTAATGTAAACCACTCCAACAAGGTTTGTTGGTTTGCCCCAAGTCAATTGAATCATGTGCTCACTAGTCAGGGAGCTGACTATTCACAGCTCAGCTATTTATTGCATCTTTGATCTTGTATTAATTGCTCCCCCACTCTGGACTTCAGTTTCCTTAATTGTCAAATGTGAAGTTATACTAGACTAGGTTCTCAAAGTATAGTCCATGCCCCCCTGGGTTCCCAGAGACCCTTCCAGAGAGTCCTTGGTGTCAAAACTATTTTTATAATAATACTAAGATATCATTTCCTATTAAAATACACCCCCTCACTGTCTCCCCTCTATCCCTTTCTGCTCTTCCATTAGAAAGTAAACTCCTTGAGGGCAGAGACTGTCTTCTTTCCTGTGTTTGTGTCTCCAGGGCTTTAGCATAATGCCTGGAACATGGTAAGTGAATAAATAAACACTTGTTGCCCCTTGTCGACCAGCACAACAAATTTTTAAAAATAACTTTAAAGGAAATTAACATCCTTTAAGGAAATCATTTTGAATGTAGATAAGTTATTCATAAGCATTCATGTTTAGTTTTAGTTTTGAAGGAAGAGTTTGTGGTAATGGAAAAATAATACCATTGTCAATACTGACCAACTGCTAGAAAATGAACTAGGAGACCGATTGTAACTCCCAAGACAGCCAGCACTCCAAATACAGTAAGGGCAATCATCCATAATGGCAGTGATGCTCTTTGGGAAGCTGGAACTGGTCTGGAAAGGAAAAAGAGACAATAAATTAGATGATTCCTATCTAACCTTACTTCCCTCTTATTCAACCCAGAAGATCTAAAATTTTACCATCAATGAAGACTTGAAGAAATCACATGGTAGCCATTCCCCAAAAGGGAGGGAAAGACAAGGAATAAGCATTTATTAAGTGCCTGCTATGTGCCAGGCACTGTGCTAAATGCTCTTTACAAATATTACCTCATTTTATCTTCACAACAACCCTGGAAGGTAGGTGCTAGTATTATCTTGATTTTACAGTTGAGAAAACTGAAGCAATCAGAGGGTTAAGTGACTTGCCCAAGGTCATACAGCTAGTAAGTATCTGAGCCCAGATTTAAACTAAGGTTTTCCTGATTCTAGGCCTTGCATTCCATGCACTGCACCACCAGATGCCTCCAAATGTCAAAATGGTCAAAGGATATGAGCAAAGAGTTTTCAGAAGTAGAGTAAAAACCATCAAAAATCATGTTGGGGGAAGGTCCCAATAACTAATAATACAGGGATTGAAAGGAAACAGGATTGGATCTGTGAGTTCATTGGCATAGGAAACTACTAGGCAAAAAAACTCCCAAAGCAAGTAGACACTTTCTTTGCAAATCTACAGTCTTAGAGAACTGCTTTAGCTAAAATGTTAAGTGACTTGTCCAGGGTCATACACCCAGCAAGGATCAGAGGTGGGACTTGAACCCAGGTTTTTCTGGTTTCAAAGCCAGTCATCTAGCCACTGATAATGAGAATTATAAATTAAATAAATTCTGTGGTTTCATTTTGTACCCAGTAAATTAGAAAATATGATAAGAAACAGAAAGAGTGATTGTGGGAAGATGAACATTAGTACACTTTTAGGTAATCTCTTTTTGCAAAAGCATTCTGGATAACAATTAAGAACTATGTGAGAAAGATGAAAAAGCCTTAATCTGGACATACAACTATTGGGCATATACCCCAAAGAGGCAAAAGGCAAAAAGAAAAGTCCCCATATGTTTCAAAATATTTATTGCAGCACTTTTTGTTATAGTAAGAAACTGGAAACAAAGTGGGTACCTATCAACTGAGAGAAGAGCTGAAACTTTTGTGGCATATGAATGCCATCAATCCACCAAAAATATTTATTAAGCACCTACTATATACCAGACACTATGGCGAATTAATGTGAATGTGATAGAATATAATCCTGTCATAAGAAATGTTAAATATCAGGAGATCAGAGAAACTTGGGAAGGTATGTAGGAACCACTACAGGAAAATAAGCAGACCCAAGAGGACATATAAAATGACCAAGATCACACACAAAGGAAAATAGCATTAAGCAACACAAACTCATATCAATGGAAAGGTCAAGTTTGACTACAGAACTAATAATGAAAAATATCTCCCCACTCTTGTGGAGAGAGTGATGGATTACACATGTGAAATGAGTCAAATGCCATCAGACATGGCCAGTGTGTTGGTTTGTTTTGCTCATCTTTACTTCCTTTTTATAAGGGTGGATTGTCTTGATGGGAGAGAAGAATTGGAGAGTGATAGCCATGTAAAATAGCATTACTAAAACATAGATGTTATCCTTTTTTTACAAAGGTTATATTCCCAATCTATGTTCAGTGGCACTCGTGGTGATAAAAGAATGATTGTCCTCATTTTAGGGATGAAGAACTAAGAATAATACAACTCATTCAAGATCACAAAGCTAATAAGTATCAGTGTCAATATTATTATGAGGCCATGCTGCCTTTTATCATACAGACTTTTTCTCAGCCTAAACTACTAGACTGATGCCTTTGCGCAGTTGTTTAATGTATTATACTGTATACTTTATTAGTCCTCTTAAACTGAAGCACTGTTACAATATTTCATTGGGCTATCAACCTGTATGAGTTGTCTTCTCTTTAATTGTATTTACATTCCCCTACAGAATGATACTATAAGATATAAATGGAGTGAGACAGCTTAGATATTTCTGGTTGGATCTCTGCTCTATCTTTCTTATTCCACTTTATCCTGTAACCTTCTCTTGTTACCAATTTATCCTTATGTATCCTTAAGTCTTCGAAAAATTATAGATGCAAACTCCTAAACGATATCCACCTCTAAGGATAAATTTTCTACATGCTCATAAAAATGTATTACGTAGTAACATTCTCAACACACAGTAGAGGGGCTGAATTTCTAACATGTCATTACACCTGCTTATTCTAGACCTTGGTGCATGAAGACCAAAGAGTGTGCTGCTAATAAATGTTTAACAACTGGCACTCAAGCAGTGATAGTAATATTCACAATTTATACACATGTTGTGAGAAAATACCATGTAAATTTTAAAGCAATATATAAATATAAATTATTATTATTGTATTTATGATGAGAATTAAAACTGAGTTTTGTGTTCTACATGTATAATAGTTTTCTCCCTCTTCTGGCTTTCCAAAATGATAATACTCAGATAGGCTATCCATTTTTCCACTGAAATAATGCTCTAGTGATATAACCAAATAGTCAAGGTGAAGTTGACAAAAACCATTCCCCAATTCATTCCCCTCCCAAAGACGTCTTCCTGACTCTAGGCCTGGCATGCTACCACTGTGCCACCTAGCTATCCTATAAATATGTATAGACCAAAAAAAAAACAACCCAAAAACAAAAACAACAGGCAGCTAGGTCACACACTGGATAGAATGCCAGGCCTGGAGTCAGATAGACTCATCTCTCTGACTTCAAATCAGGCCTCTTACACTTACTAGCTCTATGATCCTGGACAAGTCACTTAACCCTGTTTGTCTCAGTTTCCTCATCTGTAAACGAGCCAGAGAAGGAAATGGCAAACCCCTCCAGTATCTTTGCCAAGACAATGCCAAACGGGATTACAAAAATTTGGAATTGACTGAAAACAACTGAACAACAAGAGCAGAAAAAAATCTCCCTTGAAACTTTTTAGTTGTATCAATGAGTTGCCTACACTCTATTTTTCAGTGTTTTACTTGGTCTTATTTTCATATGTGAGAAAATACAATTATGTTAGCACCAGGAAAGGGGAGTTACTCAACCAGAAACTCACATCTGTTATTAAAACCAGATTTTTCCAAAGTTCATTGTTCAAGACCAAAAAGCTGTCAGGATTAATGAAATTATTGACTAAAGGGAGCTCTGCCAAGGTAAGAGGGACAAGAAGCTTTCTTTTTATTCTTTATATGCTGCCAGGAAAAGGATGTGCCTGGGAGAGGTATTCTGACTCTTTCCCCCACCCAGCATTTTGCAATAAATTTCAGAGGGAGATTAACTTGTGGAACACAAGGAAGAGAAAGTGAAGGTAGTGGTGGGAGGCTGGTGAATGAAAGGGGTGGTCTAGACCCAATCCTTTTAAAAATATCTTGAAACATCTATTAGCCACAGTAATAACTCCTTTAAAGCTTTTGTAGCTTAAAAAATATTAAATAGTTCTTGTTTAAGACACACTTATAAAAGAAAAAAGAAGACTTAATCCTTTTGCTGAACTTCGTGTTCTGACAAACCCTCGCATCATATCCGCATGCTATATTTCTTTCTAATTCGAGTAGACAAGCTCAATACTTAGAAAGAAGGAAGCTGACCAGTTTCCACACAGAAGGAAGGCACAGCAAATTAAAATATCTGTTTCTTTTTTCAACCACAAGGCAATGTCACCTGCTTTTTTATTTATGTGTTGTCTAATTTTATTTAATGTAATTCAGAAAAATCAAAATCACCAAACTTGTCAGGGAAAGGAATGCTATTCAGGCTTTTTGGACAACAAAGGTTGTTACTGTCCTATTTTTACAACCCTTTATTCTTGATAACCTGATTTTGTCATTATAATCAGCCTCAAACATGTAGTGAGCAGCTACTGAATTCCAGCTCAAATATTGTCTCTCCTCTCCCCCCCGCCCCCAACCCAGATTATCTTTGGGTTGAAGATGAAGAAAGGATTGCCATTTACAATCAATCTAATGAATTTCTGCATGAAGGGGAACATCCCACTTTTACTTTCAGAACACATCAGCTTGTAGCTCCTGGAAGTACCATTATTACCTCACTAAAGTAATCCACTTTAACCCCTACATAAACTTTTGCATTCTGTCTTCATGATTTGAAAGCATTTTAACTCATGCTTCTTCTTACATAGGTTATGGAATCAATTCATAATAAAATCTTGACAAGTTGTCATCATATAGAATATAAACTCCTTCAAGGCAGGGGCCATTTTGTTTTTGTCTTTGTAACAGTGTCTGGCACAGATAGTGATTAATTAAGCTTTTTGGAGTGGATTGAATTGTATAGATCCTATGCTTAGATTACATTTGTGATGGAAAACTTGCATTCTCATAAAGTACTCTGTACTTGGGGAATCCCTAATTATTAAGAAATTCCTTCTATTGAGTTATACTCCATTTCCCTATAACTTCTGCTCAATTAGTCCTTATTTTCCCTTCTAGAAATAAGTAGCATAAGCCTTGAACCAGCTTTAAACTCCCCTGGATACCTCACACAAGGCAGATAATTAAACCCATAGTGATGAAGAGTAATGTGTTATATTTTCTTTGTGATAATTCAAAGTACATACGTATACACACAAATATGCAGACATATATACACATTTGTTTACAAAGACGTATAATACACAGTGTCCCAAAAGTCTCAGTGCAGTTTTAATCTTCAATATCTAAAATAGCATTAAGACTTTTGGAACACCCTGTATTTGCAAAAGCAAAACTCATTTACATGCATACACACATAACTAAAGTTAATTACAGATTCGAGTAAGGTTATACTTTGGATAGATTTTCCGGAATGGGAATGGAAGCCATCTTCATTTCATTAGCAGTTTTGAATTTCATAGTCTATATTTCTCAAGAAAAAGCCAAACTCATCAAATATTTTCGCATGGCAATGTAATCTTCTGATCAAGGCACATGGCAAAGAGATAATTAATTTTAAGAATAAACATGTACAAAAGCTCAAGTATTCAACGAATAAGCTCATTGGTTTTTCCTCAGACCTCAGGAACTGAATAAGTCTTCTGGTTGTGAAATATACACAAGTTTTGAGATGTATAGAGAGATATGAAAATTATAGAGATGAGAGTAGCAGCATAGCAGGATCACAAAAGTTGACTTCAGAGACCCTTTTAATTCAACTCATATCTGAAAGAAATCCCTATTATAACAAACCCAAGGGGCGGTGCAGTGAGTAGAACACTGCCCTTGGAGTCAGGAGGACCTGAATTTAAATCTGGCCTCAGACACTTGACACACTTACTAGCTGTGTGACCTTGGGTAAGTCACTTAACCCCAACTGCCCTGCTTTCCTCCCTCAAAAAAAAGAAAAACCCAACCAATGTTCATCTAGCCCCTGCTTGGAGGTTGCCTTGGAGATTTTTCTGGTCCAATCATCTCATTTTACAAAGGAAGAATTTTTCAGGCCAGTGAGATTGAATTACTTGCCCATTGTCACACTACTAGTAGTAGTGGCAGCACTAATACCCAGATTTTGTGACTCACAACCCTGTGGTCTTTAATTCTCTATGTTGCAGAACTGCATAAACCAGTGGAGGGCTCCTTTCACCCCTGGTCCTTTTAACCAATGGAACAATTTCTGTCATGCATGTTAGGAATGTGGTTAAGTAAATTTAGCAGAATCAGAAGAGGGGAATCTAAGACTCTAGTACTGCTCTATGCTGATGCTTCATAGGATTTTTTAAAAAGTACAGTGATCATGATACAGGAGGGGGAAAAAAACACTGGCTGTAGAGTCAGAAGACCTGAATTCAAATGAAATGCTTTCTATATGCGTGACATTTGGTTAAACCACTTGAGCTCTCTGGTCCTCAGTTCCCTCATCTGTAAAATGAAGAGTTTGGGTTAGATGACACCTAAGGTCCTTTCCAGCTCTAGATCTATGATCATTTGGTCATTGTGTGGTGGACAGATTACTAATGATTGGGATTGGAAAGTCCTATAATCTAGTTCTAGCTATACCACTAACCTCTCTTAGTACTCAGTTTCCTCATGTATAAAATGAAAGACTTGATTAAGCTCTATGAGCATTTTAGCTCTGAACTTCTGTGATTTTAGAGATTTTCCTTAAATCCATTGATGTCCTCGTCTAATGTTCCCTCCTGGCATAAAGACTACTCTTAGTTCCGGAAGGCCTTGCCACTACATAGATTCTGGCAGGTCCTAGCAAGCTAGAGAGTCTCTAAATAAAGGTCTGGTGATTGTCACCTTGGCTTTCTAGCTAATCCAGATTATTTCAAGACTAAACTCAAATCCTACTTTCCACGGGAGGCCTTTCCCAGTAGTCTCACACCCTCTCCTTTCCAAAGTTTTCCTCTTTCAGATTACCCCCCATTTACAGTCTATATCTTGCATATACATAGCTGTTTGCACATTGTCTCCCCCATTACAACGTTCATCTCCTCAAGGGCAAGGACCATTTTTGCTTTTCTTTGTATCCTCATCTCTTAGCATAGTGTCCAGGACATAGTGAGCTTCATAAATATTTGTTGATTGAATGACTGATTGTAATCCCAGGACCAGTCTAAATAATTTTGGAGAGACCCACCAAGTGGCAAAGCCAATCACTTGGGTGATCATAGGGTAATAAATGTTTTGGTCACAATAATTCTTAAGGACCATCTATGATCTGTAGTGAGGAATATGCACACTGATGAAATTCCAGATTTTTGAAGGACTGAAGTATAAATTTCGTTTTTAGACAGAATGCTCCTAGAGCAAGTCAAGGAATTGAGACAAGGAGAGGGACTAGCTATCCTTTGACTAGCTGTGGGAGCACTCAGTTATCAATCTACACGCACTTATTAAGTGTCTGCTTGTATATATACACTCACGCTGTCTAGGGATACACAACACTCGTTGGGAAGCCAGGAATGTTTTAATTGTATTTTACATTTATATGGTCTGAATAAATGGGTATGTCCCCTGAAGAGAGTAAGGGGAGTACAAGGACTCAGATGGATGCCAGTCCTTTTATTGACCCCCACTTCGAATCTCCCGCCAGGCTCTTCATTGACCAAATGCAACCCCCTGACTGCCTATGTCATGCCCTCCTCAAATGGCTCTTTTAAGCATGTATACAATCCTCTAACCTATTACTGGACCAGAAGCCTGGTCTCTGATAGATTGCAGCTGATCAGAACTGCTTCTAATCAGTCATCTGACTTACATTCTGCTAAAGCTAGGCAGGGAGCGGGGAGAGGGATACTTTCAACTCTGGAAACAAAACTGCTCCTGCCATTTCTTACACTACTATATACTGTATGAGGTCCTGAGGATAAAAATATAAAACATTCTGTATAAAGTAGAAATTCTATACTTTAATCCTAATATGTTATACTCTAACTGTAACACAGAGAATTAATTTTGTACTGTACAGAGGGCCCCAGATGATCACTTATCAGCTGTTCCTGCCTGCCCCTTTAGCTGGAAAAATCTAGACAAAGCTTTCTCCTCAGAATTTTCCTTCAGCCCCTGGTGGCATCAGCAATATTCATCCTGTCTCAAGCTTATGATTCAGATGCCCTAAATATGTGAAAGAAATGCAATGAACATCTCTAAGGAATCTTTCTCAATTTGGCAAATATTTATCCAACACCTGCTCCATGCCCACCACTCTATTACCGCTGCCAAGGATATGGAAGAAGTAGAAAAGATATTTTAAAATCTGAAATTGCTAAATAGTATATGAGTTAGTGCAAAATCAGGGATACTTTACAGAAAATAACTGTGAGAGGAAATTATAGGTCAGAGAGATATAAATACAGATTTCTTTTACTTTGGTTATAGTAGCAAAAATTAACACAATTATATTAAAGATGTTTTATATTAATTATTATATTAAATTATATATAAATTATATTAAACTGATGATATTCTATTAATAATTATTTTGGATTTTAATGATATTTATGTAGGTTAGAGAGGTCTGGAAGGCTTCAGGGGTAGAGATATGACTTGAGTGGGCTCCAAAAGAACAGTAAAGCTTTTGATTGGTGAAAAGGGGATGGGACTCAGGTTGGGAGAGAAGCTAGAGAGAAGGGATGAGAGTAGGAATGAAGATGCATGGAGTAGCAGTAGAGGAGAGAGGGAGAGGAAATAAGAAGATTGGCTTAACTGTAGTTGAAAAAAAGTCATATAGACAACCAGGGGAAGGGCAGACTAAGACGGTTAGCTGGTTAGCACTTGTGCAGAGACCACAGTAGCAGGAAAAGAAATTTTGTCCTTATACTTCATGAGGAACCTTTGAAGGTATGTGAGTAGAAGAGCAGTAAGGTGAAAGAAGAGTTTTAGGAAGATGAATGTGACTTCAGTGAACATGATACATTAGAATGGGAGATTCTCTTGGGTAGCAATACAAAGAGGAAACCAATGTGCTAAGATAGCAATCACACGAGAAGAACCTGAACTAAGATTTTGATAATCAGAACAGTAAGGGACAGACATGAGAAAAAATAGCAGGAGACTAAGCAGTTAGTTACTATTGTTGTTTAAGGTCAGCCATGAGTCAGATATAATATTTATGTTTTGATCTTTCATCACTGAGAGACTGATGGCAACTCAATGGAAATAAGGAAGTTAGGAGCAAGAGCCCATTTTGTGGGGAAGAGGATTAATTCAGTTTGGGCGTATGGAATTCAAAGTGATCTGCGAGTGAAAATGTCAAGGAGGCAGCTGAAGACACAGAACTGGAATCACTTAGTTTCCTGGGCCTCCTTAGTTTTTCATCTGTAAAATGAGGGATTTGAAATAGATGGTCTCTGAGTATCCTTCTAGTTCTATATCAACTAACCCAGGATATTATGAATTCAGATAAAGAAGGAGTTGGAGTTGAAGCTAAGAGATTTTGAAGTCAACTATGTAAAAGTTTTATTGAAACTGTGTTTTCCAAAGGGAAAGATATAAAGAGAAAACCCTAGAATGGCAGAATATTAAAGCTGTAAGGGACAAGAGATGGCCTTTTTTAAGTCCTCCCATTTTATAGATAAGTAAAAAGAACCTCAAGATATTAAGTGACTGAAGCCTGATGTGTGAAGCCTAACTTATGTACTGAGTTAGAAGTTAGGTCTGTACTAGAAACAACTTCCCAGTCCTTTGGAGATTTCAGCTCGTTTGTAATTGGCATATTTATTAAATCCATGCCTTTTCCTCTCTAAGCATGTCTATTTTTTCCATTTTAATTGTAATTTATTTACTAAATTTCATCTTTTCTAAATTTCATCATTGCTTTTTCTCCCTCCCATGACTGTCATCACAACCCTGCTTATTAATGTCATCGCTCATTTATTCGCTATCAAGTTCAAAGTATAGTTCACATTCCCAGGGATGTGTCCTAAAACCTTCCTAGCTCTGGGCCTTCAACTTAATCTCACAAGTCTTCAACTCCACCTAAACTTCTTTCCAGGGTGTTCTGTACTTTGCCCTGAACTCCACACCCTAGCTTCATTTATCTGCTTCCTGTGACCTCTTGTGAATGCACATTTTTAAGTTCTATTTTGTTCTCCATACCTCTTCAGAAATTTCTTTGGAATCCATTCACATAACTTTACCTGTCACACATTTTTAAATTTAGCTTGCTTTACTCTTAAATTAGGAACATGAAGTCATATTTTGGAACAAAGTGTTCACAGGAACAGAGTTGGGAGGAACTACAGATGCCACACAGCCTAGCCCAAGCCTGAAGAAGAACGCCATCAACCACACTACTGACAAGTGGTCAGCAAACCTTTGCTTAATTACCTCTTCTTTCAACATATTTTCATTGATACAGTTTGTTTTCAGATCCTATGTTCCTCTCCCTTCCTTCTTCCAAAGAGCCATTTCTTATGACAAATATTTTTTTTAAAAAAAAGAAGAAGAGGAAATATGTTCATTAAAACTAATCGGCTCCTTGAAAAAAATCTCACGGAACACAATGTTTCACATTTGTGCCAACCTCTCCTGCCGCCTCTGCAAAGGAACTGGGAGAGATGACTTCTCATAGTGCTTTGTGGAGGTCAAACATCTTCTTTATCATTTCACAGCAGTCACTTTCCATTGTTTTTTAAATTTACATTGTTATTGTCATTGTGTACATCGTTTTCCTGGCTCTGCTTACTTCCAGTTGCATCAGTTCATGTAAATTTTCCCATGCTTCCCTCTAGTCACATTTGTCATTTCTTACAGCACAGCATGATTACATTACATTCACTTCTCTTATCTCTAAATCATTAATCTATTTTTGACTTATCTTGGTATATGGGGAAATAACTCACTATTTAACTCTTACTCTTTACCTTGTATCATGCTGCCTCATCTAAATAAAGGTTGTATCCTTCCTGTATTATACAAATCCCTTGAGGTCACAGAGTTGTGTTGGTAACCAAAAATGGGCTCCTCAGCACTTAGTCAACAAGTGCCTTTGACTAGTTTGGCTTTTTCCCCTGGACTGAATGCTGTTTGTATGTTGGACTGGAGTAAGCTTGTCGGCCCCTTCACCTTGCTTCCCTTGCTTAAGCTGATCGAAAGAACCTGTGCTTTCCCGGTCAACCCCTTCACCTTGCTTAAGCAGATCGAAAGAACCTGTGCTTTCCCTGGCGTACCTTACACCCCCGCAGAAGCTGGATGGTTAAAAACAGCTTCCGTTGGAGCCAGAGACTGCTACAGCTACAGCTACAGCCACAGCTGAAGCTGAAGCAGGAGCTGCCGGTAGCAGAGCTGACCTACGGGAGGAAGCTGAACAAGGACTTGAGGCCAGTGGGTAATCTTTTTACCACAGAGGGGAAGCATGTATATGATTTTGCTTTACACCATCATGCTTCTCTGTGGCCTCCTGGTTACTCTTGTGAGGTGAACTTATCGGACCTGGAAGCTTTTGATCAAAATATCAAAATGGGGATGCTGGTTTGTGGGTTGGTTACTGTGGAGCCTAAATATATGCTTTGATCCTTCTGCCTCCTACTTTGAGAGTTTCTTATATCCAGTGGTTCCGAACCTTTCAGACATGTATATGATCCTCTTTGAAATTATAAACTCTGCCCTCCTAATACAAGAGTGTTTCATTTATTATGTTTATATCTCTAGCTTCTAAGGCAAACCTTGCACATAGAAGGAGCTTAATAAATGTCTGTTGAATTAAATTTTTTACTCTAGATTCATCAGTGTATCCACTGTCCCTCACTGACTCTCTGTATAACAATGGCATAAATATAAAATAGATTTCATTTGTTGAGAATCACATAGCTAGGAACCTGTTTTCAGAAGCTCACAACACAGTTTAATTTGAAATTCACTTTGGAAACTATTTGAGTAGAACAAAAAACAAACAGTAGTATTATACCCCAAGGAGCATCAGGAGGGAATGACCCTTCTAACAACAGCCTGGCTATGTTCTCAAATGCCGCTTCTCAATGGACTTTCCCCCACCCCAAAATAAAGCATCATGCCTGAGAAAAAATTAGCAGATCTTGGGTGTCTTCCTTCTCCTAATTCCCATGCTCCTCTATCTTCTTTCAACCATCAGTCTCTTCAGTCACCTAGAGCCCTCATGTGACCATTGATGATACCTATGGAACCATGTGGAAATCTGTCTTCTTGTGTAGTACCCTTTCTTCTGTGTCCCTTTTATATCCACAAAGCTGAAACTAGCAAGGAACCACTGGGGATATGGCCCCGAATACCAAGAAGGGAGAGGAGTCTGTGCTTCTAGCTTCTGAGGCATGGATGTCTCAGATGTACCTTTCTTTCTGTAGAAATCACACCAGGAAGGGCAGGGATGGCAATGGATAATGAAGTACCAAGGATCACCACAGAGAAGAAACATACTCCCTCCCACATGCCACCTTCTGAGGACCACTATCACGCCCCTTTCTAAGCCCACCTTGCTACAGTGCCATTACTATACCCAAAATGGAAAAACCTAGTGTGCACCACTTGGCTTAGAGATTTGTGCCACACAGGATGCTCAATAGTAATAGATATAATCACCAGCCTCCAGGCATCTATATCTGGGTCACTTTTTTCTCTAACAACTCAACTGAATTTACCCTAGGTACCAGAATTCACAAGTATGGATGTATCTATGTCCCTGAATTTAAAATTACTTGTCACGTGTCTCTGCTAGATAATCTGACATTTACTTCCATTCTTGAAAATGTTGACTACTGATGACTATTCACACCTCTCCCAGGGATATTGTACATTTTAAAAGGGAACACCTAGTAAAATATCCTAACCCAAAGAAATGAATCACTATTGGGGGAAGCTCAAGTACTATTACAATCTGAGGAGAGGGAGATTTTTTTGAAAGCGTGTCTTGTGATGTTTCTCCACCTGCGTAGGAGTCTGGTCCACCAACTTTTGGCCCCCTCCAAAACCCACAGAAAGTCTTTCTGTCTCTGACTCTCTCTCTCTCTCTCTCTCTCTCTCTCTCTCTCTCTCTCTGACTCTCTCTCTCTCTCTCTCTCTCTCTCTCTCTCTCTCTCTGACTCTCTCTCTCTCTCTCTCTCTCTCTCTCTCTCTCTCTCTCTCCCTCTCTTCCTCTCTCTCCCCACAACAAGTTTTTTTGTGAATATCATTCAACTAAAGGAAGAACACACCCATCCAGAAACATCTGGATTCAAGTCAGGCCTCTGATGCATATTGGTTGTATGATCCTGGACAAGTCACTTGACCTCTCAGTGGGCTAGGCAACTCTCTAAGGCTGTAAGTTGCAGAGAAAGTGCCAACCTTTATTGGTAGTGGTTGTCATAGAGAAGGTTTCAACCTCTAGTTGTGGAGGGGGTTTCTTTATTCAGAAGTTCCCTATGCCAGTGAAAACACAGATTCATTCCCTATACCCTATCCTATTTCCCACATCTACTATAATACTTCTCAACCTACATGCTACATTTGAGATGCACTTTTCACTCCTGAATGGTCTCTCCTCTGAGTTTCTCTGCTATTCTGGTTGGCCTCCTATCTGTCTTAACCCTCCTTCCCAGTCCCCTTTACTAGCTTATCATCTTTCTCATGTCCCCTAATGATGGGGTATTCCCCAAGGCTCTCTCCTAAGATCTCTTATCTTCTTTTGCTTTTCTCTATCTCTTAGGGACCTTATCAGTTCTCATGGGTTTAATTTTCAGTTTTCTGCAGATGCTATTTAGATGTATACACCCAAGTTTATTTCTCCCCTCAGTTTCAGTCCCACATTAACAACTGCCTACTAGGCAGTTCTAAACCTAATTCCATTTTCAAGGCTAATTCTCTTCCCAACCCTAATTCCAATTCTAATCCTAACACTAATTCTCAAATCCTAGGTCCTTTTCTAACTATAATTTCATTTCCATTTCCAATTATTCTAGAGACATCTCAAATTAAAACATGTCTCCTTATCTTTCCCTAAAAACCCACATCTCTTCCAAACTTCCCCATTTCTGTATCAGCATTTTTTGAGTCTCCCAGAGTCATAGCCTTGGTATTATTCCCAACTTCTCACTTTCCTTCACCCCATATATAGAATCCATTGGAAAATCTTTCCATTTATTTCTCATTTCTCACCTATTCACGTGGACAGTATTGCAGTTCAGGCCCTCATCAGCTCTTGACTAGATAATTTCGATGGTCTTCTAAGTGGTCTCACTGATTTAAGCCCCTCCCCACATGAATCTATCCCCCATAGAGCTACCAAGTTGATATGACTTAAGCCAAGATCTGACTGTGTTACCTCTCTACTCAATAAACTCCATTGTTGTTATTTAGTTATTTTCCGTCAAATCAGATTCTTCATGGTCCCGTTTGTGGTTTTCTTGGCAGAGATACTAGAGTGGTTTACCATTTCTTTCTTCAGTTCATTTTACAGTTGAGAAAACTGAAGGAAACAGGCCACATTTGAACTCAGGAAGATGAATCTTCCTGATTCCATGCCCAGCACTCTGTCCATTCTGCCACCTAGCTGCCCCTTCAATAAACTTCAGTAGCTCCGTATTGTATCTAGGATAAACATATATATAAATTCCTCTGTTTAGACTTTAAAACCTTTCATTACCTGCCCCCAAACTATCTTTCTTGCCTTAATTCATTTTTCCTCCTACCAAACTGTAATCTGACCAAATCAGCCTCCCTCTAATCCTTATAATTCTACTCTTGCTTCTCCATAACTCTGTACTGGCTGTCTGCCATGCCTAAAACACACTCCCTCCTCACAACTACTCTTGAACTCCCTTCTCCATGAATCTTTTCCTGATCACCCCAATTGCTAGTGCCCTCTAGTGAGTTGGAACCAACTCATCACTAGTAAGTTGGAGCCAACTCAAACCAACTCTTGAGAGCACATTGTTAAATTTTCATCATGAGCATTTATACTTTAGAAATTGGCAAATACTACAAATTAGGGCTTGAGTTATCATTTTGTTGGTTGTCTAGACTTAAGATAGTGGTGGAGAAAATGTTAATAATGCAGTTTAAACTTGAAAGCATGTCATGAATACATTTTTTCTCAGATAGCCAGTTAAGTATTTAAAAATACACCACTCTCTCCCTCCTTGTCTTGTATTTATCTGCATTTGTTCTCTTTGTTCATATGTATATATGTATATATATATACACATATATGTATACATATATGTATATATGTGTGTGTATGTATACACAGAAAACATGTATATGCCCTATACATCTCTTCCCGTAGAAAGCAAAATACTTGTGAACCAAGATTGTTTTCTTTATATTCGTATCTCTAGCACGTAGCACAGTGTTTGACACATAGCAGACACTTAATCAATGCTGCTCACTTATTGATTCCTTTATCCAACAGTTCATTTTCTTGGCCTACATTTTAAAGAATGATGAGTGTTTATTCCAAAACTCAATAGAATAGAAGACACAATATGGTGTAGTGGATAGACAGCTAATCTTAGAGAAAAGAAGACTTGGGTTCAGATCCTGCTACCAATCCACTCTGCCTATGTAACCCCTGTCAAGTCACTTAGCCTCTTAATGCCCCCAGGAAACTCTGTAATTGAGACTACAAGTTGCCCAACTTCATTGATAGAGGTAGTTTCCTCACTATGATCTTGCTGTACCAAAGAAATCATGGGTCTAGAGTCCCCCCCAAAAAATGCCCTAAAATAAAGTATAGCATTAAAAAATCAACTCACTTATAATCAAATCTTTAATTTGTTTCATTATATTTAACTCAATTATAATTCATCCCATGTAATGGTGGGAGCTCACTGAGAGAAGAAACTATTGTTATATTTCAGATAATATCACAAACTCCTGACCTAATAACAGTCAGTGATACTAGGAAAGGCAATGTTGCCCAATGTAGAGCTAGAGAGCCAGCCTTAGAGTCAAGAAGACTTGGGCTTGATCCATGCTTCTGACATACAATGCCTGTCTCCATGGACTTGTCATTACCCTCTAATTGCTCCTAGGCAACTTTCAAAGACTATTAATAACTGAAGAATTACTGATTTGCATACCAGGACTTCCTTATTGCCAGTGAAATTATAGGTTTCTTCTACAGAATCACAAAATTTGGGAATGAGAAGGGACTTTAGCAGCTTTCTAATCCAACTCATACAGGAAAGGAAGACCCACTATAACATGCCCAACAAGTGGTGGTCCAGATTCTGCTTGAAGATTTCCAGGGAGAGGGAAGCTACCACTCCTTTCCTTGCCCACCACTCCCCTCCTTCACAAAAGATTATATTCTTAAATGCCACTGTAGTATTCTCATTTGTAAAGTTTGTTCACCTATAGGAGAAGACAAGAATCCACCCAGGGTGACAGATAGAAACAGTAGCAAATAGGGTAGGGAAGCTCAAAGTGTGTAAATAAAGGCATTTTGCCTGTAGAAGGTAAGAAAAAAGTTAGGAAATTGCAAGGTACAAAGAGTATTATATTATCTCACATTTAAATGGCAAGATAAAAAAGTTTTCTCTGTTTCCTCCACTAGTCACATATTAATGACATTCGCACTAATGGTCTGCCAGCTTGCTGTTATATCCTAGGTTAAGTAATTTTCACTTTCTGTGATAGCCCTCCAACCACCACGTTAAAAACTACAGGCACTGGGGCAACCAGATGATGCATGACAGTATCGAGATGGGAAATCCTACATAGAGTAAGAAAACTACTAATTGACACTAAATTAGATTGGTTTACTGTCCCAGTCTGGAAGGTGGGGAAGGGAGGCCTTCGTCCTAATCCTACTTGTGCCAAATAGTAGGCAGGGAAATCACTTACCTATACATGGTGGACTGCTGATTCTGGTGATGATAGAGATAAGAGGGCCTCCTGTGTTGCTGTTCCCCTGATCAGTGGCTCAAAGGCTAATGTACTAACTCCAGGGAGAGTTAGGGTTTTGTGGGTTGTGAGGAAGTGCAAAGAGCAATTAAAATGGAACTCGTCTGACAGGTGTGGATGACAGCAGTTATTCTGTCTGGTTTCAAGGAAGGAATGAAAAATGTCCTTGAGTTGGTTATTTAGGAAAAAACAAAGGCCCAAACTTGGATTGGGCATCTCAGAGGTACACCCAAGATGTACCACCACATATTGGTGAATCAGCATTCTGACTCAGGTTAAGCAGTTCCCTCACAACGTGCACCTCCTCCTTAGTTGAAACCAACTGTAACCAGTTCTAGAACTCTTTGACAAATGATTTCCACATTAATTGGAAAAATCTCCAAGATTCTCTCTGTAGTTTGTATTTAGAACTGAGTTTGATGGGTTAGATAGCAGGGAATCTCAGCTCTATCCTAGTAATACAAGTTAACCAAAATTGGAGCTTTTATTTAGTCAGTTGGAGAAATGGGTGGTGACTTCAGGTGTTTCTACAAAGTAGAGGAGATGAAGTTTTTTTAAGTGACATCATAGGACACTGAAGAACTTAATTACTCACAGAGTATTTTGTCTTACTGACAACAGAAATCCAGATAATTAGCAAACATGTCTATTTTTTCTAGGGTCTGGACCTCTCAGTTTCTTTTTCTTTCTTAGACAATGTTCATGCCTTCTCTACTAGGGTTGAAAAGAAAAAGCTTTGATGTAAGGACTATGGCGAAGTCAGAAGATTGAGAATCCAGTGCTCTTCCTGGAATGGGTGGGATTTCAGGATGAGCTCTGACACTTACTTCCTAGTGGTATGTATGTGGAGTAGTCATGACTTGTCTAAGACTCAGATTTCTTCTCTACAAAATGAGGATCACAATACTTACACCACTGAGCTCACAAGGTCACTATAAAGAAAGCACTTTGTAAACATTAAGGCATCTTAAGAAGCCTTAAGAAGCCTTAAACAATTTTGCTTTGTTGCCCATTCCAACTATCATTCTTTTCCTTTCTTAGATTCAAAGGAGTTGAAAGTAGGGAAATAACAGGAGGGAGAAGGAAGGAAAGAAGGAAAGAAGGGAGGGAGGGAGGAAGGGAGAAAGGAAGGAAGGAAGGAAAGAAGGGAAAGGAAGGAAAGGAGGGAGGGAGGAAGGAAGGAAAGAAGGAAGGAAGGAAGGAAGGAAAGGAGGGAGGGATGGAGGGAAGGAAGGAAGGAGGAAGAAGGGAGGAAGGAAGGAAGGAAGGAAGGAAGGAAGGGAGTAAAGAAGGAAGAAAGTAAGAAAGAAGAAAGAGATACAGAGAAAGGAAGGAAAGAGAAAGAAGGGAGGAAGGAAGAAAGGAATGAAGGAAGGGAGTAAGGAAGGAAGAAAGAAAGTAAGAAAGAAAA
Organism: Trichosurus vulpecula; assembly: GCF_011100635.1. Classification (NCBI taxonomy): domain Eukaryota; kingdom Metazoa; phylum Chordata; class Mammalia; order Diprotodontia; family Phalangeridae; genus Trichosurus; species Trichosurus vulpecula. Next base: position 130,137,021 of record NC_050578.1, on the reverse strand, counting down.
AAGAGAGAGAATGAAAGAAAGAATAGATAAAAGAAGGAGGGAGGAAGAAGGGAAGAAGGAAGAAAGGAATGAAGGAAGGGAGGAAGGAAGGAAAGAAGAAAAAAGAGATAAAGAGAAAGGAAGGAAGGAAAGAGGAAGAAGGGAGGAAGGAAGAAAGGAATGAAGGAAGGGAGTAAGGAAGGAAGAAAGAAAGTAAGAAAGAAAAAAGAGAAAGAAAGGAAGGAAGGAAGAAAGAAATGAAGGAAAGAAGGAAGGAAGGGAGGAAGGAAGGAAAGGAAGGAAGGGAGGGAAAGAGGAGGAGGGAGGGAGGGAAGGAGGAAGAAGGCAAGGAGGGAGGGAGAAAAAAAGGTAAGGAGAGAAGAAGGAAGGATGGAAGAAGGGAGGAAGGGAGCGAGGGAGGGAAAGAAGAGGGAGGGTGGGAGGAAGAGAGGAAGATAGTTATATACATATATGTGGAAGAAGAAAAGCAGCAAGCATTTATTAAACTCTTACTATGCTTCAGGTACTGTGCTAAGTGCTTTACAAACATTATCTCATTGTATCGTCATAACAACCCTGGGAGACAGGTGCTATTATTATCCCAATTTTACAGTTCAAAAAATTGATGTGAACAAAGGTTAAGTGACTTGCTTAGGGTCACACAGCTAGTAAGTGTCTGAGATGAGGTTTGAACTCATTTCCCTGACTTTAGGTCTAGTGTTCCCTTTTCCTCATTACCTAATAGAGAAGCAAAATAGTCTCCAGGAACTCACATTCTAACAGGAGGAGAAAAGTACATGACAACAACTTGGGAAATTCTGTCAGATCATTTCAGATAGAAGGGTCTTCCTTTCTCCTGTCCCTCTACTACCGACTCATGTTGAATCATATTCCTTCCTCCTGCTCCCCCAATCACACGTACTAGCAGTCATATTGTCACTGGAGGGGTAGATATGTCATCCTATAATTTTGTTGCAGTTGCAGTTCTAACCATATTGGGTTGCCAGACAAGAGGGTAAAGCGTAACAAAGAGTAGTGAAAGAATAGGCATGAAAGAAGAGGTTTGAATTCAAGAACATGAGGACATTTCCAAATGGTAATATGAGGGAGGAAAGGAGAAGGAATGGAACACGTAGCACAAGGAGGCAGAGAATGTGGTAATTGTCAACTAAAGCAATATTCCAATGGGAATAACTATCCTGAGGGCCCACCATCTAGAAATCAGGGGAAAATTGGACATTAGAGAAGAGAGAAGTTGTCCTTGGCAAGCAGAAAGGTTATCTCATTATCATAGACTGGAGAGAAGTGGGAGATAGTAGGGATTAACATCAGAGGAATGTGAGATGAGGAGAAAATGGAGTTTGTTGTGAATGTCCTCAATTTTTTTTCCTGAGAAGCATGAGGCATGGTACCAAGCTGAGAGGGTTGGGGAAGAGGTGGCATTTGTTGTCGTTGAGCAATTTCAGTGATGCCTGACTCTTCATGACTCCATTTGAGGGTTTTTTGTCAGATTACTGGAATGGTTTGCTATTTCCTTCTTTAGCTCATTTTATAGGTGAGGAAACTGAGACAAACAGGGTTAAATGACTTGCTCAGAGTCACACAGCTAGTAAGTATTAAAGCTACATTTGAACTCAGGGAGATGGATCTTCCTGACTCCAGGCCCAGCACTCTATCCACTGCACCACCTAGCTGCCCAAGAGGTAGCTTAAGAGACTTATAGAAGAGAAGATTTAGAACACCTATGGTGAGGGGGATAGAAAATAGATTAAAGAGGAATAATAATATTTCCTTGCAGCAGTGAGGACCCATTAGGAATTAGATAGAATAAGTCTATAATAAATAATATAAAAAATAAATGTTCTCCATGGTTTTATGATTTCTTACAGTTCTGTTCAATAGCACTTGAGGAGGAGCAAAAGAGGTAGATAGTAGGAATAAGCCAAGCATGGGGTTTGTTGAAATGTGTTTGAGCAATAGGTAAAGGAAATGAGAAATTTGAGAGTAAAGAGAGCATACAACTTAACTAGTTCACCAAGGGTTTGAGATTAGGAAAAGAGGATAGTGTAGACAGAGTAGAAGTGATAGATTAAAAGTCATAGTGATCATGGAGAATGTTAGGAGATAAAAGCATTGGAAGAAATAGAAAGACATAAAAAATGATAGTTCAAGGAATTTCAAAGGTTTTGAACATAGAAGTAGAAAAAATCGTGGATGATTGTAAAACCAAGTATATGACCGTACCGGTGTATGGCTGATGTGGAGTGGAGGTCACTGGACTTAAATAGATTGAAATTAGATAAAGACCGAACTTAGAGTAGATTGGGGTTAGTTAACTAGGAAGTTAGGGTATTTGAGGAAATGTCAAAATGTATATTGAAGGTTTCTTGTATGAAGGAAAGTGTTGAGGTGGAGAGAGAGATGGTGAGTTATTCACTAAACTCATTGAGAAAGGTGGGAGAATGCCCTGGGACAAGCAAATAATGGCTACCAGAATCTTGAATAGATGATAAACATGCATTGCACGTATCTCAAATGAAGAAACAAAGGGGTTGGAGAAGTATTCAGAGATCCCCACTTGAATTTATCACTGGGAAAATAATGAACATGTAACCAAACACAGCAGTGCAGTGTAATCCAGAGAGAACAAGTTCTCACTGAGTGCCAGAAGATGTAAGAAGCAACAGAGGAAGTGATGCAAGGTGAAAAGATATGTTCGTAGTTTTTTTTAAAATATGGAGTAGATGTTCCAGAGGGCATAGTGGAAGGGCCAGGCAGATCTAGACCTCAATATTGTGGCAGAAAGGATTGAGGGAGATGAAACTGAAAGAGGGTACAGCTGGGTTTGGGGAGAGTGGTGTCTCCTTTGGCAATCACGGATTCAGTATCTCTGGGATAGGAGTAAGGGTAGGGAGATACATGCTAAGCACAGGGGAATAAGTCCAAGCAAAATATCATTTAAATCCTTTGATAAAAGCAGGTCATAAGAAGATTCTAAATTGACCTTCAGGGTTTCAGCACAGCCTTCAACATCCTGAACCATCCTGTTACTATGTCCTGAGAGGCATCTGGAAGCCCCCTTCACAGTATGTGAATGCTATGGTGTATTTCCAGCCAGGAAGCTGGAGCTGTTGTGTGTCAGGCTGACTGGAGCAAGCATGAACCAGGCCTGGCCCCACAGTGGCCCCTAGGGGAAGCCAGAAGGTGAGAAGAGCCAAGAGATAACATGGACTTCCTTAGAGCATCCCCAAACAGGGCCTGTGTGGCTCCCTGAGGGCAAGGACATTCCTATTTTTTGTATTTGTGTCCCCAGCACCTAGCACATTGCCTGAAACATAATAAGCACGTAATGTTTTCATTCATTCATCTTCATAGTGCTGGAGAGTTTGAGTGTCTGTGGTTAGCATGAATGGGCCCTGGGTTCTTTAAGGTTATCTATGCCAGCAGAGTACAAGGGTTGTTTGGTTCTACCATGACAGAAAGACTTTGAAAACGGTTCTGGCTGGAAACTGTATCTGCTATCTTACGATCAGAGTACTGAAAGTTGAGAGAGCCCACATCATTTTATTAGCAGCTAGGTGAAGAACTCTTTGGCCCTGGAAACTCCTGAAACAATTATATTTGGGGGCTTTGTTAATTATCACCAAAAAGAATTATGAAATTACAATTTGTGTTGTCACTTTCTTAGGCTACCCCATCAATGCTCCTGGTATTCACCTCATCCCAAAGAAAGGACTGTCAGACTCCAAACAGAAAGCAAGAGTTTTGGACTTGCCTGGCACTTCTCGCTTTTTTATCAGGCTTTTCTTCCGCAAAATATAGTCATTGCTGAGCTGGACAAAGACATCTTTTAGAAAAAGATATTCCGTAATACTAGACTTGCTACAATGAGGATGCTTTGGGGGTGTTGGCACAATTTTTGACTTCTGAATCAACACTAGTTTACTATGATGAACATAAAACATCCTTTCTTACCAATGCCACTTTACAATACTGGGGCCTTCCTATAAATACTACCTCTGGCTAATTCCAGAGTCCCAGTATTGTAAACTGAAATGACATTGGTAAGAAAGGGTGTTTTATGTTTATCATAGTGAACCTGAAAGTAAATCCTGCTCCTGATTTAGGCAGGGTCAGAGATCTGGGGATTACCATTAAATTAGCAATGATGTTAGCCATACTACACTCTCCCTTTAATCTGACCTCCTTTCTTGTCCTACTGGCACTGTTCTCTCCAAGGTCAACAGTCATTTTCCTCTAAGTCTAATTGTCTTTCCTCAACTCTTGTCATTCCTGACTACTCAAGTGCATTTGAAAATACCATTTTCTCCTTCTAAAAATCTTATTCTTTCTTGGTTTTATGATACTGAGATCTCATATTTCCTTCCATCTCTCTAAATGTTCTTTCTCATTGACTCCTCTTTTCTTTCCCACCCATTGTCTGTGAACATTCCTCACACTTCAGGCTTTAGTTTTCTAGTCCTCTATATTCATTATGTGAACTTAGCCACTTTTGCTGGAACATAGATTCAGAGCTGGAAGGAATCTTAAAGGACATCTCGTCCAGCACTCTGGAGCTGAGTGACACCAGGAGAGGGAGCATGACTTGCCCTGGTCACTCAGGTGACCAGTATTCAAAGAGTCAAATTTACAAAGCCAGGGTTCAAAGACAGATGCTCTGATCCCAAACTCAGCACTCTTCCCACATGTTTGTAACCACCAGCTATTTATGGATGACTTCCAAAATCACATCTCAACTTTTAATTTCCACCATCTTTTCAGCCCAGATATGGAATATCTATGTTTGGGTGTAGCACCACCTGAAATTCAAGAACTCAGTGGCTGCCTCAAAAAAAAATACACTTCTGATCCAACTCATTACCATCAAAGGCTACCAACATCCTCATTCTTTTTCAAGATTAAAAGCTTGAAGTAATTTTAAAAATTACTCTCCTTTTATCCTTCATATCATTATATCCAGCTGACTCTCCCACTGTTATTTCTCTCAAGTTTGAATCTTCCTCTCCAATCTATGGACACCCATCTATCTAGTCCAAGCCATTTTTAAGTTATACCTAGACTGTTATGTTAGCCTCAAAGATTAAAATCTTCTGTTTGTGAGGTTACTTTTCAGTGTTTGTGATGAGCATATATGACTATGGCAGTACATGTGACCCTGTGTGTTTGTGTTAACTGCCAGTTAGTGGTTGAGTTAGATGATAACAGATAAACAAAAGCAACAATAATCATGCTTAAAGATAAGAGGCCTCAACATCCTGAATCAAACAATAGATCTTTTAAGAAGGAGGGAAATTGAGGTATCATCAAGGGAGAGACAGCACTTTACAAGCTCATAAAACCATATTTAAAGCTCAGAGTGGGTTTTAGAGATCATCCAGCCAATTTGTTGAGGTTCATAATGGCTGGGGGCCAGAATAGACCTGCTGCTTAGAGAACTAGGGAGCTGAGCAACCCAAATGGTAGTAGGAACTAATTCAGAGACTACAGGAGATCTGCTGTTTGCTCTGATGACCAGAATGGCTCAGACTCTGAGTCAGCTTTAACTCTTCCTCCTACTTAGCAACATGGATCCAATTACTCATATGTTCTGTTGAGTCTTCCTTTAAAATGTCTCATATCTGTCATTTCCTCATTACCATTGCTAGTCAAGGCCTTCTTCAGTTTATGCATGGATTATGATAATTAGTCTCTAATTGGTTTCTTTTCCCAGCACACATTGCTGTCAGATTCATCTTCCTGGATGTATACCTTTTATCCTATAAATCTCCTCTTTAAAAAATGGTTCCCCAATGCTTTTAAGAAAAAGACCAAAGTCCTTTGTTTGATATGCAAGTCTGTTGCCGATCTGGTCTCTCTGACTATTTAATCTGTTTCACAATATGAGCACTCTACTTCAGCCTGTTCCATTGTAGATCTTTTTTGCACATATACACATCAAGCTCTTTCCTACCTTTATATTTTTGCTCCCATTACTAAGCCACTTGGTTCTGAACTTCCACTCTGAGTCCATGCTTCTTAACTCCAGCCATCTTTCACCTTGCTGTCACTGCTAATTTCCTCTCCAGATTCAAGAGACCAAGCCCCAGAGAAGCTAAACCACTCAGCTTGAATCCCCCATCCTGGGTATATGTTTCTTCCACCTCTCTGACCACTACTCCCCATTTTACTCAGAAGATAATATAAGCTTAGGCCCTCCTTGAAGTCAGGGAGACTTGAGAAGAATGCTTGGCATATAGTAGGCACTCAAAAGCATCTTGATTCATTCGTTCATCCATCCAAATATATTCTTCAGGGATCAACCCAAGGACTACTTCCTCCACTAAGCCTTCCCAGACTCCTATCCACTTCAAATTCTTCCTCTTCTAATGTCTTCTAACATTTATTGACTTTACCATTCCTTTTGCATTTAACTATATCTAGCTTTTGAGTACTATTTAGTTGTATTTTCTCCAATAACATGATAAATTCCAAGAGGATGAGGGCTCTGACTTATACTGTTCTGTATCCCCCGCAATGCTGAGCATATAGCAGTGGCTCAATAAATGTATTGTTTAGTGGAAGAACTCTGGATTTGATATCAAGAAACCTAGGTTTAAATCCTGGCTCTGCTACTTATTAGCTGTGCAACCATGGACAAGTAACTTCTACTCTCTGGGCCTCAGTTTCATTATCTGCAAAATATAGGAATTGTACTACATGTTGTCTAAGATTCTTTCTTGCTCTAACATTATGTAGTAATTAACTTTTCTAATTCCTCTAAATTGAAAGGCAGATTTGTATCAAATGGAATTAGAAGGAATGATAATTTATTGGGGACTGAGGAAAGAGAGAGATCAGATTAATTTTAGAATGCTTTTCATGGCTACACATGGACTTCCAAGATTGAAGGGTGTCTGAACAATCTTTAGCCTTTAATTCGAACAAAATTAGCTCATTATCTCTACTTCATGTGTCTATAATAGCCTCACTCTATGCAGTTCTTATCATCATAAAATTTCATTGTGGCAATAAAATAGTTTGTGAGGGTGTTTTTATTTTTATGAAGACAAGTTATCTGAGGCAAGTAATAATTTAAATTTTGTATCACTTTAAGGCCTATGAAGCATTTACCTTACAACAAACCAAATAATGTTGGTGTTGTATTATTTATCATCTTTTTATAGAGGAGGAAGATGGCTTAGAGATCTTAAGTGGCTTACCAAGGTCACAGAACTAGTAAATACTTGTGCTACAACATGAACATCAATTTCTCTTAGTGCCAAGTCCAACACTCTCATCACTGTATCAAAAATGCTACTGATAACTTGCTCCAAGAAAGGAGAAAGAAGATAAAGATTGTGGGGTGAAATGGATTCTATTGACCCTGGGGCTGGAAGAACTGAGTTCAAGTTCACGTTCAGATACCTACAAGTCAGAGTAGCCATAGGAAAGTTAAAAACCACCCAAGCCTCAAATTCCTCATTTAAAAAATTGGAATACTAATTCTTTCATGATGCATCTCAAATAGTTATTGTTAAGATCTCATGAATAATGTACCGAAAGTACATTTAAGTTGCAAAGTGCTAATTGGTATTATTATTTGCTGCTTCTGGAAAGCCATAGAAACAAGAAGAGAAAAAGCAAGAACAGAAAAAGAAAGGTGGCTGATAGCTTTCTAGTCCATCTGCTTGGATCTAGTCTCTACCTCACCCCATCCTTATCAATTCAATCATCAAAAGTATGTACTAAGTGCTTATGACATGTAAGGAACTGTCCTAAGTGCTAGGGACATAAAGAGAAAATGAAACACTCCCTAATCCCAAGGAGTTTACATTCTTTCCAAAGGCTTGTATGTCCCAAGCAGTTCTTTCAAAATAGCCAAACCTTTTCAGTTACCCTCCTGCTCAGGAACCTACAGGAACTTCCCAATTCAATCCTTTCCTCTTCCAAACTGTCCCATTACCACTGAAGGTGCCACCATCATCCTACTCACCCAAGCTAAAAATACAAGTGTCCTCCTCAACTTCTCACTCGCACTCGCACTACATATCCAATCTGTTGCCAAATCTTATCACTTCTCCCTTTGCAACATCTCTCACATTTTCGCTTCTCTCCACTCACACACACTCCACCCTGGTATAGACCCTTATTGCCTCACATCTAGACTATTACAATAGCCAACTAGTTGGCCTCCCTACCTCAAGTCTTTCCCCATTCCCATACATCCTCCACTCAGATGCCAAAATGATCTTCCTGAAGTGCCAGCCTACCATGTTTTCACCCTATTCAATATATTCCAGTAGTCCCCCATTTTCTCCAGAATCAAATACAAAATTCTCTGTTTGGCTTTTAAAGCCATCACACCTTGGTTTACTCCCTGAGCCTTACTATCTAGTTATACTTACCTACTGGCTATCCCACCCTTCTTCTTAATTGCTGTCTACCTCAATAAAATCTATGTCTCCTTATTCTTTTCCTCAGGAAATGTTAAGCTCAGAAAGGTTATGCCAGATATTAAGAATTGGAACCAGGACATGAACCTAGATCCTCTAACTTTAAATCTAGTGCTCTAGATGAGATGCTCTCAGAATAAATTAGTCCTAGAATGTCATATTGTTTTGAATGCATTCTATTCTGTTAGCTTTGTATTCAGGTATTAATTTTTATAATGGAACTTTATTGCTTGCTTACATTCAGGCTAACTACTCTCTACATATCCACTAGTTCCCTACAGTCTTCTACTCTTCCGAATTTATGTCGTCAGGAACTTTTTACTCATTAAATATACATTCTAACTAGACCCAAAGGGCGATAAAAATGTGCACACCCTTTGACCCAGCAATACTGCTTCTAGGGCTATATCCCAAAGAGATCATACAAGTGAGAAAAGGACCCATATGTACAAAAATATTTATAGCAGCTCTTTTTGTGGTGGCAAAGAACTGGAAATCAAGGTGATGCCCATCAATTGGGGAATGGCTAAATAAGTTGTGGTATATGAATGTAATGCAATGCTATTATGCTATAAGAAATGAGGAGTAGACAGACTTCATAATAACCTGGAAAGGCTTACATGATCTGATGCTGTAATTGCAAGCAGGGTGTGACTTTTTGCTGTTTTTTGTTTTGGAATGCTTTTTCAGCACTAGGGCAATTAAACGCCTTTGAGTCTTGTCCTTGTTTTAATCAAGAGTCTTTGATTGAATCAAGAGTCTGATGACATGTTTAAGTCATGGGAAGGCCTAGGTCACATGGGTTTGAGTCACATGGTTGTAATGCCCTCCAACCCTGAAGAAGTATAAATATACTCTGAGGTAAGCATTTTGCTTGGGGCTTACTCAGTGGAAGAGTGGTGATGTGGATACTCTGGGTAGCTGTTAAGGAGCCCCCCGACTTTGAAAACCCAGATGTTGGTACTTCTCTCTCTCTGATAACTACGTATGTATTGCTATGGTCAGACCAAAGCCTGTCTGTTGATTTGTGTTATTTGCTCCGTTTCTGTAATTTCTGCTTGTAATTTCTGTTTGTGTTTTCTCTGAAGTTCACAGTGCTGACTTTTCCCCCTGAACTAAGTGAATGATATATGTATGTTTGATTAAAGTGAGATTCTAAACCCCTTAAAGTTGCTTTCCTTAGAAAAGCAGATCAAAGAACCTGTGCTAACAGCATTCCTGCATGTTGGTGTTATTGGCCTTACACAGCCACAGTAGCTACAAGTAATGTTGTCATTACAAAATGTCATAATCAGGCAGGATCTGCAAATTAAAAGAAAAGCATGGAGCCTGGGATACTTGTTCATTGTCTCCCAGTTTTGGTGACAATGGTTCTATGGAGCCCCAGGAGCAGCAGTGGCCTGAGGGAAAACAGACAAGTAACAGTGATGGGAGCAGTTTCCTTGGTGCCTAGAGTAGGGCCTCTGGGAGATAATCTCTCCTTCTCCCTCCTTACCCCACTAGCACTCTGGATGAGACAGTCTGGAGCAGTGGCTGTGAGAGGAAAACAAGCACCGGCTTGGGAGAGGTGGGAATGGCCAGAGCCAGGGCTTGAGTGGATTAGCCTGGCTCTGGACTGTGCTGGAGGGGTGAATGTCCTGAGATTGTATTGCATGTGAAGCCATGGAGCAAGAGTGGAGAACTGCCTATGTACAGACTCTGGGAATGGTTGGCGAAGTAAGAGAAAAAGTGGAGAACTGCCTGTGTGCCGACTTTGGTGAGGTGAGAGAAAGAATGGAAATGGAGAGCTGCCTGCATTGGGGCTCAGGCAGAAGCCTGGAGCAGCTGGCTCCTGCTGGAGGATGAGGAACCCAGAGCTTGGAATTCAGCCCCGGAGCAAGATAAAAATTTTGCAACAAGGTGCTGAGTGTGCTTTTCTGCTGCTGGGTCTTCCTGGGAAAGTTTGGGACCCAGACGGAGGGTGGAGTTCTCTGTGGTGGGTGAGGGGAAGTTCCATGGACCCCCAAGGACTCTCCCTGTTGGCTTTGTTGCCCAGCTGCTCCTCAAGACTTGGAAGGAGGAGTCAGATCAGTGTGGGGAGAAGAACCCACCACCCAAGAGAACTTTATTCGGACTTTTGTTATTTGTGTGTTGCAACAATTCAGCTAGCAACTGCTGTGGGAGTGAAAGACCAACACAAGCCCAACAACAAGAATGCTACCAGCACAGGTTCTTTTGACCTGCTTTACCAAGGAAAGCAACGTTAAGGGGTTAACAATCTTATTTCAATCCAACAAACAAATATCATTCACTTAGTTCAGGGGAAAAAGCCAGCTCCCTGAACTTCAGAGCAAATACAAACAAATTACAAACATACATTATAAATAGACCAAATACAATTCATAGTTACCAAGAAGGCATCAGCATCTTGGTGAATGAGCTGGAGGGCTCTTAACTACAGCTGCCCAGAGTCTCTACATCAACACTCCTCTAAGAGTGAGAGCCCCAAGCAAATAGCTCTGTTCTCTCTTTTATATACCCTTTAGCCATCATCAAATGTCATGTGAGTGACCAGAACTCAGGCTCCTACTATTGGCTCTGGTCTTAGCAACTTCCCTTAGGACCCTGAGGGCTTCACACCCACATAGGCTTAGCACCTAGTAGATAGGGGTTTGGGCCTGGGGCTTTGCACCTAGTAAGGCTCAATCAAAGACAATTAATTAATTTATCCTTCTAAAACAGTAAAAAAAAGTCCCAACTTAATTGATATTACATTGAGTTGCAACTTTGCTCATTAAAGCATGTCTGAACCTGAGTGCCAGGAAGAAGCCCACAACATCAGTATGGGGAGAAGGACACAGCCCCAAAAGGATTTTACTTGGACACTCTGTATTAACCAAAGAGATTGTAGGGGTGGATGGTGTTTGTATTTTCTGCCACCCCTTAAGGATGATGCACTGTGTTAGGGAAGACCCTGACCTGAGACTTACTGCTTGTGTAAATAAGTATTTTGGGGAATGTTACTGAATGATGTTTTGCTTAAGGATGCTGCTATGAACATTGTGGTTTAGTTTGTTGAACAATGATATATGCCATGTGGGTATTCTGAGAAATACTATAAGATATACTGAATATGTTTTATTTAAGACTCTGTGGGTACCTTACTAATAAGTTATTATGTGATGGGATCACAAAGTATAGTTCCTCAATTTGTTCCAGGATCCATGGCTATTTAGATTGTGTAGGCCAAGAATCCTGGAGGAGTGGAAATGTAATGGCAAGCAGGGCTTATTTTTTGTTTTGGAGTACTTCTCAGCACTAAGGCAATCAAGTGCCTTTGAGTCTTGCCTTTGTTTCAATCAAGAGTCTTTGGTTGAATCAAGAGTCTTTGATGACCTGCTTAAGTCATGGGAAGGCCTAGGTCACATGGGTTTGAGTCACATGGTTGTGATGCCCTCTGACCCTGAAGAAATGTATATATACTCTGAAGTTAGCATTTTGCTTGGGAAGAGCGTTGGTGTGGATACTCTGGGTAGCTGTTAAGGAGCCCCCCGACTTTGAAAACCCAGATGTTGGTACTTCTCTCTCTGGTAACTGTGTATGTATTCCTATGGTCAGACAGATGGAAGCTTGTCTGTTGATTTGTGTTATTTTGCTCTGTTTATGTAATTTCTGCTTATAATTTCTGTTTGTATTTGCTCTGAAGTTCACGTTGCTGACTTTTTCCCCTGAACTAAATGAATGATATATGTATGTTTAATTAAAGTGAGATTGTAAACCCCTTAAAGTTGCTTTCCTTAGAAAAGCAAATCAAAAAACCTGTGCTAGTAGCCCTCCTATGTGCTGGTGTTGTTGGTCTTACACAGCCACAGTAGTGGCAAGTAGCATTGTTGTTACAGATGCTGAGTGAGAAGAGCAGAATCAAGAGAACATTATACATCATTATAGACCCAGTAACTGTGATGACTGACTTTGATAGACTTGGCTCTTCTCAGTCATGCAAGGTTCTAAGACAGCTCCAAAAGACTCATGATGGAAAAAGCTATCCACATCCAGAGAAAGAACTATGGAGTCTGAATGCAGATTGAGGCAAACTATTTGCTCTCTGTCTTTTTTTTCTTTTTCTTTTCTTTTTTTTTCCTTTTTGGTTTTGTTTCTTCTTTCTCATGACTCATTTCATTGGTTATAATTCTTCTTTACAATTTGACTATTGTGATAATAAGTTTAATGTGAAGGTATATGTAGAATCAGATTACATGCCATCTTTGGGGGTGGGAGGGAGGAGAGGGAGGGGAAGAAAATTTGGAATTCAAAAACTTGTGTAACTCAGTGTTGTAAACTAAAAATAAAAATAAATTTAAATAAATAAACACACATCCTAGAATCCTTCAATATTGAAGGTCAGATTCTTTATGGCAGACCAATTTTCAAAATATTTAACATAATTTACTTATTAAGTCTCATATTCCAGAGAGTAAGAAATCTTCATTTCATTCAATGTCATCTTAAAATTCATTGAACATTTTTTTCATTCTTTCAATCAGACTATCAATCAAGCTATTGATTAGGAGAGAACCACCCAAGACCCAGGCGTAAAACTTCAGACTGTCAGAGAGAATTTAGAGAATTTGGGGGCCAACTATTTTTAAAGATGAGGAAACCAAAGGACAGGGAACTAAAGTGACTATAACTTCTCCAACATCACATGACTGGTAAATTGGTCAGTGTTTCTATCTCACACAGCTCCAATATACCACTGATAATTGTTCTTTTGGTGTGACTTTCAAGTTACCTAGCAGTCAATCAAGAGCATTCTTTTCCATTTTAATCAGAAGAAAACTAAGTGGCACAGAATAAAAAGTTATTGAAATCAGAAGACATTTTGTATCTATAGTTTTCCCATTGTCAGTGTGGTCTGCTACTCCTGCAGAGAAGGAAATCTCATTGATCTGGCAGCATTTGGCTTGTGAGAGGATATTTTGAGTTGAATGTGTGGAACATTTTATACCATTTTATATCATTTTTAATTTCAACCAGACCCAGAGCCTGAATTAATGAGTAAGTGGATGAAGATCCAGGACCTGGGCTTCTTTGTTCTCTAAAAGTTTGCTCAGGAAATACACTTACCACTGTCAACAAGACCAGATTAGACTGACCTAAGGACATTCTTACCCCTGTTAGCCATTAAAGGATGAGACCCTAACCCAAGAAAGACTACCTCGATTAGTATTAACTGAGCTTTGTCAACATTCTTTACAACCCTATTCCATTAAGGGAAATCCTTGTCTTGTTGGTTTAACATACATGGGAATCGTAAATTTGAGTAACATGCTGAATTGTGATTGTTGTAAAAAAAATGTAAAACCTGTTCATGTTTCTGTACAAGTCAGTCAGACTCTGTCTGGTTCATTCCATGATCATATCTGTCTGCTATGTTTAAAGGGAATGAATGGATAAATAAATAAGTAATATGAATTTTTCCATCACCTAGCTCATTTGCCTCCTTCTACCAAACTTTCGGGTTTAACAAATGTTAAAGGAAGTAATGGATTTGATTAGAGAAGGGAAGGGCCTTTTGCAACTCAGAATAAAAGAACTGGGAACAAAAAAAGGGTGGATTTCAGCAAGCAGATTGGCTTAGATGGAGCAGAATGGTTGTTCCAGGGGCACTTTTATGATTAGAAGGAACTGAAATAGAGGGCAGATTGGGTTGGAAAACAAACTTAGTAAAGTCAACAAGTATTTATTAAGTGCTTACTATTTGCCAGTGTTATGTTAAGCCTTGGCAATACAGTGAAAGGCAAAAAAAGTTCCTGCCCTCAAGGAAATTGGAACTCCCATTATAATGGGGAGACAATATAAAAACAAATATGCACATAAAATATGTGTACAGGACAATTTGGAGGTTATCTCAGAGTCAAGCCACTAGCTTTGAAAGGGAAGAGAAAAGGCTTGTTGTGGAAGACAAGATTTGATCTGAGTCTTGGAGGAACCAGGGAAGACAGGAGATGGAGACAAGGAGGGAAAACATTGTATACAAATAGTAGGGAAATGGAAAAGGCAAAAGAAAAAGGAGTCTGAAGAAGAGCATATTAAAAATCCACAAATGTGACTTAGGCACAGCTCAAAGTGGGAATATGAATAAGAAAGGCAAATGGCATATGTTAAAGATGCAAACTAGTTGGCTCTGATACAACAAATAGATGTAATTTTCATGAAAGAAACCAGACTGAATATATTGCATGTGAAGGGATTAGATTTGGTGCTGTTTTTCTGGTGTGCAGTGAACAAAAGGCCTACTGGAGTGGGATTCTCATTGTATGCTTGATAAATACGTGTTGTGGGAATTTGCTTAGTGAAGAGACAATATAGATGTTTGAAAGACATGGGTTAAGTGACATGAAATTCCAAATGTGAAATTGTTGAGGTGGAGGGGTGCTCCGGACCCCAAAATACCGACACTCTGGGTCCTGCCCGAATGAATTCAACTCAAGCCTTCTTTCAGCCAAAGAAAAACAAAGTTTATTCAAGATCCACTGTATTGGCCAGACTCTTAAGAAATCTCACCATTTGCTAGACACTTAAGGAATCTGAGTATTGGCTGGACTCTTGAGGAATCTAAGCATTTGTGATGCTTGTGTTGACAAGTGGACCAGAACAATCTGAGCCAGATTAAGTCTGAGCTGGACTGAATCTGAGCACCTTCATGGAGATAAGATGGATCTTATATAGAGAAAGTCTGAGGGAGGAATCTAGGGGTAGTCAGGTAGTCTGACGGGATGGGAGGAGGGGTCTAGGGTGGGTCTTGAGGAGGAATCTAAGGAGGATCTTGATGGAACTGGGGTGACTAGAGGTCAGTGTAGGAACCAAGAGAATAGGATTTTGATGAGATCAAGAGTGGGAAGTAGGGGGAGGCAATCTAGAGACAACAGATAATGGAGGGCTAGGCTAGATTAAGGGTAACAGATTTGGGCATGAAAAGCCAGATCAAGTGGGAAGATTCAGGGAGAATTCAAGGTGGGAGGCGGTGGTTTCCAGGGCCTATGGACAAATGGGACACAAATTCTTTTGGGGTAAGGGGAAAAGGTCTCAGCTTGGGTCCATACCCCATCAAAATGAGGAGAAAAGATAAGTTCTGGAGATATTTATGCATCCCCTAAAAGAAATCCCAAAGTGCTAAGCATCAAAGATATGGTGCCTTTCTTGCATGTACAAACAAGCACACATACACACACACACACATACACACACACACACACACACACACACACACACGCACACGCACACGCACACGCACACGCACACGCACACACACATATGTCTGTTGAATTGCAGAATTGCAACTTGAATAGCTTGGGTATTTCAGGAAAGATGGAGTCATTCAGAATAATCAGCAAATAACAAGTAAACTCATCTATTAGGAACAAGTTTACAAAAACACAGAATTAAATCAAAATTACGTGGACATTTGGGTTTGTAATATGCCTACAAAAAAGAGGGAAGTTCTTTTCCAGTTCCCAATCTCCTAATGTATTAAAAATTGACCAGATTTTTTGAGAGAAAAATAAATGAAATGTAGAGAACAGAGTAACATAGTTGGGATTCAGTCAGCAGCGTAAGGGACATGTTCCCTTCTTCTAAGCAGCAAGAACTGCAGCCCATCAGTCTACACAAGAGAACTGTTGGGCTTGAGCTTACAATGCTTCTCCCTGAGGGACATCCGCCTGCCCACCCAGGAAATCTGGATACCATCTTGAGAGATCTGGATGACATTCTGAGAGGTTACTTTCCCTCAGGGATACCTGACTGCTGAGATACTAGATGTTGTGTACAAGCAGATCAATGACTTACTGGCTGTGTTTAATGACTAATTCTTTCTTTTATTTTTTTTAAATAAATTTATTTTTTAGTTTTAGTTTTTTTAAAAAAAAGGTGCAGCTAGGTGGCACAGTGAGTAGAGCACTGGCCCTGAAGTCAGGAGGACCTGAATTCAAATCCAGCCTCAGACACTTGACACACTCACTAGCTGTGTGACCTCGGGCAAGTCACTTAATCCCAATTGCCCTGCCTTCCCCCCTCAGAAAAAAAAAGACTAGCCAATGAAAGAATGAGTGATCATGATAAATCCAAGCATCAGGTAATGAGGAGGGAGGGTGTGAGGTTGGGGAGCAGTGCAGCACAAACAGATAGATACATACATCAACAAGGTCTGGTATTAGGCAATATGCAGAGGAGAATCAGCTATGCAGTTGGCATTAGGCACAGGAATTCAGGCATAGGATTCTGATTCCTGGAAGTACTAAGAGAGCAAGAGGAGCTAAACTATCATTCTCAGAACTCAGGCATGTGAGTCACTGAACAGAGATAGTTACTGGAGACAGAGTTCAAGGTGAATGCTTGATCACAAGGAATAAAAAAATGATTCAATTATTAAGTCCTGAGTTCAAGATCAAAGCAAAACTCCCAAGGCTGAATCAGTTTTGAGCCAATGGATTACTGGCTTACAGTTTTGCACATCCCCTCTGCCTAGAAGGAGTCTAATAATCTGAATTGGGCTCAATCTACATATATAGGTTAAGGCTTTCAATCAGACGATCAATTGTCATGTATGTTGTGGTAGGGAGTCTTTTTGAGCTGTACGGTGGACTTTTTAAGGCCATTGAGATCCTTTTCAACTCTGAAATGCTATAGGTCCTTAAATCTACAACTGTCCCATTTGACTGACTTTGGATTTATGAAAGAGCATAATATGAAATAGGGTGAGAAAGGTAAGTAGCAATATGATTGTGGAGAGGCCTAAACAGAGGAGTTTGTGTTCTATCCTGCAGGTAATAGGAAACCACTGGAGGTTTTTGAGCAAGGGAATGACATGACCAGACCAGAAAGACTGGCACTTGTGGAGGAGATGAATTCAAGAAGGAAGAGCCTGGAAGCAGGGAAAATCAGTTAGGAGGCTATTGTAAAAGTTTGGATGAGAAGTGACTAGGGCCTGAAGTAGGGTGAGGGTTGTATGAGTAGCAATATGTGAATAGATGTGAGAAATGTGGTGGTAAAATCAGTAAGATTTGGCAACTGGTTTTATTTGGGGTTAGGAGATAAGGGAGAAGGGAGAGACAGAGATGACTTTAAAGTAAAGAATCAGGTGACTGGCTGAATGGTCTTAAGCATGTTCTTTTTGAGATGCCAATGGAGAATCTAGGAAATATCCAACAGACAGCTGCTAATGTGAGAGGAGAGTTCAGGAGAGAGTTTCAAGTTAAATATTATAGATTTGAGAGTCATCTGAGTGATATTTTAACCCCATGGGAACCAAGGGAGAGAATGTAGAGTTCTGGGGAACATCCACAAGAATCAGGCAGGAGAACAATAATGATGCAGCAAAGGAGAAGAGTGATCAGACAAGTAGGAAGAGAACAAAGACAGAGCAGTGTCATGGAAGTCAAGCAAAGAGAAAGTACCCAGGAGAAGGGTATGATCAACATTTGGTCCATCAGTCAGTCAACAAGCATTTAGTAAGTGCTTACTATGGGCTAGGCACTCTTCTAATCTCCAGGATTAGGAAGAAAGACAAAACAGTCCCCTCCTCCCAAAGATCTCACACTGTCCTGGGGGAGAAAACACAAAGATAATTGTGTGCATACATGATATAGTCAGCATAAAGGGAAGGTAGTCTCAGAAGGAAGGAACTAGTTATAAGAGAGAACCACTAAAGGCTTCATGTAGAAATTGGAATTTGATCTGAGTCTTGAAGGAAGCCTGAGTAAGCTATGAGTCAGAGATGAGGAGGAAGAGCATTTCAGATCTTAGGGGACAGCCAAGGCCTGGTCGCTACATGGAATATCCTGTATGAGGAATAGAAAGTAGGCCAGGGTAGATGGATGGTACAATGCAGAGAGGAGAATAAATTTAAGATGACTGAAAATTAAAGTAGGACCAGGCTTTAGATTCTAAACAAGGTTTTCTTTTTGATTTGGGGGCTAATAGAGTGCCACTTGAGTTTATTGACTGGGATGTTTTATGATCATCTATACTTTTAGGAAAATCCCTTTGGTGAATAGAAAATAAATTGGAAAAGCTACAAAGATGTAACAGAATAAAGACTCAGAATAGGTCAACAAATTTAACAGTTAAGATATTATTGATAATCTCTTGGAAATAATAATTTCAGTAAAGTGGTAGGGTCAGAATTTATATTGAAAGGTTTTAAGAAATGAGTGGGTGGTAAGAAAGCTAGCAGCTAGATGGTACAGTGGATAGAGTTCCAGGCCTGAAGTCAGGAAGACTCCTCTTCAAATCTGGCCTCAGACACTTGCTAGCATTCTGACCCTGGGCAAGTTTGCAAAGGAACTCTGCTTCAGTTCCTCATCAGTAAAATGAGGTAGAGAAGGAAATGGCAAACCATTCCAGTGTCTTTACCAAGAAAACCCCAAATAGGATCATGGACGCTTGATCATGACTGAACTAACACAACAACAACAAAAAGAAAGCAGAGACAGCTATATTTCAGAAATCTTGTTAAACGAGCAATTTCAAGAGGCTTGGTGACTTGCTCCAAAATTCAGTTTCCTTAAGTCTGGCTAACCTACGTTAGAACAATATAACAGTGGAAAGAACCCAGGACAGTCAGGTGACCTGAGCTCTAGTCTGGAATCTGCTACTTACTAATCTGTGGATAAGAGGATGTTGTTTCTCTCCCCGTCCCCTCGGACTTCCAAAATACTAAATGTTGGAGGCCTACCACTCATCAGACTCCTAAGTCTTAGCAGAAGGACTATCTTGTCCTCTGTGGGTATCTTTTGTTTTGTTTTGGAAACAAGCTGAAAGTGCAGTGGCCACTCACAGTCTTGACCCCAAATGATCAGCAAGGAAGTTTAGTTTTTGACCTGGGCTGATTCATCCCTCCTAGGAAGCCTTGTGGCTCCTAGAGCATAGAGGCTCACCATATTGGTGTAGACATTATCAGCTTTAACCCTATCGCAGCCCAGAACTCCTGAGCTCAAGCAATCCACTATAGCCTCAGCCTCTCTAGTAGCAAGAATTACACATGTACACGACCTGTAGGAGTTGGTCCTTTGTGTGCAGAAGGCAAATAGTCTCAACCCTGTGAATTACAGGAATTTGACAAAGGAGCAGATTGATGAAGGTTGAGTTTAGGAGTAATTATGAAATATAGGGTTTTGGGGATCTACAAGAGTAGTAGGGGAAGAATTCATAGGACCAAAGAGACAGAAGCCAGCTTTGATAAATCAGAAGATGCAATTAATTCCTGGGGCAGTCACGCCATACAAGAATTTCTCAAGCACCCTAAAGATGCTAAGCTAGCTCCCTACCCATGTACCAATTTGTAAAGATAAATTACTTTCTCCTCAGGAGGGAACTCCACAGTAACCAACCATAATATAATCTTTAAAAATCTGATGATTAAAATGATGGCATCTTAACAGTGAAAAATACTTATGGGAAACATGGGTGTGTCTTGAATTTCTGAAAGTTATGGTAAGTGACCTAGACAGTCATTGTCTGACTACCTGGAAGGCATCATATGATGGATGTAAAAATGTACAGTCATCCATGTACCTCATTGACCCATTCTCAGAAAGATGTTGCCCTTCCAGTCAGAGTAATGGGTTTTCCATGAGCCATTATATCCTCTCACCTATTCTCCCACGTGAAAGTGTGAATTTTTGAAGTGCCTTAAAGTTATAAATGCAATCTATAGGCACGGGATTGGATTTCTTTGAATCTGACTTCAAAGAATTCATAGTAATAGCCTTTATTGCATGAATACCATGCTCTATCCCCCACATGTAAGTAATCCAGGAAGCTGTATGACATGGCGTATACCAGCTCTAAGTATGTCCTAAATAATTTTAAAATGAGCATCACTGTCCAATGGCACATATGACAAAATTAGGAGGAGAGAGGATTTTCTGGGACCATTAGAGCTCCAGGAAAAAAAAACCTTCAAAGGAGGCAAAGTTTGTCTTTAGTTTTTCCTATTTATTTCCTTCTCCTCTCTCCTACACCGTTCCAATTGTCTCAAGTACTCTGGGTCCTTGTACTATCCTCTGGATGTTCCAAAGGTTCCTACTGTAATATCCCTCCTAGACCTACCTCTGAAGTATCTCAGTTTTCATATCTCCTTCACACACTCTATGGTCCAGCCAAACCAACTACACTCCATCTCCTATCTACATGCCTTTATAGGCTGTCTCCTATGACTGAAATGTGCTCCCTACTCACCACCACCTATTAAAACCCCTCGCCTCCTTCAAAGTTCTGCTTGATGACCACCTCCTGCATAGTGTTTTTACTGATTATGCTAGCTTCTGAAACCTCATCCTCCCCTTAAAAATTACTTTGCATTGGGGGTGGGGTGGAGCCAAAATGGAGGCTGAAAAGCAGGGACTAGCGTGAGCTCCCCGCCAAGTCCCTCCAAAAACCTATAAAAAATGGCTCTGAACCAATTCTAGAACAGCAGAACCCACAAAATAGCAGAGAGAAGCAGGGCTCCAGCCCAGGAGAGCCTGGATGGTCTCTGGATGACGTCTACCCCACACAGAGCTGGGAGTGGAGCAGAGCAGAGCGGAGCAGAGCCCAGCATGGGCTGTGCCCAGACCAACCAGACCAGGAGCCGGGCGGAGAGTGCCGTAGCACCCTGAATCAGTGAGCTGCAGCATTTACCAGACTTCCCAACCCACAAACACCAAAGACAACAGAAAAGGTTAGTGGGAAAAGCTGCCGGAGTGGAAGGAGTTCCCTGTTCGGCTACCGCCCCGGGGGGCAGCGGAGGTGGGGCAGCTACAGAACTACAGCTGCAGTTGCTTCCAGCCCCAGGCCCACCTGGTGGGTGGAATTAAGTGGCGAATCAGAGCAGAGTGCAGAGCCTGCTGAAGATCTAAGTCCAGTCCGGATTGGGAGTTCTTGGGGAAGGAGGAGTGATGATGTGGCAGAGCTGGCACATCCCCACAAGCGTGGAACATAGAACTCTTTAGTCTACAAGCAGTCATATCCCACTGAAAAACTCAAGGGTCAAGTTAGTTGGTTGGGAATATGGCCAGGAAGCGAAAACACACCCAGATTCAGTCTCAGACTTTGGAATCTTACTTTGGTGACAAAGAAGACCAAAACATACAGCCAGAAGAAGTCAATAAAGTCAAAGAGCCTACAACAAAAGCCTGCAAGAAAAACATGAACTGGTCCCAGGCCATGGAAGAGCTCAAAAAGGATTTGGAAAAGCAAGTTAGAGAAGTAGAGGAAAATTTGGAAAGAGAAATGAGAAGGATGCAAGAAAACCATTAAAAACAAGTCAATGACTTGCTAAAGGAGACCCAAAAAGTGCTGAAAAATACACTGAAGAAAACAACACCTTAAAAAATAGACTAACTCAAATGGCAAAAGAGCTCCAAAAAGCCAATGAGGAGAAGAATGCCTTGAAAGGCAGAATTAGCCAAATGGAAAAGGAGGTCCAAAAGACCACTGAAGAAAATACCACCTTAAAAAATTAGATTGGAGCAAGTGGAAGCTAGTGACTTGAGAAATCAAGATATTATAAAACAGAACCAAAGGAATTAAAAAATGGAAGACAATGTAAAATATCTCATTGGAAAAACCACTGACCTGGAAAATAGATCCAGGAGAGAGAATTTAAAAATTATTGGATTACCTGAAAGCCATGATCAAAAAAAAGAGCCTAGATATCATCTTTCAAGAAATTATCAAGAAGAACTGCCCTAATATTCTAGAGCCACAGGGCAAAATAGAAATTGAAAGAATCCATTGATTGCCTCCTCAAATAGATCCCAAAAAGAAATCTTCTAGGAATATTGTCACCAAATACCAGAGCTCTCAGATCAAGGAGAAAATACTGCAAGCAGCCAGAAAGAAACAATTTGAGTATTGTGGAAACACAATCAGAATAACCCAAGATGTAGCAGCTTCTACATTAAGAGATCGAAGGGCTAGGAATACGATATTCCAGAGGTCAATGGAGCTAGGATTAAAACCTAGAATCACCTACCCAGCAAAACTGAGTATCATGCTCCAAGGCAAAATATGGATTTTCAAGAAAATAGAGGACTTTCAAGTTTTCACAGTGAAGAGACCAGAGCTGAATAGAAAATTTGACTTTCAAACACAAGAATCAAGAGAAGTGTGAAAAGGTAAACAAGAAAAAGAATAAGAAAAAGAAATTGCAAGGGATTTACTAAAGTTGAACTGTTTTGTTCACATTCCTACATGGAAAGATGATGTGTATGATTCATGAGACCTCAGTATTAGGGTAGCTGAAGGGAATATGCATATATATATATATATATATATATATATATATATATATATGTATATGTGAGTGTGTATGTATGTATACATGTATGTGTATGTATGTATACATTTATGTGTATATATATACATATATAGAGGGGGGGGGAGGGGCACAGGGTGAGTTGAAGATGAAGTGAAGATATCTAAAAGAAATAAAATAAAATTAAGGGATGAGAGAGGAATATATTGAGAGAGGGAGATAGGGAGAGATAGAATGGGGTAAATTATCTCACCTAAAAGTGGCAAGAAAAAGCAGTTCTGTAGGAAGGGAAGAGAAGTCAGGTGAGGGGGAATGAGTGAATCTTGCTCTCATCAGATTTGACCCAAGGAGGGCATACCATACATACTCAATTGGGTAACTTACCCCACAGGAAAAAGAAGGAAGAAGAAGATAAAAAAGGGGGGGATGATAGAAGGGAGGGCAGATGGGGGTGGAAGTAATCAAAAACAAACACTTTCGAAAGGGGACACGGTCAAGGGAGAAAATTCAATAAAGGGGGATAGGTTAGAAAGGAGCAAAATATAGTGAGTCTTTCACAACATGAGTATTGTGGAAGGGTTATACATAATGATACGCATGTGGCCTATGTTGAATTGCTTGACTTCTTAGGGAGGGTGGGTGGGAAGGGAAGAGGGGAGAGAATTTGGAACTCAAAGTTTTAAAAACAGATGTTCAAAAACAAAAAAAAAGTTTTTGCATGCAACTAGAAAATAAGATACACAGGCAATGGGGCATAGAAATTTATCTTGCCCTACAAGAAAGGATGGGAAAAGGGGATGGGAGGGGAGTGGGGTGACAGAAGGGAGGGATGACTGGGGAACAGGGCAACCAGAATATACACCATCTTGGAGTGGGAGGGGAGGGTAGAAATGGGGAGAAAATTTGTAATTCAAACTCTTGTGAAAATCAATGTTGACAACTAAATATATTTTTAAAAAAAGAAATTACTTTGCATTTGCTTTGAATATATTTTGTATCTACTTAAATGTGTACATATGATCTCATTGGCTAGAATGAGTCCTTTGGGGGTAAGGACTGTTCTATTTTTCTTTGTGTCCCCAGCAACTAGTACATCCCTGGTACATGGTAGGTGTTTAATAAATGCTTTTTTATTAAGTATACTCTTCCCCTTCCTCACTGATTAGCTCCTCCAATGACCTAAATTTTAATAAAAGTGCCAAAGCTACAAGTCTTCACTACTCCCCAGGCTCCACTCCTGACTCTCTGTACTTTCTAGATGAAATTGTGGAAAATACACCAGAAAGGAGTTTAATGAGCTAGGTACTGGTCCCAGGTCTTTCACCAATAAGCTGTATGATCTTAGAAAACTTAACAATTCTAATTTCTTAATCTACAAAATTAACATAATAATATATTTCCTGAGTAATCTTTATAAACTTTAAAGTCTTATTAAATTCAAGATAGTATTCTTAGAAGAGCAATATAGTCATTAGAGTAAATAATATATATGGCACCCAGAAAAATACCAAGGTCTTGAGATACTACATGCATAATGAGAGACAGGACCCATAAGTCAACACTTGTGACCTAGGGAAACACATGATTGCACATATATGGACAAAACACGTGTAGTGAAAGAACATTCTTGGCCAAGACAACTTATATTCCTGACACTGCCATTCACATTGTGATGTTATCATGTTGATCTTGGCTGGGTTTCTCTGATGCCCAGTTTAGTGTTTCTCTCTGCTGCTACCTGTTGGTCATCAACTGGAACACATTTCTTTTCTAAACTACTACTGTTCTATATTATCGTTAGCTTTTGTTCTGCAGCTATGCCACAGCAGGGGAGGGTTTACCAGATCTTTTCCTTATAGCTTCAGTTCTTTTGTGTGGCAAACCCCAGCCAATCTTACTCAGACAACTAAAGCTAGAAAAACCTTAAGTACTTTAAGTTCTATCTTTCGAATTCCATCTCCCCTGGTGCCATTCAGTTTGTCTCAGCGAGAATAACTGAGCTATTGTCTCCCAAGTTGCCAGCCTGAGTTGAATTACCTTTAAATCATCCAAAGGACCCCGAGTAGCAAAACTGCAAAGGACTTGGTGAAGGTAGGATGAGAAGATCCTTTTCAATCACCATAATGACCCTTGTTGCCATGCAATCAATTTAGAAGCAATACTGAAAAGTTCTGGGTAGAGCTGGTAAAGCTGGTGAGCTTTCCCCACTCCTCCCCGCTAATTTGACTGAGCAACCAAAATAGCTATATGTTATCTCTCTACTATACAATACAATACAGTACAATATAATAGAACATAACATAATAGTACAGTACAGTATAGTTACAATACCAGAAGAAGCTAGGTGGTACAATAATAGATCACTACACCTGGAATCAAGAAGACCTCAATTCAAATCCAGTCTCAGAGACTTACTAGCTATATGACCCTCAGTAAGTCACTTAATCTCTGTTTGCCTCAGTTTCCTCAACTGTAAAGTGGGGATAATAATAGCACCTACTTCTCAGTGTTGTTTTGAGGATCAAATCAGAAAGCATTCAAAAAGCAGAGTGTGTAAAGAAATACTTAAACCTAACTGGTAGGACTTGGGAGTTGGGGGAATGAAGATAATAGGATGTAGAGCTCAAATGAATATTCATCCCCAATGAAGAAAAATTGATGACTCTCCCCTTAATGCAGACTGAACCATTCTCAGAACTAAACCTTGATGACAATCTGCCAATTCCATGGGGGTATCTGCTCTGAATTCACTTTATATCTTAGGATTTATAATCCAAGAGAGATTTTTTTCTTTGGCCTCTATTTTTCCCCTTAACTAGGGCTTTAAAGAGATGAATTATTTGTCTAGAAACACATCACACTAGCTGGGAATTTCTCATGTTTACCTACAGAAACAAAGTTAAGGGGTGTATAGTATAGTGGCACCTACCTTCAGTCACCCTTGGGAGAGCCAACAGAAAGATTTCACAAGAGCCTTCCTGCCTTTAGTGAATGTATCTTTCTGTAAGTTAGCATTCTGTTTCATGACTAATAATAGTAATGAGTGTTAGTATTCATATACTATTTTAAGGTTTGCATAGCACTTGACAAATACCTCATATTATCCCCACAACCACCCTGGGAAGGAAGTGCTATTAATATCTCTATTATATAATTGAGAAAACTCTGAAGAGAGAGGGTAAGTGACTTGCTCAGGGCCACTAGAGGCCAATAGGTGATACAATAGATAGAACACTGGGCCTGGAGTCAGGAAGAACTAAGTTCAGACCGGACCTCAGATGACTAGTAGCTGTAGGAACTTGGCCAAGTTACTTAACCTTTGTTTCCATTTCCTCAACTGTACGATGAGGATAGTGATATCACCTCCTTCCCAGGGCTATTATGAGGATCAAATGAAACATTTGCAAAGAGCCTAGTACATAGTAGATGCTATTTAAATGCCAGTTATTATGACTTTGTGTGACCCTGGGCAAGTCACTTAAATTCTGTCTTCCTCCATTTCCTCAATTCTAAAATGTGGATGATAATAAATGACACGCACCTCCCAGAGTTGTGAGGATAATATGAAATAAGATCTGTAAAGCACTTAGCTCAGTGCCTGGCATAGAGCAAACACTTAAGAAATGTTCATGCCCTTCCCCTTCTGTAGGACACACAGCTAGTTAAATGTCAGAGGATCTGAGAGATTTTTTCTGAGGATTTGAGGCAGGAACTCAGGTCTTCTGCCTCCAGGCCTGTTGCTCTAACCACTATATTACGTTTGCTGTTACTCAGTCATTCTCAGTTGTGTCCCACTCTTCATGGCCCTATTTGGGGGTTTCTTGATGAAGGTACTAGAATGGTTTGTCATTTCCTTCTCCAGCTTATTTTACAGATAAGGAAATTGAGGCAGACAAAGTTAAGTGACTTGTCCAGGTCACACAGCTAGTAAGTGTCTGAGACCAAATTTGAACTCAGGAATATGAGTCTTCCTGACTCCAGGACCAACAATCTATCCACTGCACCACTTAACTGCCTTCTGTATTACCTAGCTGCCTTGCTTGAAGTGATACTCCTAGTGGGGTTTGCAGATATGAACCGATCCACTAGAAATCCATGCCTGGTGTTTATGAACAGATGGTGCTTGTTCTTTAAGAACAGCTGACTCCACCCAGCCCTGAAATTATCTGAGCCAAGATCAGCTCTATGGGATGCTGATGGACAGTAATTTAAGATGAGTCAAGCTCAGGGGATCTCCTAAAGGTTAAGCATACAAGACAGAGGGGATGTAGAGATATAATACTTTGTCAAAACTGTAAGCCACTTCCCAGAACTTAAGATCTTTATACTCTTGAGATGTGGTTCCTCACCCTGCATGACCCCAGCCCCACTTTCTCCAGTTGACTAACCTGACCCTGCTGATTGGTAGGCTAAGACTTTGAATTGGCTCATTTGACCTGGACCCGCCTCACTCCTCTTAAGCCTACTTTCAATTCTCATTGCAACTTTCAATCACTCTACCTTTCTCTGCTTCCATGGTCCATCAGCCCTACTCTGGTTTGCCCCTGCAGTGAGAACAGAGCCTGGAAAATAGTAGGTGCTTAATAAATGTTTGTTGACTTTCTCTGATATCCTAAGATATAAAGCAAATTCAGAGCAGATACCACCATGGAATTGGCAGATTGTCATCAAGGTTTAGTTCTGAGAATGGGTCAGTCCACATTAAGGGGAGAGTCATCAATTTTTCTTCATTGTGGGTGAATGGATATTCATTTGAGCTCTTCATCCTACTATCTTCATTCCCCCAAACTCTAAGTCAAAAAATTTTTGTGACTTAATTTTCTCAGCATGGAAGTTGAAGTTGATTATTTCTAAGGTCCCTTCAGATTCTATCATTCTGTATTTCCTACCAATCATCATAATCTCAATTACGGAATCATAGATTTTAGAACCAGATGGGACCTTAGAAGGGACCATATAATTAGAATAATATGCATAATTTATGTATCAATATGGCTCCAGAAATAACGGAACATAGAACAATGTAAGTAGTTGGGCTGAGAGTAGGGACAACTTCTAGTTGAGGCCTCAGTTTCTACCAGAGGGGAATTACTATTAGTAGATTATTAAACTGAATTGGTTACAGGCCTACCTGCTGTCCAACTCCATTGTTTTGCAGATGAAGAAAATGAGAGGTTGGTACTTGCCCAAAGTCACACAGCTAATTCCAGAGACAAGACTAAAACTCAACAACTAGTTCAAGATTTTTTTCCATCATACCTGGGAGCAATTATTTCTGATTTCAGTTGGGAATCATTCCTAACATTTCAATTCTATATTTCTTAGCTTTTAGTTCGTAATTTCTAATTTACTTGTACACTAGACAATGTTTAATTGATATAACTTCCTAGGCTGGACCAGCTCAGTTATTGATCAATAAGTCATCTTTTGCACAAGAAGGACAGTGTCAAACATGTCAGTCATGTGGCAAGAGTGAGGACAATGGCTACATGTTCCATTGATATGCATGCAATGTCAAGAGGCCTAATGGAAGGGCCCCAGCATGATGGATGAACCATCTTTGCAGGATTAACAATAGCCCATGGACAAGAATAACACGAGATCAGAAGACATGGCTACTTTGTGATCCTCATTACTGGAGGCACGAGATCACAGATCCAGCCAAGCTTCAGAGACCTCTTTTTAGTTGTCACATACACCAGTCAAAGGGACAATAGATTTAAAGTTCATTCTAGCTTTAATTTTCAATTTTATTTTTACATCACAGTAGACTTCCTTCTGTTTAACATCTGTACTATCAACAGACATTTAGAGGGTATCTGGAAAGCAAGTATTACTTAGGGGTCTGAAAGAAAGAGAAAAAGAAAAAGAAACTTGCGAAGGTTTACATGAACTATTGAAGAAGGCAAAGAAAGCAGAGCCAAGAGAACAATTTCACAGTGATCACAATAATGTAAAGGGAAATAATCCTGAAAAATATCAAAACGTATGAGTGTGATGAGCACAGTAATTTGTCCTGACTTCAAAGGATTCATAGAGAAACCAAGCTTCTGTCACTCAGCAAAGAGGTAACAGAGTAGAATGAGAGATGGCCAATGTATAGGTTTCATTTACTTGTCTATCCTTCGTTACAAGGTAATGGTGAGGACAGTGGTCATTGATTAGTGTCAATGGTGTGAGGGGAAAGGAGAATGAAGTTTTTAGAGTTTATTTTAAAAAATAAGAAACAAACACTCATACAACTTTGTCTTAGGTGATCTTACAGTTTTGTATGGTGGGATGAACAGGTACATCCTGACAAATGCTTATGCATGCAAAAAAAAATCAAAGCCACAGAAACAAATGTTAATTGTTCTTTTCAAAATGTATCACCTTGGAGGAATTTGTGTGTTTAGTCTCCAGTTCCAGTTTTAGGGATGAGAAAATTATCACAGAAGGCTCAAGCCTTGCCTCCCTTCATAGAGCTTCTTGGTGGCCTCTGGCTACATTGACATAACTTCTTACTAAAAAGGAGGTATAAAAAGTCCCACCCAGATGTGGTCAGTGCCCTTCCAAATTGATGGGGATTCAAAAATTATGTGAGTCATCATATCCTGACCGGCTGAACAGATGAGTTTCCATATGAAGAAGAGTCATGTCTACAGAAGCTAAGTACCACTATGACCTCGAATTGTTAGGTCTAAGTAAACTTTTTATTGACTGTTAAATGACCTGCAAATGCTTCATTTTATCCCAACATAGAACCTGAAGTAACAGTCTTCCAGTGTTAAGTCTAACCCTAAGTGAGAAGAAAGAGTATTGTTGTCATATGTAATAGAATGGAAAGGAAAATAATTTTTCAAGAAAATGAATGAGAAGTCTAATTACCCAGCCATTCCATCACACTCTCACCTCCTACATCTCCATACCAGTTGCCTTGCTTGCCTGGGCGGGAGGGAGCACCATAGCTTCCCTGGGCCAGCTATTGCATTGCACTTTACTTCTCTTCTTACTTCTCTTCACAATGATCCACTACCTTTCCACCTCAGGGCAGAACTCTCAGGGACAGTGCTACCTACCTGAACTCAATCCTTAAGGATATATGAACTCCCATTCCATCACACCCTCTCCATCTCAGTGATTCTGAATCCCCAGTTGTCATTATACAAACCCAAATTGATATCATTATCTTTCCCTCAAAACTCTCCTTTTTTCCTAACTTCTTTATCAATGTCAAAGGTACCACTATCACTCAAGCTCACATTCTAATTGTCATCCTTGACTCCTCATTGCCTCTCACTCCCCATATGCAATCACTTACCAAGTCCTGTCAGTTCTACCTCTATAACATCTCTTGTGTACACCCCCTTCTTGCCTCTGACATGGCCAAAACCTTGGTCCAAGAATTCATCACCTCAAGCTTGGACTATTATAATAACTTGTCAGTTTTTCTCTCTGCCTCAAGTCTCTCTCCACTCCAATCTATCCTCCACACAGCTGTCACACTGATCTTCCTAAAATGTACATCTGACTATATCATCTCCTTATTTAATAAACTTCAGCACTCCCTATGTCCTCTAAGATCAAGTATAAAATCCTCTGTTTGGCTTTTAAGACCTTTATAATCTGGCTTCTACCTGTCCAATTTTCTTATACCTCATTCCCCTCTACTTTGTGGATCCAGTCATACTGGACCACACAAGGCTTGCCTCACACAAAACAGGCCAACTTAGCTGAAGCAATAGGGCAACCTCAGGGAGATACAAAAAGGAACATGTTTTAGACAAATTGAACCACCACCACCTTGAGCACCATTTCCCCTCAAACCATGATGGAGATAGCCCAGGACCCTAAACCTGGGAATTGCAGTGTCCCCCAGAACACCAGACCTGCTTCCAACCTAACCCCACGGACTTTATTGAAGGGAGAAATCATTATGAAGAATGGGATCACCTTCCTCATCTCTACCAACACCTACCGATCAGCTGCCACCTACAGGGAGATGAGCACAGGAAAACTGGGCTTATAACCCTGGGAAACCACTGGTCAGGTTTCCAGTTCGGCCCTCAATTCCTGTAGAAAAGATACCAGTCATTCCTGCCAACTGGCAACCAACTAACAGATCAGGTAGGCAAGCCTAGCTGAAGCATCTGGGTGCCATTAGGGAGAAACAGGAAACACATGTGCTCTCAAACCACCATCACCGTCTTGACCCTTATTTCCATCAAACTGTCATTGAGACAGCCCAGGATCCTGAACCCAAGAACCTTTGAAATAGCAATGCTTCCAATTCAGTGCCCATAATGCCCATAGTACCCATACTTCCCATTGTGGGAAGCAATCTCTGTGGAGATACGGTTTGACACCTGCTCCTGAAAGTGCTACAGGGACATCTATTGAAGACCCAAAAAAGAAAGTTTTATTCACCAAAGTCTTTGGCACTGTCAAATACTTCAACAGCAGAAACCAATATGATTTTATCAGAGGAAATTACATGAAAGAAAAGGTATTAAAATCTGCTTTACTACTGCACCCTAAGGATCACTTGCAGCTGAAACTTTTTGTATTTGTTGTCTCCTCCTTTGGAATTGAAAGTAGCAATGGTCTTGATTTTCTATTTGTGTTCCCAGAACTTAACACAATGGTCTGTGCCTAGTTAGTGATTAATAAATGTTTCATTAATTCATCTCTCTCACTTCTTTCATTTTTAAAACTTTCATCTTCACTGGTTATCCCATATATCTGGAATTCTCTCCTTCCTCACCTCAATCTCCTGTCCTGCCCTGGCTTTCTTCTAGTGCCAGCTAAGATTCCACCTTCTTCAAGAAGCCTTTTCCAATCCCCCTTAATGCTAGTATCTTCCCTCTAAGATTCTGTCTAATTTATCCTGTCTGTTTTATTTGTATATAATTCTTTGTACAATGTGTCCCCCATCAAGTGGTGAGATCCTTGAGAGTAGGGACCCTTTTTAAATTTCTTTGTATCCCCAGTGCTTAGCACAGTACCTGGAACATTGTAGGTGTTTAAAAAGTGTTTGTTGACTTAAAAGTACCTACTTTGTGCCAAGCCCTGAGCTAGGAATCATAGAACCAGATAGCTTCAGACACACTTGAATAATGTTTTGTTTCTTTTCTATGCTGAAATTAAAACAACTGATTTGAGCCAGATGTATGGGTTTGATCTGCATAAAATAAAAAAAATTGTGAAGAATATTCATTTTGGATCAGCATGATAACATCAGAAAAATTCACAAAATATAAATTTAGATAAAAATATTCACTCGTATTTGCCATTTTTTTCCTTTGCTTCAGTTTCATTGAGGAGTGAAACAAGTAAATTCATGTGGATTGTCTGTATTCGCATAGAAATATAATATATGAAAAGGCAGTTTTCCAAGCACGCTTTCAAGACAATATTTTGGTCATTATTCAGAATACTAAAGGAACACGTATTAAACATGAATTCTTATCAGTATTTGTGACTCGCAATAATCTTTGTTATACTCCATAAATTACTTCTTTAAATTCCAGTTTTTTTAGTAATCCAGTCACGGTAGAAAGTCAGTCTGGTGTAGACGCCTGGCTTGTTCACTTTACCACATCCTTCTCCCCAGCTCACTATTCCAATGAGGTACCAGACACCTCTAGAACTAAGTGAAGCTAGTGGTCCACCAGAGTCATTCTAAAGGAAGGAAAAAAGATGTTTATTATGCCATGCCTATTTATTATTATACTTTCCTTCTACTCTGGTTCTTGTATGTGCCCATATATTTACACATCATTTTACCCATTGGAATGTCAGCACCTTGAGGGTAGGGACTGTTTTTGCGTTTTTTGCCCCTTTTTTGTGTCTACAGCAATTGATACATTGTAAGAATTTGCTAAATGCTTATTGATAGATGGATGGATGGATGGATGGATCGATGGATCGATGCCAAGAAATTTCTTTTTACACAGTATTTCCATGGAGTTACTTAATTGCCTGGTTGCCGAAGCAAAACAACACTCATATCTCTATTCACTCTTCAGGCTTCTCTTCCTCCTTGTGAGCTGCCATGCTCACCTGTGAACACCCTTCCTTTCTCTCTCTGCTTCCCCCATCCCTGGTTTCAGCTGCCCCTTTGTGTGTTTTCTTCCCTCAATAGGATATAATTTTCTTGAGGTTAGAGATTGTCTCATTTGCTTGTATTTGCATCTCAGACCTACCTGACAGGCATCAATTTTTCCACTCATATATCCTGCACACAGCATGGAATTTTTAATCGAACCAGAATATGCCCCTGAGGCATTGCAAGTGTCTGTATCAATGATTTGTACAGTGGCTTGTTGAAGTATCAGTGGCAAAGGTCCTAGAAACGACAAAGGATGTTCTTAGTAAGCTACTCTGTATGAGACCCAGGAGGAGACAAAAGACATATTTCACTAGTCTTGATCTATTCTTGGGATGACTTAAATCTTGAATGGTTACTAAGATCCTTTCAAGGAGAGATATCAAGCAATGGAATAGTGAATTATCTTTGCTACTCTTCTATCCTAGGTCTTTCTCTCACTCCTCACATTTTTGGGTAAGAAATTAACTAGATTCCCAGTGCCCATCAAGATCTAGAGAAGGAGTGGGGAACCTGAAGCCTCAAGGCCACCTGTGTCCCTCTAGGTCCTCAAGTGTGGCCCTTTGTGGAGTTAGGATTCAGTTAAAGGGCCACACTCGAAGACCTAGAGGACCACAGGTGGCCTCAAGACTGCAGGCTCCCCACTCCTATTCTAGACTCTGGGGATGTTTCAGACACAGTTTATGGATCTACTATCAAACTATGAGGCTTATAAGTCTTCTTAGGCATGGGTTTCTTTTTTGAAGGGGAGGAGTTCAGGAGTGGGGGTGGGAATAATACCTAGGGCGAGCGAGTGATCTCCAGAAGGTCTTTGTTGAGCTGAGGGCTTATTTTCTCTGATCACTCCCCAGTGGTGAACCGTGTGTCTAAACCTAATGTAGTTAAGTAGCACATCACGTAAGACCTCCAAGAGAAAAGAAAACTCCCAAGACACAGGAAACAAACATAAATGGAAAGTATCTAGGATCATTGGACGTCTTCCCTTCAGTTGTGTTCCTTTGCCGGACAAATATTTTACCTATCTCTTTCCTTCTTTCCACTAGACTGTAAGTTCTTTGAAAGCAGGAACCCTATTTTCACCTTTTTTGTATCCCCAGCACTTAGACAATACCTGGCACATTGGTAGGCACTAAATAAAAGCTTGTTGACTGGCTGATTCTTTCTCCTAGTGCTATCTAACTTCATGATGTTACAAGGGCCAATTTCCAAATACTACCATTGGAATGTTAACTGTTAGGGACTTTGGTGTAGACAGGTAATTAGCATTTTCACCAGAGTTGCTTCCCACTCCCACAGAGCATCTGCTCAGATTTTCAGATTGTGCTCACAGTTAGCTTACTTAAGTACAAACTCATCTGTACTGACTTGCTGAATAGTACTTGCAACTGTCCAACCCCAGGAACTGAAAGATGGAAGATGCTTTCAATTCCCTTACATGACACTCAACAGACTCTTCTTTACAAGTTGGGCACCTTCCATGAGGCCATTTAGTTTTCAGTGAAGAACTTACCATGCATAGAAAGTGTTCCCCATCCTGTAACAACAGCCATTTCACCTGCTGAAAAATTCTGTGTGGCTTCAGGAAGACAAATGGCACGGATATTGTTCGTGAAAGTGACTTCTTTAGCAAGTTCCACCAAAGCAATGTCATCATGGATCAGAGGAGATCGATAATCTTCATGTAAAATGATGGTCTTAACATTTCGTTCCATGTAGGGACGGTTTACCACATTTCCAAAAGCGACAGTCCATTTTTTGGTGTCATTACGCCTAAAGACAAAGTTTAATTTGGATATCTTCAGCCTCCATGTCAAAGTGGTGCTCCTTGGGTTTATTATTTCATAACACTAAGATTTTTAAGGTAACCTATTATGTCCAGTTCTCACATCATTTTACCTCAATCTACCTTTCCACTCTATCTCTCACATGCCACACAAAAACTCAATTCCAACCAGAACTCCTACCAAACTGGTACATTTATTATCCCCATTATTTTGTACTTTCTCACCTGTAGTCCAACTTCCCAAAGTGATTTGCCTTTGCAAAATATATTTTGTCTTCCTAGAATTTCCCTCATTCCCATTGTATTTTTCCCCATCTCCTTTCAAATCTTACTGGTTAATGAAAGCTTAGTTCAAATCTCACTTCTTCAGTGAAAAAACCTCTGGCTGTCCCAGATGGAAGTGATCTTTCTTCCTTCTGAACTCCTAGAATATTTATTGTTTGTACCATTCATTTTATACAAGCACTGCCAACTTATTTTTTTTTCTTTTAATATAAGATTTCTAAATACGATCATAAACTCTTGGGACAAAGGTTCATATGTAATGTCATAAAATCCCAATTAGGAAAAACCTCAAAGAATGACCAGATACCTGAATTTGAAGTTGACTAGATAATAAGAACCCATTGCATTTATTTAACATTTCCATAAAATAACCCCTTGAGTTAGATAGGGCAAGTATTACTTTTTCTCACTTTTGAGAAGTAAAAAAAAGCTCCAAAAAGTTATGGTTTGCCTATAATCATATAGCTGATGTCTGAGGCAGGATTTGAGTACATCCAGCATACTCCCTTGTCCTTGAGCACTGGAATCATCCAGACTTTGTTTGAAGACCACCAGTGATGGGGAACTTACTACTTTCTGAGAAAGCCCATTTCATTTTTCTGTTCAAATACTGGCTATGCCACTTGCTGCCTGCATGACACTGGGCAAGCCACTTATGTTCTCTGGGACTCAGTTTCCTCAATTATAAAATGAAGTAAGATCTCAAAGATTTCTTCCATTTCTGAACCTAAGATCCTATGATACTTCTTATCATCAGGAGATTTCTCTCTCTATAGAACGAATTCTACCCATCTTAAAATTTTACCCATTGCTACTAGTTTTACCTTAAGTTCAAGGAGAACAAGTCTGATCCCCATTATCAGTAATGACCCTTTGAAAATAAGGTATCTATCACTTGCTTTACTAAGTCCTTTCTTCTCCGGTCTAAAAATTTCTTGGTTCCTTTAGCCAGTCTTCGTATGGAATGATCTTGAGGCCCTTTGCCATTCTAATTTCCTTCCGACTTGCTCTAGCTTATCAGTGTTCTTCCTAAAATGCAGTCTTTGTAGTATGTGCCTCTATATCTCCAACAGCACCAACCAAAATATTTTACACATAATAGGAGTGCATAGAATATTTCTTGCTTGATAATTGTTATAATCCCACATCTTCATATTTCATCTGTAGATCTGAACTTGGTGTTGGTACTCCAGAGCAGCAGTGTCAAACATGGGGTCTCTGCAGCAAGTAACACTAGCAAGAATGGCCCAAACTGGTTTAAAATGTGATTGGGAAATAAAAACAAAAATCCACTGAAACTCAGATAATACTACATTTCAAAGCTAATATGCAGCCTGCAAGGTTTATTGAATTATGGATTAGTGCCCCTCACCCCGTTTCTATTTGAATTTTGCACCACTGCTCTAGAGAACATGGTAGCCTTAATTTAACATAAGAGCATGAGGCTTCCCAGGTTTGCCTCAGTTCTATGAGAAATTCAGAAGATACTTTAAAAGCTCATCATTCTGAAAGGAGCTATGATATATTGGAGATTAGGAATGTTGTTCATCTGCTGGGCTAAGCTTAGAACTGAGCTAGACTGGACCAGAGAAGGACTCTCACACTTCATACTGGCTGTCAAAGGAAGCGGATCAGTGAGGCAACACATTATGATATATTTTCAGAAATGAATTCTGTATACATAAATGGGAAGTGGTGGCCCCATTTAACAGAGACATCTGAGCTAGAAGAGTAGAGATACAAGAACATTGTAAGGCAAAAGAGAATTAAACGTTGGTAAGCATAACAGGCTCTAGCCCACAGTGGCTGTGGCAGACACTGTCATAGTGCCCTTTGTAAAGGTGAAACCAAGCAACATCACATCCCTATAAGACTAAGAACTATTAACTACTTATATTGGTAAGGTTATCCATAGATAAGACCAATTAATAGGGCTTCAATTGGATCTTTCTTTTTTACTTATTTAGAGATTCAAAAGTCTCCTTTGCACTAAAGATACAGTGGTAAGAGGATTCAATGAGTCAAGGGACCTGTGTTCAATTCCTATCCCCCAGTAATTAGCCATGTGAAACTTGAGCAATTCACTTCATTTCTCTGGTCCTTGACATCTTCATTTGTAAAATCAAGAGGTTGAACTATAATGATCTTCCAATTCTAAATCTATTATTTCCCTCACTTCTTTTTTTTGGAGTAGACCTGAGATTTCATTGCTATAAGGAACTTGCAATGAGGAAACTTCCTCTACCAATGTAGATTAGTAGCCACTCTGCAACTGGCAGCCTTAAGTGTTGTCTGGGTCAATGAGATGTTAAGCAATTTGTCCAGGGTCACACAGTGCACGTCAAAGGTGTGACTTGAACTCAGCTCTTCCTGACTCCAAGGCTACGCCTGGAGAAGTAACCTTGAATTCTGTCTGTCTGAATTCCTTAGCTGTACTCCTTTTGATCAAGTTGTCTACCCCATTGGAATGTAAATTCTTTGAAAACATGGACTGTTTCTCCTTTTTCTTTTCAAATCATGTGATGGCAAGCAGGGTGGGACTTTTCACTGTTTTTACTTTTGGAATGCTTCTCATCACTAAGGCAGTCAAGTGCCTTTGATTGAGGCTTGCCTTTGTTTCAATCAAGAGTCTTTGATTGAATCAAGAGTCTTTGATGACCTGCTTAAGTCACAAGAATGCCTAAGTCACATGAGTTTGATTTACATGGTTGTGACACCCTCTGTGGGCTGACCCTGAAGAAGTGTATATGTGAGGTTAACATTTTTCTTTGGAGGACTCACTCATTGGAAGAGCATTCCTTTGATTCTGCCAGATCAGTCTCTGGGTAGCCGTTAAGGAGCCCCCAGCTTTGAAAACCCAGATGTTAGTGCTTCTCTCCCTGGTAAACTGGTATTATTTCTATGGACAGACAGAAGCCCTGTCTGCTGATTTGTGTTATTTGCTCTGTTTATATAATTTCTGCTTTTAATTTCTGTTTGTGTTTGCTCTGAAGTTCAGACTTTTTCCCCTGAACTAAGTGAATGATATATGTATGTTTAATTAAAGTGAGATTGTAAATCCCTTAAAGTTGATTTCCTTAGAAAAGGAGATCAAAGAACCTGTGCTAGCAGCGCTCCTGTGTGCTGGTGTTTTTGGTCTTACACAGCCACAGCAGCTGCAAGTAGCATTGTTGTTACACCCCAGAGCACAGCCAAGTGTACAGTATATAATAAGCTCTCAATAAGTTCTTGTTGACTGACTGATTGAAGTAAACATCATCCAGATCCATACCTTGCATGTTTTAGTCATGTCCTACTCTTTGTGAATCTATTTGGGGTTTTCTTGACAAAGATACTGGAAGCATTTGCCATTTTCTTCTCCAGGTCATTTTATAGATGCAGAACTGAGATGAACAGGGTTAAGTGACTTGCCCAGGTTCACATGCTAGAAAGCGTCTGAGGCCAGATTTGAATTCAGTTTCTCCTGACTGCAGAGCTGGTGCTCTATCCACTGTGCCACCTAGCTATTCTCACCTTGCATTTAGCAATAATTATAAAAGGTCAAATTTTTATTAAACTATAGACAGTATTTTCCACTAATAACCCTGTGAGGATGCTAAAGAAATCCTGATATCCCCATTTTATAGCTAGGTAAACTGGGGCTTAGAGATAATAAATGATTTGCCTTAGCTTATAAAGCTAATAAATGATGAGTCAGAACTTGAAACCAAGTCTCACAATTTCAAGTCCAGTGCCCTTTAACCTGTACCAAACTGTCTCACTCCTTGCTCTTTACCTCAATTGGTGAACTTACCGTGCGAAACAATGAGCTGCAGACACCAACCACTTATTGCTGATCAGAGACGCCCCACACTCGTGCTGACCGTTCAGTTTTAGACTGGCTTGCCACGGCCATTCTCCTTCCTTGGAAGGCTTTCCTCCTATGATTCTGTTATTTCCTATGATTAGGTCATCTGACAACAGTCTTAGTCGTCTCCCGCAGCCTGTCAGAAAAATTTGTCAGTTTACGAACACTAAGAACAGAAGTTCTGATTATGGTAATCAGCTACTGTTTCCATTGACTGGAAGAGAGTACCAAATGTAAATGTAAACAGGGCTGTCAAAACTGTAGTCAGTGACATTTTCTTCAGGGATCCCAGGCTCCCATTTTATTTTGTTTTCTCTACTTAATAGAATTTTCATCCCATCCTTTGGTGACCATTAACCTCCTGGGCTCTCTTTTTTCCCCTTTCTTCATCAGAATTAGATCACAGTGAACTCCTTCACATTAAGATTTGATCAGACTCACAAGAGGAATTGGCGGGCACACTCAATATGGTGGAAAACTTGGGAGGTAATAGCCTGTCATCTGAGAGTCATAAGGAGAAGAAAGTCAGGCATAATGTAAAGTATTGCCTAGACTTTAGGAGAAGAGATTTCAAAGAGTAGAATCCCATAGCCCAAGATTCTACAAAGAAACTCGGATTATCAGATATGAAAGATGTTCAAGAATGAAGTTCTGGTGATACCAGCTGGGGTGCTCCAGTTATTTTTAATGACCTTCCTTAAAAGTGGCACCCAGAATTCAACACAACACTTTAAAGTCCTCTGGCCAGCAGAGAGTACAATGAGACCATGGATCCCCTTGAGATTACATTTGCTCTTTTGGCTCCCATTGCTGTTTCACATTAAGTTTCTATATGATCCCAGTATGCAATTGCTATTCATTCTGATGAGGAATAATAAGAACAGCTATATATATATTTGTGTGTGTGAATGTGCATGTGTATGTATACATACATATATTATATATATATGTATATATATATATATATATATATATATATATATATATATTGCAAAGTGCTTTGCACAGAGTTGGATAAAGAGAGAAGTGTGGCTGCACAGCAAACTAACTCACCAACTGCTTCAGATTTACAAAGAACATGTATGAGAGGTGGAAGTAAGGGCAGGTAGCTGAAGAGTCATCCAAAGAATATCTTAAAGGAAGCTAGTATCTATTAACCATTGAGCACAATATCCATGGAGTCTTGTAATAAATATTAATGAGGATAAAATTAGCTTTTAAAGCTATATTGGGGACAAAAGGAAGATCAAGGGAAAAAATAGAACCCTGGCTTAAAGTGGATGGCAAAATGAAAATAGATGATAGAGAAAAGGTGAAAGTATCTAACTGCTAATTCACTTCATTTTTTCCCTACCAAATATGATCTTTAAACAGGAAAGAATAAAACAAAAACAGCTAGCAGGAATTAAAATGAATGATACATGAGGAGATAGTGAAGAAAATACAGTGAATTTAGGAAGCCCTTGACTTGGATGAACTACAATCAGGACACTGAGGGTGCTTTCTGATAAACTTGCTGATATGATCGCTGGACTGTTCTCAGGGATGTTTGAGGAACTCTGGTGAGAGGGAAAGGCACCTTGGTCCTAGAGACAGACAAATACCAACCCAATTTTCAAATGGGAAAGAACTGACTTCTTCAAACAATAGTCCACTGCACTTGGCATTGATTCCCAGTAAAATTTTAAACATTATTATTGAAGGCAAGCCAACAACGGTGGAAGTGCTTGCTATGGACCAGACACTGTGCTGAGCAAGCACAAGAGATGAAAACACAAGCCAAAAGAAATATAGCCCTTATCCCCAAGAAGATTATATTCTAATGGGGGAAGGTAGCATACAAAAGGACAGTGGCCAAGAACTTTGAAAGGAAAGAAGTAACTGTCAAAAGCCCATAGACATTCACTAAGTCATATCAGACTCACTTTTCTTTCTTTCTTTTGTTTTGGAGGGGGATAGGACTACTAGTATAATAGATCAGAGGAATGCTGGTGGCATATATTTAAATCTATTCTTTGTGGGTAAGATGGACAAATACAGGCACGATGACAGCATGGTTAAGTGGCTTCTGAATCTATTGACCAAATCCAAAGAGTGTCTAATTTCATCATAAAGTGAAGTCTTAGTAAAGTGCCTGGAACAGAGTAGGCCATTAATAAATGTTGACTGATTGATTGGTTTCTGTAGCAGAGGTTCTTAGCCTTGAGTCCATGAGCTTATTTTTAAAATATTTTGATAACTATATCTCAATACAATTGGCTTCCCTTATAATCCTATTTTTAAAAACTGTATATTTAAAGAAAGGGTCCATTGGTTTCACCAAACTGGCAAAGAGGTTCCAGAACATTAAAAAGGGTTAAGAAGCCCTGCCTTTAATGGAATTTCCCCTATATAATGCTTTCATTGTCCTCTTCTAGTCAATATTTTCGCAATGACTTAAACAAAAGCAGAGATGTCATACTTATCACATTTATAATTATGCAATGCTATGATAGATGTCTAATATTATAAATGACAGAACTTGGATAAAAATTATCTAAGCAAGCTGAAATAGTGAACTGACAAAAAGAAAATGAACTTGAACTAAACTAAACTAAAAATATCATCCACATAATTACAAGATAAAGAAGTGTCTGGAAAGTAATAGATGTTCAAAAACACAGAGAAGAGTTAGGATGGAGTCAGCAATATATTGTGGCAAATCAAACTGCTAATGTGACCTTTGACTACAATGCTAAAAGCATCGTGTTGCAAGGGAGTCATTGATAGCTCCATGTTAGTCTCCCCTGCTCAGTTAGCATCTTGAACATTACATTCCATTCTGTGTACCACATTTTATAGAGGACATTGAAAAGCTGGAGTACATTCCCAGGAATGTGACCAAGCTGATGAGAAGAAAGCAACTATGCCACATGAAGGTTGGTTGAACAATGTTGAAAATGAAACAGTGACCTCAAGGGGATAAAGGATTACCCTAAAATGGGTGTTCATAAGTCAAGACATAATCATTTGGACTTCATAAGAACCTGGAGAGTCTTATATGACCTGATGATGACTGAAGGGAGCAGAACCAGGAGAACGTTGTACACAACCACATTGTTTCTGTGATGACTAGCTTTGATAGACTTGGCTCTTCTCAACAATGCAAGGTTCTAAGACAACTCTAAAAGACTCATGATGGAAAAGGCTATCCACATCCAGAGAAAGAATTATGGAATCTGAATGCAGATTGAAGCAAACTATTTGCTCTCTCTTATTTGGTCTTGTTTTTCTTTTTTCTTTTATTTTCTTTTTTGTTTTGTTACATCTTTCTTGTGGTTCATTTCATTGGTTATAATTCTTTACAATTTGATTATTGGGAAAAGAAGTTTAGCATGAAGGTAAATGTAGAACCTATATCGGATTATGCACCATCTTGGGGGGGCAGGAGGAAAGAGAGGAAGGGGGAGAAGATTTGGAACTCAAAAACTTGTGGAACTGAGCGTTGTAAACTAAAAAACTTAATTAATTTAAAAAAGATATAATCATTTATGTTGTCCTGTGAAGTTTGCTGTTATTTCATGTACATTAGTCTTCTCTCCTCAACTAGATTATAAATTACTTGAGGACAGAGAATATGCATCTCCTATAGAACCTAGAACAGTATAGTATACAATAAATACTGACAGGTTGATTCAGAACCCTCTCTAGAGATAAGAAAGGTTCAATTGACACAGCAGGTACTATTAAATATTTTGTAACAGAAATGCTAAGAAATACAAAACACTAGGGTTTTTAACTGATTTTCCCTCTGGGGTTTTAACCTCAGAATCAATTGTGTATGTGAATGAGCTGTGAAAAGCTATGAGTCTTCTAAAAGCATTATATTAAAACCCAAACTAATGGTACCTAAATATAAAATCCTAGTTCTTTTTAACTCCAGTGACAGATAGATTGGCTAAAAACTTTGCCTGTATAACCTGACTTCGCAAAGGTATTTCTGGGAACTGATTCTAATTTCATGATTATTATCTATGACCATCTACTCCCTCCACCCTACCTCCACTCTCAGGCTGCTGGGCATTGTTAGAAAAATTTAAAAGTTTCATTGACTAGTTCCACTTGAAATGGTTACCATTTAGCCACACTTGGGCCCTTGTTGGTGTTACAAACTTCATTACCTAGTGATTCCCCACAGACACCACAGTTTCAAACACTTTTCATTCTTCTCAACTCCCCAACTCTATTACCAGTGTCTTCCCACTCAAGCCAATGGCTTTGTCTCTTAATGGAGTGTTTTAAGGAAACAAGACCTCCTTTCATCCTTTATACAGATGTACTTGGTGCATCTACTATGGAAAACATTATTACATATTTCAACATACAATGTATTTTAAGATTTATAGGGATGGTAGGAAATGTTGTGCTGAATGTATCTCTGTATATTTTTACACATAATATTTTTTGTTGTAATATTTCTAAACTTACAGTTGATAACAAGCTTTTCAGCATCCTCTTCACTGATTTCTGGAATAAGAAAAAAGTAAAGCATAAAGTTAACAAGAAGATGATATTTCACCAAGAAGCAAAGTTTATGAATGAAACAGCCATAACTAGGGTGGGGTACATAGGGTTTCTCCTTTGGCATCAACCTCCAGAGGGAGGGTATACTTTCTCCCTACAGTGGGCTACAGACAGGGTCCCAGCCTTGCAAGTCTTCTGTTGGCCTTCCCTTTCTAGAGAGCTGGGAAAAATATGGGCCAGGACATGATAAGGCTACACCAGAACTGAGGAAAGCAGGAAGGATAAACAATTCTGTCTCTTAGCATGATTGTACTCATGGTCAGACTTTCCCAGGACTTCCTGGACTCTCCACTCTTTACCGAACCTCCTTTTCCAACCCTTTGCTCAGCAGGATTTCCCCCAAG
This sequence comes from Trichosurus vulpecula, assembly GCF_011100635.1. Lineage (NCBI taxonomy): Eukaryota > Metazoa > Chordata > Mammalia > Diprotodontia > Phalangeridae > Trichosurus > Trichosurus vulpecula. Next base: position 130,093,399 of record NC_050578.1, on the reverse strand, counting down.
TGCCAGAATTCCTGGTTATGACTCTGATAAGGATTTTAACATATTTTTGGAGCCCAGATACATGCAGACATTCAGTCATATCATTCAGTTGAGTGTATTAGCTGGGGTCTCTTACTTCTATTTGTTTTAATAACAATATTCTATCTCGTTATATAATGACAAATAAATAAAACATCCATTGATTAGTCATTCTCCTATGCTACCAACAAAACAGGACAGGATATAAAAATTAAACCAATCCGTTTTACTATATGTGAGTTGATTTGGTGAAATGTTCAAAGTCAAAGGAGCCTATAATTAACATAGAAAGTCCTCTGAGATCCCTGCCAGCTCTATAATTATAATCTTATAAATATGACTGAAATGTAGGATGTGGATTATCTGTGGATTTTATTTCTTTCTCAATCTCTATTATTGTGGATAATTGAGAACTGACTAAATATTAGGAAAGCATTCCATGTGTACAAAAGTTTTTTATTTCATTTTTGAATAAAGAGAAGGTGATTGGGAGCTAAAATGAATGCTTGTTAATAGAAAAATATTTAAAAATATATTAAATAAAGCTACAATTTAACCCACAGGACTAGACAACTATGTTTCTGTATAAAAAGAATGATTTGCTGTGATCTCCTTGCTAAGAATATGTCACTCTCCTTTGATGGAATTCCCAAGCTTAGTTCTTTCTTTCTATGGAACTGGAAGGATGGAATAGGAAGGAATACTACCACATTCACCCTCTTTGACCAATGAGGGAGAAAAGCTGTCCACTCCCCCTTGACTAGCTGTTACCTGCAGAGGAGTACTACTGCTCCCTTCAGATGTAGTATTATAAAGTATGTAGTAGTATATTCTATTTTATTCTGTAGTATAGTAGGTAGTATTATAAAGTCTTTATTGGAGAGCCAGTTGTTGCCTGCCGTTTCAAGGTCAGAGTGGGTCATAGCTCTCAGTTATTCTGCCTTCAGCTTTGCCAGGCAGCCAAGAAATCCAAGTTGACATCCAGGGATGTGAACAAATAGCACTTAATCATAGTACACTAACCTCCTACAACTTCTTGTCCAATAGGAATTCATAATAATCCTTTGATTCAGTAAATGTCTTACAATGTGTTAAATAACCTAATTTACTCTTTAAGGACCTCCACCAGTCCTTTTATTTGCAAGAAATAGCAACTCTCCCTACCAATGGAAATAAAAGTATTCTTTTTTTTCTCTAAACCTACCCCCTCAAACCCAGAATCTGCTTCCTAAGAGCAGAACTGAAGGGGTAGGGATGATGCTACAAGAGGCATGTTGAAAGGCTAAACTATCCATCTTCCACCAAATAGCCTTTACCTACTTTCACATTTATACGCCCTTTCTTTCCCCATTCACAAAGTGTACATGTCTTCTATATTGTTGTTTGCTTCAGGCCCCCATACCCATCATCTTTCCATTTCCTTCTGACAAGCAGCAGCATAAGATTTCAGGAAACATTCACCGAAGTACATTTTTTTCTAAATAAATTTCTTAAATGCTCATTGCTTGCAATGACCCAGAAAATTAAAGCATTAGGAAATAATGATAAATTAGACATCACACAAAGTGTTTTGCAATTCTACATGTACTTCATAAATGCTCATTAATATCACTATTGCCGTCATTGTTATATTATTATTAAATAAATGAAAATACCCATAATCTTAAGAGAAGAGGGATCTGTGGTCAAGGATGTTTTGTTGTCCTTTAGCATCTGATGTAAGATATTTTGAATTTTTCTCCTCATGCCATCCCTCTTTGCAAGAACAAACTTAAATGCCAGCCAAATTTTAGCCATCACACCATTGGTCTCAGCACTAGAAACAATAGGAATAGTTCAATAAATCGGTAACAGTACCTTAGTTTTTGCTTTGATGCCTCACGATCTCTTAGCTCTTTTATGGATTTATACAATCTTCCTTATTTTAATCATGAAATCCTTTATCAATTCTAGATTTATAACCAAAACAATTTACTTTGTTCATGCCCAACATACAGTTGGCTTTGTTAAGTTTCTAAGGACCTGAGGAATGTGGTGTATGAAAGGAAATGTGGTCTAGAACTAGAGTCCAATGTAAATATTACAAACAAATGAATTGACATTAGTGGGCCAAGTGATGGGCTTCAAAAATCAATGAGCAGTGATGCTGGGATTTGCATTAAAACCTCAATTAAGTAGAATCTATTTAACTAGCAGCCTCAACAATATTTTTTCTCCTAACTTTGAGCATGTCGCAGAAAGATTCAAATGACTACTAATAAAAGCTGATTGTTGGGTTGTATTCACAGTAACTACATCAAAGACAAGAGCAGCTAGGTAGCACAGTGGACAGTGTGCTGGGTTAGAGTCAGGAAGAATCATCTTTAAAGGTCGAATCTGGACTGAGACACTTACTAGCTGTATGACCCTGGGCAAGTCACTTAAGCCTGTTTGCCTCAGCTTCCTCATCTGTAAAATGAGCTGGAAAAGGAAATGGCAAACCACTCCAGTATCTTGGCCAAGAAAATCCCAAATGGGGTCATGAAGAGTCAGACACAACTGAAAAAATGACCGAATGGCAATACTATCAAAGACATGCAAAAGAAGTCAGTAGCTATCCTGCCTAATCTACTCCTCCATTTATGGAACTGAATAAAATAATTTGTTAACAGTGATAACACTGAGTTATTGCAAAGAACCTCAATCATTAGAAAAAGATCATCTGTTCAATGTACTCTTTTTAAAAGTTTTTATCCAGACCTGCAACTTTATTAATATGGAGAACTCCTGGTGAGGAAACTTCGTTTGCCATCACAGAATGCCACTTGATCTCCAGCTTAGAGTACTAGTTGCATTGAGAGGTTAGATGACTTAGTCAGGGTTACCCAGCCAGTATATATATTTCAGAGACAGCATTTGAGATAATCCTTCCTGCCTCCGAGACCAGGCCCCTTTGCCCCTGTATTCTCCTTATTAAGGATCTACTTACTAAGGCATGAAATTATTATTTTAGACATTTTCCACAAGAAGAATTGGGAGGAAGGGGAAGATTTAAGCACTGTTAAGTATAATACACAATTTCTCAATCATAGCAAATAAAGACTTTTCTATTATTCAGTACATCCCCAGAATTGGGACTCCTAGGACAAAAGAGCAGCCAATTGGCATATTTGGACTGGTTTAAACCTGAACAATCTATTCTGTCCCATAACTATTGAATTGGGTCAATTCTGTATTTAAGGAAACAAAATCTTGTGGGGAGCAAACAGTTCCTAGCCCTCATTTTCCAGAGTTTCAGGGATCCCCTATTTTAAAATCCATTTAAAGTTGGTAGTAGATCGCCAGCTATTCTCCCCACTAATACAGGAGATCAATGGTATAAAGACTATCCAGAATGATCAGAGTTGTCTAAAAGAAGAATGGATTGCCTTGGAAGGTAAGTAGTTCCCCATCTTCAAACAGAAACTGGATAATAATTTTTCAGGTGTGTTAAGTTGGGATTCCTTTTTTGGATATAGGTTGGACTAAAATGGTGGCTGAGATCCCTTTTGACCCTAAAATGCTGTGATTCTATTATTCTGAGTCTAAAGGATGAAAGTGTTATTGTGACTTTGGGGACCGACCCAAGATAATTTTGAATGATCCTAATTTTGATGTGATAGAAACTATTCTAATTTATTATAGTGTTACCTTGTTTATCCCTTGATATGGCAAGCAATGTCAGCTACCTAATCAGCTGAGGTATCACATCGCTGCATTTAAGGGCTCATCCTGGGTTAAGGACCATGAAACTTGAGGAGTCCTCAAGCTCTGTGTTGAAAAGTCTAGAGATGAAGGGAGTATCAGAATGCAAGAGGAAAGAACCCTGGGACCAAAGGTAAAGTTTCCCAGAACAATTCTGAGAGCAAAATTGTTCTCTTCTGATACCTGGGGAAATTGACTAAGAGTCACTGAGGCCCAAGGCCCAGGGTTGGATCTTGGCTTCCTATGTACTCGAACAGTAATAGTATCTATGACTTCTTCAGTCTGAAGAACTCCCTGCTTGGAAACTCCCTCTGCCATCACAGATTGCAACCAATCTATTACTTAGTAGACATGGCTAGGGAGTTGCTGAAAGGTACATAGTAGTAAAATTCCATAGTGGTAAAAATTCCTTTCAAGAGAGGACATTAATGGTTCAATTTACTTATATATTCCTACCATTTACTTAGCTAATGTTTTTCTGTATAAAAAAGGGAAAACGGCCTGGTGACACTATATCTCTGAAGAGCATTGCTTGATTTTTCCTTCCTAAGGATTTTTATGTATAAGATCTATTGTAAAGTGTTAACTTCTCATTTTGTCTTAACTTGGTGGGTAGTGAGTTCCCCACCACTTCAGTCTATATGACCTATATTACTAGAAATGATCTCTTCCAAATCAAAGAATCCATGCCTCCAGTTATTGAAAAAAAATAACTTACGGTAGTTGGATGACTTGTGAGCTAATATACTCTCTGGATATGCTGGAATTATAAAATGTATCAGATATCTGTTAAAAGAAAAAAAATCAGTAAGCAAAATGTCTTAGTATGCTCACATTTCCAGGAATGCTAGAATGAAGTAAGAATGGGCTAGTGCTGACTTACCAGATTCTCTATTTTTTCAATCAGAGCTTTGCTTTTCTGTGAAGCTCTCTTCCCACAGTCATAACTGTCTGAGACACCAGAGATATGAAAGCTACCTTGGTAATAGTGGGTCCTTTCTGTAACAAAATGAAATCTTCAGAGAAATATACAGCTAAAAGGGATTTCAAGTCCAGATCTCTAACTTCAAAAAGCAACATCTAGAGTCATAGATTTAGAGCTAGACAGTACCTTTGGAGTTATCTTGTCCAAGTCTGTCACTTTACACATTGGGAAACTGAGGGCCCAGAAAAGTCATATGGATAGTAAATGGCAGAGCCTACATTTTCACCTAGGTCTGCTTAGAAAGTTAATTTTAGCCATTTTCCCCTAGAGTAACCTTTGAGGAAAGAATAAACTGGAGATTAATTTATTTGGGACACTTCTTTGGGGTTACTTATTTACCCAAATTATTCTAGCCCAGTAACCGTCCAGGTTTTTACTATCATGTAAGCAGGGCATGAGTAACTCTTTTCTTGTATCTCTCTCTGCTTTGGGGAAGCATCATCTTTCCAGGGTAACACTACCACCCCAGCATACATTGTTCAATGCTACAGAAGCATTTTCCTACACTTCTTTGTTCAGAGGCCCTATACTGTGCCTTATTACCTTTAGCACACTGATACTGTAACAACAATTGTGCTTGCTGCTGCTGTGGAGGGATAGACCAATAACACCAGCACACAGGAGGGCTGCTTTGATCTGCTTTTCTAAGGAAAGCAACTTTAAGGGGTTTACAATCTCACTTTAATTAATCATATACATATCATTCACTTAGTTTGGGAAAAAAGTCAGCACCCTGAACTTCAAAGCAAACACAAACAGAAATTACAAGTGGAAATTATATAAACAGAGCAAATAACACAAATCAGCAGATAGGGCCCCTAACTGTCTGTCCATAGTAATACATACATAGTTACCAGAGAGAAAAGCACCAACATCTGGGTTTTCAAAGCTGGGGCGGGGGGGGAGGCTCCTTAACGGCTACCTTTAGTCTCATCTGGCCAAATCACATACTCTTCAAATGAGTGAGCCCTCCAAAGCAAAATGCTGACCTCAGAATATATATACATTTCTTCAGGGTCAGAGGGTGTGACAACCATGTGACTCAAACTCATGTGACTTAGGCTTTCTTGTGACTTAAGCAGGTCATCAAAGACTCTTGATTTAATCAAAGACTCTTGATTGAAACAAAGACAAGATTCATCCAAAGGCACTTGAATGCCTTAGTGTTGAGAAGCATTCCAAAAGAAAAAAAAGCAAAAATTTCCACTTTGCTTGCCATTACAGCTACCAAGCTCTACTGTTTCCTGATTCTCATGCCCAAAATACCTACTATCCAGTTCAACCACCTTAAAGGGGGCAGTGTGAGTGCTATTTGTGCTTTTTCCATGTAGATTACATGTGTCTTAATGGGACCATCTAGATATGGCTCACAGAGAGGCAAGAAGAGATATCTCTAGTCTAGAGTTTCCTTTTCCTACTCTGATCTCAAGTGAGACTCATTCCTGCCGGGAGGGGAAGCGGGAGATTTGGGCCAGAAAGTGGACACTCTGATCTCCTCAGAGAGAAGAGGTGCAGGTCTAGAGTTATATCCATCTGTTTCTTTAGGTATTGATAGTCTAAGGGGAGACAATTTTTAGATTCAAGCTGTATTTCTTATCATTATCCCTTTACGGGGATAGGAGAACCTCATGCTTGGATATATATCCAAGACTTGACCTCCTTCCCACCAGATGTCATTTCCACAATGAATAGTAAATAAAGTGAATAGTAAATAAACCCATTTAGCCAAAGAAATAGTAAACAGAAATAAGAAAAAATATGCATATGAGACTATATAGCAGACAATACACAGAGTGAGTAAGCTCTCACGTAGGGAGTGAAATAATTCAGTTCAACTGAGAAAATGTCTCAGATCTCACCAAGGGGAAATTCCTCAGAGTCTCTAGTATAACAGTCTGGGAATAGGAACACAATATGGTTTTATAGCAAACCAGAAAAATAGTTGCTGACTCAATTGATATTGCCAACCCTGGCTTTTTTTTCAATGATGAACATATTGTTATGAAACAAATATTGTATACCATGAAATAGTTTTTCCAGAACATAACTAACTGCTCATAAGAGTATATAACAATTTAAAAAGGGAAGTTAGAGTCGTCACAAACTGAAAAAAGTGAAAACATAAATAACACTGACCAGTTGCCAAAAAATGAACAAGGAGACCAATGATTACTCCCAAGACCACCAGAATTCCAAACAAGATAAGGGTAATCATCCATAATGGTAGGGATGTCCTTTGGGAAGTTCTACCTGTACTGTGAAGGAGAAAGAAGATAAATTAGATGAACAGTCAAGCTATTCCTCTCTATTTTCCTAGCTAGATATCTAGAGCACTGGATGTGGAGTCAGGAATAGCTGAATTCAAATCCAGCCTCAGATTCCTACTAGCTGTGTGACCCTGGGCAAGTCACTCAGCCATCACGTGCTTCAGTTTTCTCATCTGTAAAATGTGGGGATTGGCCTCAACCTCCAAGATCTCTTCCAGCTCCAAATTTATGATTCTATGATCTCTTTTTTGGAGGGTGATTCGGGTTAAGTGGCTTGCCCGAGGTCACACAGCTAGTAAGTGTGTCAAGTGTCTGAGGCCGGATATGAACTCAGGTCCTCCTGACTCCAGGGCCAGTGCTCTACTCACTGCACCACCTAGCTGCCCCAGATTCTATGATCTTTTACATCACAGAACAAAATATACAATGTGTTCTTGTTGTTGTTCAGTCATTTCAGTCATGTCTGACTCTGTGTGACCCCATTTGGTTTTTTCTTGGCAAAAATACTGGACTGGTTTGCCATTTCTTTCTCTGGCTCCTTGGCAGATGAGGAAAGTGAGGCAAACAGGATTAAATGACTTGCCCAGGGTTACATAGCTAGTAGGTGTCTGATGCTGAAATTGGACTCAGGTCTTCCTGGCTCCGGGTCACTCTATCCATTGCAGCACCTAGCTGCCCCATACAATGTAGTCACAACAGTGTTAAATTGGACAAAAATTAGAAGCCCAAAATAAATATAATTAAAGGGGATGACATTCAGAAAAAAATTAAAGTGGAAATAGCTTTCACTATATCAACATAATATCAAAACATCATTATCAATCAATTTAATTCAACGAACAGTTAATAACATAACCAATTAATTCAGTAGGAGAAATTGTAAACATTGGTTGTCTGGCATTGTGTAGACAAAGCCTTAGAGATTGCTGCAGCCAGCCTTACTCTAGTTTTGCAACACTTAGGTCTATGATTATTTCATAGTTTTTAATGGCAATTTACCTAATGTCGTGGTGGGAGTCACATAGAGGAAATGATGTAATAGATGGGTCTATTCTTTTTTTAAATTAATATATTATTTTTTGCCAATTACATATTAAAACAATTTTAATTTTTTTAAGTTTTCAGTTCCAAATTCTATCCCTCCCTCCTTCTTTCCCTCTCCTCCACCCTCTCTGAGATGGTAGGCAATCTGATATAGCTTATACATGTGTGATCATGTAAAACATTCTCATGTCAGTCATTTTATACTAGAAGATTCAAATTTTTAAAATGAATGGAAGAAAGAAAGAAAGAAAATGAAAAACAGCATGCTTCAGTCTGTATGTAGATAGTATCAGCTCTTTCTCTGGAGATGGGTCTATTAAAGTTTCACCTACACTGTCATTTTTAGTTCCATATTATCTATAATTTCATCCTCATTTTCATGGATAGAACATGCAACAATAGAAAGGTCTATACTCTGCAGATGGGTTTGCCAACTTTGATGTTACCATTAAAAAAGGAGTACCTCACTAATGGCCTTTGTAGCAATTCAAGAATCATCCTACTATGATAAATATGTCCTTTTTGGCTCTTCAGTCTTTACCACAACTCACAACAATGTTTTCCTCCATGCCCTTAGACAAGATTTTGGTCTCTGTCCTTAAAACCACATTCATTTTCTCTCCTCTGACCATTTGCTAATTAACATTTCCTAAGAACCTTCTTGATTCTCAAAGAAATTGTCGATTCGTGATGAATTCCAAAAATAGGTTCTTTTGCTTTACATATTGTAATTTACCTGGTTCTATCTAGAGCTCATCAGCAGCACAGAAAGTCTTACTTACATTGGTGCAATGTTTCTTTCTTTTGTGAGTTGATGACACATTTTAGAAGTGATTTGGTGTTTACCATTGTCATGAAAGATGTGCTAAACAAAGTCTGATTAGACAAGGGATGTCAAAGGATATTTGTATATGCCATTGTGCTAAGTACTTAATAAGTCCTCACAGACTTACTAATGGCATCACTGGGATAGTACCTGTGATTTCATTGGTATGAGGAACTTTTGATGAGGAAACTCCCTCCACCAATACAAGTTGGTCTTAGAGAGTTGCCTTGAGAACTGAGAATTAAGTGACTTGTCCAGTGTCACACAACCACAATGGATTAGAGATAGATTTGACCCCAGCCCTTCAAATTCATCTCTCCTCTACACCACACTGCCTCTTAATTGCATCATGACCCAAAACTAAACCTGCTCGATGAAATCTATATTGTTCAGTTCAACTCAACAAACATTTATTAAATGCCTAGGTGATGGTGAATCATGGAACGCCAGGATCTTACCCCAAAAAAGAGCAATGGAAAAAGGCATGGTAGATGCAAGGAGCTCTGGCATGTTATCATTTGATTATGAGAAGTAGCATGAAATATTCCAAGGACATCCATGCCCAAAAAAAAGAAGTGGACTAGTCATTTAGCGAGAGTGAAGAAATACGGAAGGATAATCTAAGGACTGCACTGATGCCCCTGAAATAGCAAAAGCATCTGTCAAAGACTTCTAACAGATCTTCTAGATTCATGGAAAGCATGGTATTACACTAGATGGGACAGTATGGAATGGTGGTGATCTGCACCAGTGGAACACATACCCACACAGATCGGATAATGGATTCAGTAAAAACAATGGTCAATTTAAGCAATGAGGATGAATGGCCCTATTAATACTTGTTTAAGTACAATGCTTCTTCACTTGGAGATGATGTACTGTGTAGGTGGCAGTTCAAATTAGTTCTTAATTTTCAAAGTAATTAATCACTAGAAATCTTTATGTACTGGTTATTGTTCAGTTGTGTCCAACTCTTCATGACCGCATGAACCCTAGCACATCAATATTGTCCATGAGATTTTCTTGGCAAAAATACCGAAGTAATTTGCCTTTCCTTCTCCAGTATGTCCTGGTTACTTCATATGTTTTGTAGAAAAAAAACACAACCATCTTCCAGGATTCAGGGATTATATCATGACATTCCATTGCTTTGTTTCCTACCATTCCCCTCCCTCTGTGGTCAGACATGGCTCTTTCATGTACGGAACCTCATATAACCTTCAAGAGCCACTTAAGACTGATCCTAAGAATATTACAAATGCTGATGGATGAATAAATAATGGTTCAAATGTTGGTTGTTGGTTCAAATGAGCTATTTCTGGTGCAGATTACTACACAGCTATCAATCTATGTAGTCTGACAGCTTACACTACAGTTATCCTCTGAAAGCCATCTGAAAGCATGATTACCTGCAAGAATTCCCTTTCCTTTCCCCCTGTCAGAAACAATCCAGAGGATCACCCTCTTTCCAAAGATACACTAGGCCAATTGCCATGACTCACAGAGTAATAATTATACATCTTTTAAAAGAACATCCCATGGCTTTGGCACCTTTTAAAATGTCTTAATTAATTCCCTTTGTAGTGAATAGGGCCCCTACACTCTATAGATTGATTTACAACTTTGGACAAGTGGTGAATTTGTTGATGCCATGTTCTGAATCACTTTCTAAGTGCCAATATGCTGGTAAATTATGGAACACCAAGAATATTCATCGTAATGTTCATATAGTAGCAGCATCACCTCCAGAACAGACAGTTCATTCCTTCACTCATTAGGTTAACTTTGGGTCAGATACCTCAAAAGTTATAAATTAATATTTCAGAATTAAGTTGAATTTAATTCAGCAAAGATTTATGGACAAAAATCAATCAATTCAATAGGAAAAGCCATTTTTAAAAGTTACTAGTTAACAAGTCTTCAATTTAAAATATGTAGGTACTTAAATAAATTATAATTAATTACATTTCAGAATCTAAGAGACTTCAAGAATAGGGACTCTTTGTCATTGTCAACATTAGTCACAGTGTGCTCAATAAAATAACAATGACCCAATAATATTGATAAGGATAATCCTCCTCCCCCGGAACCTCCTAACCCCTATCTCCACTCTCTTCCCTTCTCTTTCCACCCCATGTTTCTTCAGACCAGAGGCTCACTATGTTATCCTCAGAGTCTATGCCTGATGCTGTTTTATAGATGAAAATGTCTTTTTGCTACCTCAACAGTTAAACTTATTTTAATAAGGTCTAGCATTCAATCAACAAGGATTTATTAGTACCAAAGATATACCAGAAACTATACTAAGCACCAAGGTTACGATGACAAAAAATGGAACAGTCTTTGACCCCAAAGAATTTAGTTTTACAGGAGGGAAAATGCATACCCAAATAAGTAAATGTGAAATAAATGCAAGGTAATTTCAGGGGTGAGGTAACCCTAACAACTAAGGGAGCCAGACGATGTTCCTTGGAAGAGGTAGCATTTGAGCTAAGCCTTGAAGGGAGCTAGCCTTTCCGGGAGACACTGACATTTCTCTGCCAAGAAAACCAGTGACTATTTTTATGGCTTTTTCTCAGACCTTGATTCTTGACTCTCTGCATCAGGTCATCATATGGTCCATCTCCACCACTTGCATAAGCTCTCTTCCATGAGATTTTGGGATACTGTTCTCTTTTGCTTCTCTTCCAACTGCCTGGTCATTCTTTTTTGCTTCTCATGTTAGATCAACATCCAAACTACATCCCTATATCTTGTTCCCTAGCGGGTATTGCCCAAGGCTCTGGTCTGGGCTCTTTTCTTCCTCTACATCCTGGGTTCCAGGAACTCTTTATATGTAGAAAGATAGCTTAAATTGCTGATAGATAGACAGATAGATACATAGATAGATAGATGATAGATAGATACAGATAGATAATTATCAATAGAAAGATAACTATTTCAATATAATTAGTTTCCTTTGTAATATTCTATGTTTTATTTTATGCACCAAAAAAATTATTGTTAGAAGGAGTCCACAAATGTTACCAGCCTCCCAAAAGGGTCCATGATACAAAAAAAAATTTTAAGAATCGCTATTCTCTGGAGGCAGCTAAATGGCACAGTGAATAGAGAATCAGTCCTGGAATCAGGAGGGTTTGAGTTCAAATCTGGGCTCAGACACTGGATATTTATTAGCTTGTGACCCTGGGCAAGTCACTTAACCCCAATTGCCTCACAACAACCCCCCCCAAAAAGAAATCCCTATTCTCTGTGGACTACCTTGGTGATATCATCAGCTCCCATGGGTTCAATTATTACTACCTTGTAATGAACTTTGTTCTATAGGGTGTTACAGAATGCTAGAATCTGAGAGTTAGAAGGAATCCTAGAGACCATCTAGTTCAACATGAACTTGAACAAGAATACCGTATATGACATCAATAGGTAATGAGTCACTAGGATCTTTGTGTAGTGATTTAAGATTTGTAAAGCATTTTACACACATCATCACATTTGATCCTTTCCAACAACTTTGTGAGGTGGGTACTACAGGTATCATGTTACAGATGAGGTAAATGAGTGTCAGAGAAACAAAGACTAGCTCGTGGTCATGCGGTTACTGTCAGAGGAAGGAGTTCAATCCAGGTCTTCCCGACAGCAAGTACAGTGTTCCAAGTAGTCACTCAATAATTTCTTCAGCTTTTCAAATGCAAAATAAAGCACTACCTCCCGAAGCAGTCCATTCCACTTTGGGATCCTCTAAGTATTAGAAAATATTTCCTTACATCAAGCCTAAAGCTGCTTCTTTAAAACTTCTACTCATATCTCCCTGTTCTGCCCTCTGGGACCAAGCAGGCAAGTCTAACCCCATGCCTACATCATAGCTCTACAAGAAACTGAAGACAGTTCTCTCATGGCACTGCCCCAGAACTTCTCCAGGCTGAAAATTCCCAAGTCCTTTAAGTGGCCTTCATATATTTGGCCCCTGGGCCTCTCAATATCCTGGTTCCCTCCATATTATATACTCTTTAGCTTATTAAATGTCTTTCCTAAAAAAGACACCCGGAACATCTTACTCCAGACATGTCCTGAACAGTGCCAAATACAAAATAACTATCACCTGCCTTCTTCAAAAGTAAGGAGGAGAAGAGAAAGAAGGAAGAAAGGAAGGAGGGAGGGAGAGAAGGAAGGAAAGAAGGAAGGAAGGAAGGAAGGAAGGAAGGAAGGAAGAAAGGAAGGAAGGAAGGAAGGAACAATGGATGGATAGGTGGATGGATGGATGGAAGGGAGGGAGGGAGGGAGGAAAGAAGGACGGAAGGAAGGGAGGGAGTGAGGGAAGGAGGGAGGCAGGAAGGAAGGAAGGAAGGAAGGAAGGAAGGAAGGAAGGAAGGAAGGAGAGACAGGGGGAGAGAGAGAGAGAGAGAGAGACAGAGAGAGAGGTACACTGTCCTACTGGTCAAGGAGTGTTTTAGAGTGTAGTGAGACAACACACTAAAAATCCAGTAAGATTATTCTGGTTTCTGGCTCATTCTTTTTTATATTTTCTAAAGAAAATATAAAAGAAAAGAAACAATTTCAGTAATCATTATAACATCATAGATTAAGGTTAAAAGGGACCTCATAGTCTATCTAGTCCAATTCCCTCATTTTACAGATAAAGATCATACCTAGACAATAGATACCAGTTGTCTATATATCTAATAATTCTTTAAAAAAAGTTTCCTTCACTTCACTCATTTCCCCTTCTAATGGAGTCAAATTTTAATGTTCTTCCTTTCCCGACATATTAGATTGTGCATCTATTTTTTTCTTAAATAGTTCTAAAGTTATCATAAAATGTACACGACAGATACCCAATTCCCCAAAATAGAAAATTAATAAACTGCTCCACCAATCACATATTCTGTTTCTATCTGAAAGTCATTATTCCAATATCAACAAGTATATCTCCACTTACTTATACATCATGTTCTGATGTGATGATGATGGTGATGACTGAGATAAAGGGGACTTCTCTGTGTAGCCTTTGTCCTGATGAGTGGTTTGCAGGTTAATATACAACCTCCAGTGATAGGTGAGGTTTTATGGGCAGGGTGAAAATGCATAGAACAACCAGGATGAAACTTGTCTAGCAGGTGTTAGTGACAGTAGTTTTTCTATGGTCTTAAAAAAAGGCGTCATCTTAGAATGAAAAATATCCTTGAGCCGGTTATTTAGGAAAAAACAATAGCCTCAACTCGGATTCTTAACCACAGAGATCCACCCAAAATACATCACTATAAATCCATGAATCAGGATTCTGACTCAGTTTTTGGCCAACTGTACCACAGTGTATGATGCCTTCTTAACTAAAACCAACCATAAACAGATAGGAAAATTTTAATAGGTGACTTGAACATAGTCTTTTTTAAACTATGACTATTATTCTACTCATTAAAAGAAAGTGCACTGTTTCAGGTCAATTTCATTTCCCTTTGTATGAAACAGATCAATGTTATAGAACCAAAAGCATGTTTGTCCCCAATGACTAAGGACAAGAGATGATTAATACAAAGTGATAATAGGATCATAGATTTAGAACTAAAAAGGACCTTAAAAATCACTGAGTCCAAACCTTTCATTTTACAAATGATGAAACTGAGGCCGAGAGAAATGAAGCAACCTGCTTAGTATCACATAGCTAATGAGTTGTAGTTCAAATCTAAATTTTTCTAACTCCAAGATAAGTGGCTTAACCCCTATGCTACATAGTGTGCACTGCTTAGAAATCTATGTGTGTGTGTGTGTGTGTGTGTGTGTGTATACATACATATACACACATATACATATACACACATATACATATATACATACACACATATATTTAGACAGGCAGACAGGCATAGAGAGAGAAAACAAGAATTAGTTGTACATTGGAAATTGATTTTGAATTAATTCATCCTACTGTTTGATTTGCAAACATTGTATGGATGCTACTACCCCCCCTAAATGTCAATAAGAAATTGCCAACCAGATCAATTGGCCTTTAACCTGTAGGGGGCCAGAACAGAGCAGGCTAGAGACAGGAGAATCAGGAATCAAACAGAAGTTTAATTTCAAAGTGAAGGAAATGGTTTGCAAGCATAGGTGCTGGGACCCTATGTGGGCCCACCCAAGGCAGTGTGAGGACATCTCAATACTTACACCAATGGCTAGCCACTGAATTGTAGCCCTGACAGTGAGCGGCAACAGCAACAATGAGACAAGTTTGATCCATAGGAGGGCCCATGACCTGTACAACTACATGGATTCTTGTCCAGTGCTTGTCTGGGCTCAGAGAATGCCTGGTTCTGGACAAAGCAATACAATAATTACATGCTTTTGCCAGAGGGTGAAATCATCCAGAAGTTGAGTGCAAAAAATTGTTGTTACACTAAGCTCAGAGAGCAGCCTGCTTGCTGCGACTTAACTCTGGAGAACAGGGTGTCTCCTAATATCTTGCCAAAGTAAAGATAATATTATCATTGGATAGAGATCAGCAGTCCAAAAACTTCCTCTACTTTTATACTCTTGAAAATAGTATTGGAATAATTATGTAACCATCTCTTCTCTAAATGGAAAGGTGTAATGTATCCATATCTAAAACATAGATATAAAAATTATGTGTGTGTATTATGTATATGAGGCAGCTGGTGGCTCAATGGATAGAGAACTGAGCCTACAGTCAGGAAGACCTGAGTTCAAATACAGCCTCAGACACTTCCTATCTGTGCAACCCTGGGCAGAGCATTTAACCTCTGATTGCCTAGCAAAAGGATCCACTAGAACTACTGAAGAATTCTGAATGGCAAACTATTCCAGTATCTTTGCCAAGAAGACTCCATAGACAGCTATGTTCCATGTGGTCACAAAGAGTTGGGCATGACTGAATGACTGAGCAACAAAATTGTGTGTATACAGATATACATATATATATATGTGTGTGTGTGTGTGTGTGTGTGTGAATGTGTAGATACTATAGCTATGTAATATACGTGCATGTGTGTACACATGTACACACACGCCCCTCCCTGCAGGTAAACCTAGATACTGGATCTTCTTATGAAAGCTCATTCATCAGCATGAAGAAAACTGACACAATGAAAACTGTAGACACACAACGAAGACAGACAATGGGAGATATAGAGGAAAGATGGTAGTGGAGCAAGAATTTGTCAGTGTTCCCCAGCACGAGTGGGGAGTGAATGCCTTAATATTCCTTGAAATAGGAGGTGGAGCCAAAATGGAGGCAGGAAAGCAGGGACTTGCTTGAGCTCCCCCCAAAAATTCCTCCAAACACCTGTAAAAAATGGCTCTGAACAAATTCTAGAGCTGCAGAAGCCACAAAATAGCAGAGGGAAACAGATCTCCAGCCCAGGAGAGCCTGGATGGTTGCCAGGAAGGGTCTATCCCATGGTGCTGGGAGCAGAGTGCAGCCCATCATGGGCCATACTGGGACAGACCAGACCCGGAGTCAGCCAGCCAGAAGAGTCCTTGGGGTCATGAAACAGTGAGCTGTGGCAGTTACCAGACTTCTCAACCCACAAACGCCAAAGAGAAGATTAGGGGGAAACTGCGGGATCGAGTTCAGAGCAGTCTGGCCACCAGCTCTAGGGGTGGAGGAGGTCATGCAGCAGTGGTGATAGCAGCAGGAAGCTCCTGAGGCTGCCTCCAGAGCACCAGCATCAGCAGCTTCCCAAGTCCCTGGCTCACACGGTGGGAGGAATCTAGCAGCAGATCACAGCGGGAATGCAAGGAGCACTTTGTGGTCACAAAGGCAGATTCTCTTGCTGTGCCCTGCTTGGATCTGAATTGTGGGCCTGGTTGGCAGTTCTTGGGGGAGGAGGAACGCTGCTGGGACAGAGTCTGGGGTGACAATGGAGTAGGAGTAGCTCTGAAAATAGCAGTGCTTGGACCCTAAAGCTTGGGACAAAGTACTCTCTACTCTACAAGAAGGCATATCCTGACAAAAAGCTCAAGGGTCAAATAGTTGGCTGGGAACATGAACAGGCAGCAAAAATGAGCTCAGACTCAAACTGAGACTCAAACTCAAACTCTAGATTCCTTTTTTGGTGACAAAGAAGATCTAAACATACAGACAGAAGAAGTTGGCAAAGTCAAAAAGCCTACATCAAAAGCCTCCAAGAAAGATATGAATTGGGCTCAAGCCATGGAAGAGCTCAAAAAGCATTTGGAAAAGCAAATAAGAAAGGTAGAGGAAAAATTGGGAAGAGAAATGAAAGTGATGCAAGAAAACCATGAAAAACAAGTCAATGACTTGCTAAAGGAGACCCAAAAAAATACTGAAGAAAATAACATCTCAAAGAATAGACTAACCCAAATGGCAAAAGAGCTCCAAAAAGCCAATGAGGAGAAGAATGCATTGAAAGGCAGAATTAGCCAAGTAGAAAAGGGGGTCCAAAAGACCACTGAAGAAAATACAACCTTAAAAATTAGATTGGAGCAAGGGGAGGCTAGTGACTTTATGAGAAACCAAGATATTATAAAACAGAACCAAAGGAATGAAAAAATGGAAGACAATGTGAAATATCTCATTGGAAAAACCACTGACCTGGGAAATAGATCCAGGAGAGATAATTTAAAAATTACTGGACTACCTGAAAGCCATGATCAAAAAAAAGAGCCTAGCTATCATCTTTCAAGAAGTTATCAAAGAAAACTTCCCTGATATTCTAGAACCAGAAGGTAAAATAGAAATTGAAAGAATCCACTGATCACCTCTTGAAAAAGATCCTGAAAAGAAAACTCCTAGGAATATTGTCACCAAATTTCAGAGTTTCCACATCAAGGAGAAAATATTGCAAGCAGCCAGAAAGAAACAATTTGAATACTGTGGAAACACAATCAGAATAATACAAGATCTGGCAGTTTCCACCTTAAGGGATCGAAGGGCTTGGAATATGATATTCCAGAGGCCAGTGGAGCTAGGATTAAAACCAAGAATCACCTACCCAGCAAAACTGAGTATCATGCTCCAAGGCAAAATATGGATTTTCAATAAAATAGAAGACTTTCAAGCTTTCTCAGTGAAAAGACCAGAGCTGAATAGAAAATTTGACTTTCAAATACAAGAATCAAGAGAAGCATGAAAAGGTAAACAAGAAAGAGAATTCATATGGGACTTACTAAAGCTGAACTCTTATGTTTACATTCCTACATGGAAATATGATGTGTGTAATTCAGGGAACCTTTCTCAGTATTAGGGGAGTTGAAGGGAATATAGACAGAGGGCACAGGATGAGTTGAATATGAAGGGATGATATCTAAAAAATGAAATAAATTTAAGGAGTGAGAAAGGAATATATTAAGAGAGGGAGAAAGGAAGAGATAGAATGGGGTAAATTATCTCACATAAAAGTGGCAAGAAAAAGCAGTTCTGTTGGAAGGGAAGAGGGGGCAGGTGAGGGGGAATGAGTGAATCTTACTCTCATCATATTCAACTTGAGGGAATAACATACACATTCAGTTGGGTATCTTACTCCATAGGAAAGTAAGGGGAAGGGGATACAAAAGGGGAGAGGGATTATAGAAGGGAGGACAGATGGGGGAAGAGGTAATCAAAAGCAAACACATTTGAAAAAGGACAGGGTCAAGGGGGAAAATTGAACAATTGAGCAAGCTTGCCTTCCTAGGGAGGCGGGTGGGAGGGGAAGAGAGGAGAGAATTTGGAACTCAAAGCTTTGAAAGAAGTTGCTTAAAAAAAAAGTTTTGCATACATCTGGGAAACAAGATATATAGGGAATAGGGCATAGAAATCTATCCTGCCCTACAAGAAAGTAAGGGAAAGGGGATAGGGGGAGTGGAATGGGGTGAAAGAGGGGAGGGCTGACTGGGGAATGAGGCAATCAGAATATATGCCATCTTGGAATGGGGGGGAGGGTAGAAATGGGGAGAAAATTTGTAACTCAAAATCTTGTGGAAATCAATGTTGAAAACTAAAATGTTAAATAAAATACATACAAAAATAAAAAAAAATACATTCCTTGAAATAACCTGGGCTTGTCACCAAGCCGTGATTGGAGAATCATTGCTTTAGAATAAGGAAATTTTTTAAAAGCTGAGGGTGAATCCCTTGAAGTAAACCAAACTAGGAAGACAATATATACCATGGCTACAGTAGTATGGTTCATGGTGTGTTCTCTCTGTCTGGATGCAGAGAGCATCTTTCTTCATATGTACTTTAGAGTTAATTTGGATATTTATGATAATCAAAATGAATTATTCACTCAAAAATCATCCTTAAAACAATACTATTGTTACCGTATGCAATGTTCTCTTGATTCTGCTCATTTCACTCTTCATTATTTCATGCAAGTCTTTCTATGTTTTTCTAAGATCTTTGAGCTCATCATTTCTTATAGCACAGTAGTATTCCACCACAATCATATACCACAACTTGTTCAACCATTGCCAAATTGATTGGTATCCTTGCAATTTCCAGTTCTTTGCTACCACAAAGAGAGCTGCTACAAACTTTTTAGAACATATAGGTTCTTTTCCTTTTTCTTTAATCGTCTTTGGAAATAGAACTAGTAGAGATATTGCTGTGTCAAAGGATATAGACAGTTTAATAACTCTTTGGGCTTAATTCCAGATTGCTCTCCAAAATGGTTGGATCAGTTCACAATTCCACCAACAATGAATTAAGGTTCCAATGTTTCTACCTCCCTTCCAACACTGTCACAAAAATTTCCCCTCCAATCATTTTAGCCAGTCTGATAAGTAGAAAATGATATCTCAAGGTTGTTTTAATTTGTGTTTCCATAATCCATAATGGTTTAGAGCATTTTTATATGACTATAAATTATTTTGATTTCTTTATTAAAAAACTACTTGTTCATATTCCTTGACTATTTGTCAATTAAGGAATGACTCTTATTCTTATAGATTTCACAAAGTTCTTTATATATTTGAGATGTGAGACCTTTATCTGAGAAACTGTCTATAAATATTTTTTCTTAATTTTCTGCTTTCCTTCTGACCACATTTTGCTACATTTGTTTTATTTGTACAAATTATACTCTTAATAGTGCAAGAAATGTCTACGAGGCAGCTATAGTTAGTGTAGATGATTTGTCATAGTAATAATTAGTCAGTCTCCAATCCTGGATTGCTTGCCCTCTTCCTAACTCCATATTAGTTAGATCTGCATTTAATTCATATGACAATCTTTAGACAAGTAGAAAATTGAATGTCTTCCCTTCTTTCCATTTTATTGCCTAGTAGGCATACAAATCAAAAGACTACACAAAATAATGAGACATGGTGCAAATATAAAGATATAATGGAACCACCCTATCAGAATTATTTCATGAGAAAGAATAGTCCTAATATCTAAACCAGGGAAAAATAAAACATAGAAGGAAAACTATATGCCAATACTATCAATAAACATTGACTCAAATAATTTAAAGAAAATCATATGAAACAGACTATATAGAATTATAAAAGAAATCATTCATTATGGTCAAGTGAGATTTACAGCAGGGGTATAAGGATGGTTCAACATTAGGAAAACAGTCAACATAATAACACTAAAAATTAAAATATCTAAAGCCATATGATCATCTCAATAAATGCAGAAAATTCTTTGACAAAGTACAACACTCTTTATGCTAAAAAAATTCACAAAGTAAAGGCATAGAGGGAATTTTTAATATCATAAAAAATTCCATAGAAAATCAAAAAGCAAGTATCATACTTTATGATGATACACTGCAACTTTTTCCAATAAATACTGGAGTGAAGAAAGGATGTCCACTCTCCCCACTATTATTTGAAATACTTCTGGAAATACTAGTAATAGCAATAAGATGAGATAAGAAATTAAAGGAAAAAAGAGAAGTAAATAGAAGATAAATCTATTCCTGTTTGTTGATGACATAATGGCTTACTTGGAAAACTTTGGTGAATCAACAAAATATCGAGACAATAGTTTCAGAAAATTTTCGGACTACAAAATAAATACTCAGAAATCAACAGCATTTCAATATAATAATAACAGAACATGATAAGCCATCATAGAAATGTAAATCCCATTCCAAATAACTATAAAATACATAAAGTATATGAGGATTGACCTCCCAAATCCCACAAAAGACTTGCATAGATTCAGTTACAAAGTCATCCTTAAAGAAATAAAGAACAACTTAAATAGTTGGATTAATATTCAATGTTCAAAATTTACTCATGCCAATATAATAAAAATAACAACACTGCCAAAATTAATATACACATCAAATTATACCATTCAAATGACTAAGTGGATACTTTACAGAACTTGATAAATTAATGACAAAATTTATTTGAAAAAAATGAAAGAAATAGAACACGAAGTAAAACAATGAAAAGAAGTATGGTCAAAGGGAGAATAGCACCACAAGATTTTAAACTATATCATAAATACTAGTCATCAAAACCTGGTACATCAAAATCTGGTACTGATTAAAGAATGGATACGTCAATGGAACATATCGGACAAAGGATATTTGAAATAGAACTCAATGCTAAAGTAGACAGCATAAATTACCTAGAGAAAAATCCCCATTTGATAAAAAACAAAAACTTCTTGAAAGCCTGGAAAACCGTCTAGCAGAAATTAGGTTTAGATCAACACCTTACACCACGCTCCACAAAACATTCCAAATGTAAATGTGGCCTTAATATTAAAGATCATACTTTTAAATTTATTTTTAATTTTTAATGATTTTTATTTTATTTTACAATATTTAGTACAAATGAGAAGAAACATAGATTGTTTTATACCTTTCACAGTTATAGGTCAGAGATGTATTCTTAATCAAATAAGAGATAGAGGCAATTACAAAAGATAAAATAGATAACTTTGATTATTTGAAACTGAAAAGCTTCTGCACAGACAACATTAATGCACCCAAGATAAGAAGGGAAGGGATTGAACATGGGGAATAAATCTTTATATAAAATTTCTCTGATAAAGGTTTGCTTTGCAAGATATATTATATGTTATACATGTGTGTGATATACATATTCACAAAGAGATAGCAAAAGAGAGATAGAGAGAGGGAGGGAGGAAGAGAGAGGGAAGTAGGGAGAGACAGAGGGAGGAAGGGAGAAAAAGAGAGAGAGGGAGAGAGAGAGGGAGGGAGGAAGGGGGAGAGAGAGAGAGAGATAGAGAGAGAGAGAGAGAGAGAGAGAGAGAGAGAGCTAGATGGCTCAGTGGATAGAGCACTGGGCCTAGAGTCAGGAAGACGTAAGTTTAAATCTGGCTTCAAACACTTAGTAGCTGTGTGACCCTGGGCAGGTCACTTAACCTCTGTTTGCCTTAATCCATTGCAGAAGTAAATGGCAAACCATTTCAGTATCTCTACCAAGAAAACACCATGAACAGTATTGGTGTGATATGGTCCCCAGGGTTATGAAGAGTCAGATTAGGGGAGTGGAATGGGGTGAAAGAAGGGAGGGCTGACTGGGGAATGAGGCAATCAGAATATGTGCCATCTTGGAATGGGGGGAGGGTAGAAATGGGGAGAAAATTTGTAACTCAAAATCTTGTGGAAATCAATGTTGAAAACTAAAATGTTAAATAAAATACACACAAAGAGAAAAAAAATACATTCCTTGTAAGAGTCAGAACAACAATACATACACACGCACACACACACACACACACACACACACAAATATACACATAAATACTACATATATCTATATACAATTAACTAATAGCCTTCCCCTAATGGTCAAAGAATATGAATGAACAATTCTCAATAACAAGAATTGTAAATTACTCATAAACACAAAAAAAGAATATCCAGGTTTCACCTCACACCCTGCAAATTGAAAAAAAAATTACAAAAATGGCAACAGGCAATCTTGGAGGGCCTGTACAAAGACAGGCACACAAATACATTGTTGGTGGAGCTGGGAAATGATATAACCATTTTGGAAAACAATGTATAGTTATGCAAAAAACTTCTTTACTGGACTTATACCCCAAGGAAGACTTCAATAACAACAATAAAGAGGTTCCAATATACTGGAAAATATTTATAACATCTCTTTTTATGATACCTAAGATTTTGGAAACAAGGTAGATATCCATCAATTGGGGAATGATTAAACAAATTGTGGTATATGAATGTAATACAATATTACTATGTTGTAAGAAGTGATGTGCATGATGAATACAGAGAAGCATGAAAATAATTACATGAACTGGTACAGAGTGAAGTAAACAGAGCGAAGAAAACAATTTACACAGTGACTACAACAATGTAAATGGAAAAGCAAAAGTAAGTGTAAGAAAATTATAAAAATCAAGGAGGATTTAAATGATGAGAGTAAAGTTCCAATCTACCCCTCCGTGGAGATAAAAGGTCCACAGGTGTTTCACATTGCACATGTTTTCAGACTTCTTTGATGTGTCAATCTGTTATGTTGACTTTTTTTTCCTCTCTAAAAAAACACTATTTGTCATATAGAATGGCTCTCTGGGAAGGGGAAGGAAATAGATAAATAGTATGCTATGGTGATGGAAAAAGCAGAAAACATCTATTTGGAAAACAAGGACGTCCATTATCACCCCTGCTATTCAATTTGGTACTAGAAATGTTAGCTGTAGCAATAAGAGAAGAAAAAGAAATTGAAGAAATAAGAAAAGAAGAAACTGAATTATCACTTTTTGCAGATGATATGATGATTTATTTAGAGAATCCCAGAGAATCAAGTAAAAAACTACTTGAAATAATAAACAACTTTAGCAAAGTTGCAGGATATAAAATAAACCCACATAAATCCTCAGCATTCCTATACATTACTGACAAAGCCCAG
Source organism: Trichosurus vulpecula (assembly GCF_011100635.1). NCBI lineage: Eukaryota > Metazoa > Chordata > Mammalia > Diprotodontia > Phalangeridae > Trichosurus > Trichosurus vulpecula. Next base: position 130,069,704 of record NC_050578.1, on the reverse strand, counting down.
CAGCAAGAGATAGAAAGAGAAATTCCATTCAAAGTTACTGTACACACTATAAAATATTTGGGAGTCTATTTGCCAAGACAAGCCCAGAGCCTATATGAACATAACTATGAAACACTTTTCACGTAAATAAAGTCAGATCTAAATAAATGGAAAAATATCAGTTGCTCATGGTAGGCCGAGCTAATATAATAAAAATGACAATTTTACCTAAATTAACCTATCTATTCAGTGCCATACCAATCGAACTACCAAAAAATTATTTTTCTGAGCTGGACAAAATAATAACAAAATTCATCTGGAAAAACAAGAGGTCTAGAATATCTAGGGTATTAATGAAAAGAAATGCTAGAGAAGGTGGCCTAGCCATACCAGATATTAAACTGTACTACAGAGCAGCAGTCATCAAAACTACCTGGTACTGGCTAAGAAACAGAGATGTGAATCAGTGGAATAGGATAGGAATACAAGATGGAGAAGTCAACAACTATAGCAATCTACTCTTTGATAAACCCAAAGAGGCTGGCTTCTGAGCTAATAATTCACTATTTCACAAAAACTGTTGGGAAAATTGGAAAATGGTAGGGCAAAAACTGGGCATAGACCAATATCTTACACCATATACCAAAATAAAGTCAAAATGGGTTCATGATTTAGGAGTAAAGGCTGATACTATAAGTAATTTGGGAGAGCAAGGAATAGTTTACTTATCAGATTTATGGAAAAGAAAAGAATTCGTGACCCAACAAGAGATAGAGAGCATTACAAAATGAAAAATGGATAATTTTGATTATGTTAAATTGAAATGTTTTTGTACAAAAAAGCCAATGCAACAAAAATTAGGAGGGAAGCAGAAAATTGGGAGAAAATCTTTACAACCAGTATCTCTGATAAAGGCCTCATCTCTAAAATATACAGGGAACTGAGCCAAATTTATAGGAATTTCAAGTCATTCCCCAGTTGAGAAATGGTCAAAGGATATTAACAGGCAGTTTTCAGAGGAAGAAATTAAAGCTATCTACAGGCATATGAAAAAATGCTCTGGATCACTACTGATTAGAGAAATGCAAATCAAAACAACTCTTAGATACCACATCTCTCCTGTCAGATTGGCTAAAATAGCAAAACAGGAAAATGATAAATGCTGGAGAGGATGTGGGAAAATCGGAACATTGTTACATTGCTGGTGGAGTTGTGAGATGATCCAGCCATTTTGGAGAGTAATTTGGAACTATGCCCAAAGGGCCACAGGAATGTTTATGCCCTTTGACCCAGCAATACCACTTCTAGGGTTGCATCCCAAAGAAATCACACACACGGGAAAAGGACCCATATGTACAAAAATATTTATAGCGGCTCTTTTTGTGGTAGCCAAGAATTAGAAATCAAAGGGATGCCCATCAATTGGGGAATGGCTGAACAAGCTGTGGTATATGAAGGTAATGGAATACTATTGTGCCATAAGAAATGGGGATGATAGACTTCATAACAACCTGGAAAAACCTACACGACATAATGCTGAGTGAGCGGAGCAGAGCCAGGAGAACATTGTACACAACCAGAGATATATGGATTCCGTGAGGACCAACCCTGACAGACTTCGCTCTTCTCAGCAACACAAGGTGCAAGGACAACTGCAAAGGACTCACGATGGAGAATGCTATCTACATCCAGAGAAAGAACTATGAAGTTTGAATGCAGATTGAGGCACACTTCATGCTCGTCTTTTTTTCTTCTCTTTTGTTTTTGTCTTTGGGTTTTTTTTTTTTTGGTTCTGCTTCTTCTTTCTCGTGATTCATTCCATTGGTCATAATTCTTCTCCACAACTTGACTAGTGTATAAATTAATTCAATGCGAAGTTATACGTGGCAGTTATATGAGATTCCATGCCGTCTTGGGGAGGGAGGGGGGGGAGGGGAGAAAATCTGGAACTCAAAATTATGTAGAACCATGTGTTGTAAACTAAAAGTAAAAATTAAAAAAATAAAAATAAATAAAAAAAGAAATATATCTTGCCCTACAAGAAAGTAAGGGGGAAGGAGATAAGAGGGGCAATCAGAGTGCATGCCACCTTAGGCTGAGGAGTAGGGGAGAGATGGGGAGATAATTTGGAACTCAAAATCTTGTGGAAAAGAATGTTGAAAACCAAAAATAAGTAAACAAATTTTTTAAAAAATAAAAAAATAAAAATAAAAAACTCATTTTAAAAAGAAATAACAATTAAAAAAGATAAGATGAAGAATAAAACCTAACCCTGTATAGGATATCCATCTACCATACAAGATTATACATACACATAAAGATTATATATAATAAATATATAAATTGTTTATATTACATATGTACATAAATTGGGATTCATTCTTCTCTTTTCTTCTTTAACCCATCACAAATCTCTCCCAATAAAACAATAGAATGGAAGCTCCTTGCAGACAGGGATTATTTTGTTTTTGTCTTTGTATGCCCGGGATCTAGTATAATGTTAGGTACTTTTCTGGATTCAATTATACTGTTGCTGAATTGAGTCTTGAGAAAACAGCAGAGGCAGTGTTTGGTTCTTATTTTTTTATCAGCAGTAACTGTCAAGTAGTTCCTTTTCTATCACAGTTTCTTCATATGGATGTGTCTTGGTGCCTGAAGTTACACACTTAAAATTTGTTTTCTTCATTAAAATAAACTCCTTCTCAGATGCTGTCTTTTTATAAGCATAGCATACTGGTGGGGAAAGAGCACTGGATTTCAGTTTTTCTCGAAAGGGATAGTTTCCGTCTTAAATTTTGGCATGTTTTTAAAAGTGTATGGCTGAGCTGTAGAGATGAAAAACTTTGGAAGATTTAACAACTCTGATCAATACAATCACCAACCACTACAACAGAGGATCAATGATGAAGCATGCTATTCACCTCCTGACAGAGAGGTTATGGACTCAGGTGAATTATATTTTTTTGGACGTGGCCAATGTCAGGATTTGTTTTGCCTATCTATGCTTGTGTTTACTTTCTTTTTCAATGGAAAACAATAGATTTTTGTTTATATATATAACAAGACTTTATTCAGCATGCCCAAATCATCTAAGATCAAGGCACTCATGTACAAGATGGCAGGGTCTATTTCTGGGAGAAGATATCTTGTATTCCCCCCACCACTGGGTACCCAGAACAGGTTTTTTCTTTAATGACTAGGATAGTCTCTCTCTCTCTATTTCTCTCTCTCTCTCTCTCTCTCTCTCTCTCTCTCTCTCTCTCTCTCTCTATTTCTCTCTCTCTCTCTCTCTCTCTCTCTCTCTCTATTTCTCTCTCTCTCTCTCTCTCTCTCTCTCTCTCTCTCTCTATTTCTCTCTCTCTCTCTCTCTCTCTCTCTCTCTCTCTCTCTCTCTCTCTCTCTCTCTCTCTCTCCATCTTCCCTCTTTAAGCCCCAGAGATCCAAGAAATGGAGTTGAGGTTTTGGTCTATTTCATTTGTCCTTTTCAGTTCTAGGCTCAAGCAACGAAATTCCCTGGACCCAGGAGCTCAAGCACTGGTAAACTTAGATTCTCAGATTTATTGGCATACAGTTGGGGAAAATAGCTCTTAATTATTGTTTAGTTTCTCTTCATAGGTGGTGAATTTACCGTTTTCATTTTTGATACTGGTAATTTGGTTTTCTTCCTTCTTATTTTACTTCAAATTAACCAAAGGTTTATCTGTTTTATTTGTTTTTTTTTTCATAAAACCAGCTCTTAGTTTTATTCATTATTCTGGTAGTTTTCTTTCTTTTCTTTCTTTTCTATTTGATTCATCTCTCCTTTTATTTTCAGGATTTCTAATTTGGTGCTTAATGGTGAATTTTTAATTTGCTATTTTTCCTAGCTTTTTTAGTTGCATGCCCAATTCATTGATCTCCTCTTCCTCTATTTTAAGCATTTAGAGATATGAAATTTCCGCTAAGTGCTGCTTTGGCTGTATCCTATAAATGTTGGTATGTTGTCTCATTATTGTTATTCTCTTTGATGAAATTGTTGGTTATTTCTATGATTTGTTGTTTGACCCACTCATTCTTTAGGATTAGATTATTTAGATTCCAATCAGTTTTTAATCTATCTTTCCATGCCTTTTATTACATGTAATTTTTATTACATCATGATCTGAATAGGAGGCATTTAATATTTCTGCCTTTCTGCATTTGATTGTGAGGTTTTTATGCCCTGATACATGGTCAATTTTTGCGTAGGTGCTATGAACCACTGAGAAAAATGATTATTCCTTTCTATCCCAATTCAATGTTCTCCAGAGCCTGGTAACCTTGAAGTAAGGATTTCAGGACAAAAGTTGCAGTCAGCCCAGCAGAGAAGCCTTGAGAAGCCAGCGTGCTGGGACTTAATTTTAAGGGGTCTTTGGATTTAGAACTTGGTAGAACTATGTTACATAAGATTCCAGTAAAGTTGTAAAACTATCTTCTTCTTTTATCCTCCCCACAGACTGAGGTGGTGTCAAGAGGGGTAGGAAGCAGATAATACCATGTTGGTGAAAGATGTTTATGTATTTGGTTTTGCTATGCCATTTAAGTGAATAGTTGTTTATAAAAGCTAATCTAACAATTAAGTGGTTAAATGGAATTAGAGTGCAGTGATAGGGTCCAAAATTAGAGAAACACAATAGTGGGGACCAATGGCAGAGACTGGACATCCACAAACCCCTTAAAGGGACTGGAGAATTCTAGGGGGAGAGTTAAAATGTAACATGCCCTATCCCCCATTGGCCAGTCCATCCAATTATAGGAGTATTGTGGTTGATTCTGGGCACCATATTTTATGAAAGATACTGGCAAAATATAGCACATACAGTGAAGGGCAGCCAGCATGTTATAATAAACAAATACAATGCCACATGAGAATGATTTGGGGGAAAACTTTGAGATTTTTAGCCCAGAAGAGACATGGAGAAATGTAATGGTTGTCATCAAATACTTGAAGAGTTATAACATAGGAAAAAAAACTAGGATTGTCTTACTTGGCTCCAAAGACAAAACTAAGAGCAACAGGAAGAAGTGTCAGACAGACAGGCTTAGGGTCTATAGAAGGAGACATTTCTCAATGACTAGAAAAATCCATAAATAATATGGGAATACCTTGGGAGGTGGTGGGTTTCCCATCACCCTCTTCAAACATAGTCTGAAAAGCCATTCCCAAGGAGGATCTTAAAGTGATTTCCATTCCACTTGTAAGCTACATTAAATGGCTTCTGAGGTCTCTTTCAGCTCTGACATTCTATAATCTGACAAGTCATAAACCAGGTTAACAATAACTTTCATTTATATAGCTCAGGGGTTCTCAATCTTTTATGTGTCACAGACTATTATAAATACCCAAATTAACTACAAAGAATATATGAAGGAAGACACTATCTGTATTCAGATAAAAAACAGATAAATAGAAGTATGCATAGAATGGTTTTACACACACACACACATACGTACATGCATGCATACATATTTATGTCCAATGGTAACTACCTCTAGGGCAAGGGGAAGTGAGAGAAGAAAAAAAAGAAAAATAAAGAAATTTACATGATAACATTATTATATGATTAAAAGGAATAGCAATTGGTACATTACAGATTGAAATTGCATGTACAATCTTTTATTATACTATGTTATGGAATTGTTTGCTTTATTCTACAAATTAAAAATTAAATAATTTTTTTAAAAAGAAATCAATGTACTCCTTTAGAATAATGCTTTTGAATGCATAAAATGAAATACATAGGATTGCAGAGGAGCCCAAAGATTGGTAGAAATGATTGTGTGATTTTTTTTCATCCACTTTCACAGGCTCTCTGAAATCTATCCACAGACATCTATGGACTTCAGATTAAGAGTCCCTGATATAACTCTTTTAACTAGACAGAACACTGTATGCAAATTACTGCATTTGATCCTTGCAATAACCCCAGGAGGTAAGTGTTATCATCACCCCCCAGTTTTACAGATGGGGAAACAGAGGTGGAGAAAGTGATTGATTTGCCTACAGTCACATAGGTAGTAGGTATCTGAGGGATGATTGAACTTACTGAATTGAGGTCCAACCCTCTATCCACCGTACCATCTACCTATTTTATTAAACCTCAAGAGAATATTTTCAGATTTAAAAGTGCCCCACAAAGAAGAGAGGGAATTGCAGATTTCAACCAAAACTCAGAGTTGGGGGAGATTTTGAGAAAGGGTCCTTGCTGTTCCTCAAATCATACCTTCGAAAGCAGCAGAATGGCTAATCTGCCTAGACCTAAGGCCATACTTCCCAAGACAAATGCAATTCATATACTGGCCTCTTCCTTCTTTATTTCTGGCTTCATCCTACTTGCTCTCATTTTCATGCACTTGCTAGTGCTAACTTTTAAAACCGTTTCTAGAAAAATCCCTCACATTTTTATCTTCTAAATCCAATTATAAGTGAAGGCAGAGAGGGCTAAGAGTAATTAGAGCACCATTCAGTTTTTTTTGCTGTTTTCTACAGTTATCTAAGATGATGTTTCACAAAGTTAGAGCCAGAAATAGAATCCAAACCACTCTAGGGTGGTCACTATTCTGGTATTACTTGTTTCTGTTTATGCAGTAATAAGTAAGCCATGAACAGAAAACTGAAGTTAGTTATTTTCCTAACTATTAGTCTTTCTTTTTAATTCAGAAAGATTTCATTAAATACCTAAACCCTTTACAATATGGCTCCCACCTACCTGGGACCTATTGTCCATTGATCCCCTTCTCATACTCTGGAGTTCAGACAGACTGGCCTACTTCTATTCCTCACATCTAACATTCCATCTCCAGCCTTTGTGCCTTTTCATAGACTGCCTCGTATGCCTAGAATGTTCTCCCTCATCATCTGTGTCTCTTAGAAGGTCTTATTGACCTCTCTGCAGCATTTGACACTGTTGACCACCTTCTCCTTTGGCCAAAGTAATTTCCCTTTGGCACAGACTTGACCTTGGGATGAGTCCCCTATTGCAAAGGTATCAAACATGGGACTGGGTATGGCTGAACAAGATTCAAATGTCATTGAGAAATATTTAACCAAAATGGATAAAAATATAATAAGGCATAGATAATGTTAATAAACGGTTTTCTAAGTCAATGAGAAAACCTGCAAGGATCCTTATATATGGTTTAGTAGCCCCAATTTCTATTTCAGTTTGACACCATTGCCCAATTCAACCAACTCCAGTGGCTTCCTGTTGCTTCTAGGATAAAATCTTCTCTGTTTAGTTTTTAAAAGCCTAGCCTATCTTTTCAGCCATATTAGACATTATACCTCCACCTGGTATGGAGAGATTGAAGGGAGAGAAAATAGTTTTTTTAATTAACAAATTAGATTAAATTTTAAGAAAGATTAAAAGCTCATTCTGAGTACGGATCAGACCATTCTTTGTACTTGTATCCTCAATGCCTAGCACAGTGTCTGATGCATCATAGAAGCTTAATAAGTACTTGGTGATTGACTGTTCAATACAAAGTCCTTAAGCCAGTTTTCAATAGTAGCACAAGTTTTTCTGGGTACCTTAGGGTGGAGCGCAAAGAAGAGATTTCCTAAACACAGGGCCAGGAGCAGCTAATACACTGTGATATCATCACTTTATTATTGCAAAGCACATTTTTAAAAATTAAAATAGTTTTTGAATGGAGAAATAAAGTGATTCTACCATGCATTTCCGAATCACTTTCACCAGCTTCCTCCTGATTGAATTCAATTCAATGAACCCATATTAAACGTCAACTATTTGCATGCACTAATTTCCAGGGGCAAGTAAAGCCAGATTTGGTACTTGCCTGTGCACTCAGCTCCATTATGGCCCTATCATTCATCAGGCTCTCTGCTATTTCTTGTAAAGCAAGAGCTACCCTGGTCATCTTGCCCTGACAGAAACTATGATTGTCTAATGGGACACTTTGGCCCCACAGCCTCCCCCTTAACTATCTTGCCATCCTCCCTCAGCCTCATCTTGCCCTAAGTCCTGCCAGAGAAGGAAGTAAAAAACTCCACCCAGGCTTGTCCGAATCAAGCTCATGAGGTGCTCCAGTAGTGCTGTCTAATCAAGTTAACTGACATATCTTTATGATCCATATAGCTTTTCCTTCCACATGACAAGCCCTGGCTTATTTGCATACCTACCTTTGCACTGGCTATTCTCTATGCTTGAAATTCTCTCCCACCTTACCTCCCTATTTTGCTTTCCCCGGTTGCAATTTCACTTCTGGGGGTCCCCTCCTTTTTCCCTAACTGCTAGTGTCTCCCCTATGAGATTACCTTCTATCTGTACTATAGATATATAAGGTACACTACCCTACTAAAGTCCTTTTCATAATGAATAATCTCATGATTAAAATGGGCAAAAAAATCATTTGTGTAAGGGAAAAGATTTATACTGATTGTCAAATGATGAAAGGTATTGCTGAAATTTCTCCTCTATAGTAATTCTTCTTTTAAGTCACTGCAAAAAGAATTCTCCAATTCGCATGTGTCAGAAATATTCTTTCAGCTTGGGACCTAACCAACCTGAGTAATATGTTACCAGACTTAATATTAGCAGTAATAATGGTCATATTGATTGTAATGGTGGTGATAGTAATACATGTGGGTTCATCGTTAAAGGAACATGTTTATTTTTTAAGTAAAAAAAAGTAAGCTTCAACCTATATTCAGACACCATCAGTTCTTTCTACAGGGATAGAGTTTTCATCATAAATCCTTCAGAGTTGTCTTGGATCATTGTATTGCTGAGAAGAGCTAAGTCATGTAGAGTTGATCATTTTACAACATGTAAAGTGCACATCCATATACAGTACAATTTACTTTGCATCAGCTCATGGAAGTCTTTCCAGGTTTTCTGAGAGCATCCTACTCATCATTTCTTATTGAACAATAGTATTCCATCATAATCACATACAACAATTTGGTCAGCCATTCCCTGATTGATGGGCATCCCCTCAGTTTCCAATTCTTTGCCGCTAGAAAAGAGCTGCTATAAGTATATATATATATATGTATATATACACATATATATGTCCTTTCCCTTTATTTTTTTATCTTTTGGGGGATACAAACCTAGTACTGATATTGCTAGATCAAAGAGTATGTGTGGTTTTATAGCCCTTTGGGTATAAAAGGAACATGTTTTTTAAGGGAAATTGCTTTCTTTTGGCTTGTCATGATCCTAACATAACTATTGTGCTCCAGCAATAAGAGTAACATCACCAGAATATCTCCATGCTCCCTTTGGATTAGGGCCTAGAAGACTAAAGGCACCATCTAGAGTCTCATTCCAGTGCTTAGCATAGTGCTTGGCACTTAGTAGGTACTTAATAAATGTTTATTGACTGACTATACTTACTGACTTAAGTATGAAATGTGCCATACATAGTACTTAATATAATATTGAGAACTCAATTTCAATAAAATAGTGGGAAAGATTCATTTAATGGGGTGTTTATATTTATATTTTTAAATGAAGGCCTTTTCACATTCTTCAGGTATTTTTTTCAGATGCTTTATGAGCAAAGTAGAAACTCATGTAAGAGATTTCCACTAATTACTGAAAGAATCTGATTTCTGTCATCCTGCTTTTTGAAAATCCTGAATCCATCATAATTCCTAAATGTATCAAGTAATGCAGATATATCTAATTGGCATGGGTCACATAATAAAAGTAGCGTTAAGGTTTTCGAAGCACTTTACATGTATTATCTGATTTGATCCACACAGCAATGTCATGTAATAGGTGCCATTATTTCCATTTGACAGATGAGGAAACTAAGGCAGACAGAGGTTAAGTGACTTGCCCAGGGACAGACAGCTAACAAATATCCAAGGACGGATTTGAGCTCAGGTCTTCTTGGCTATATATTCAGCATGCTATCCAATGGATGACCTAGATGCCAAGGGGGTAGGGGGCAAACTTTGGTTCCCCCACCAAAATATCATTCCCCAGATTATCACCTTCCATTATAAAATTATAAAATTCTGGATATGCTTGGATTGCTAATTTCAAAAATTAAAGAACGAGAGTAATTTTGCTTCCTGTTAAAGATATAAATTATTAATTGTACCCACATACAATGATACCAGCACTGATCTCAGAATTATTCATTTCATGTCAATACTATTAATGTCATAAATAAAAAACACTAAGTGATTGTTTTTCAATATTTTTTTAACTGGAGGCACTAATTTTGTGCTTTCCTCACCACAATGAGGATAGTGAATGAATACATGATATTCTTTCCTGAAAGGAGCTTAAACAATCTAGCGACTCCACTGTCCTTTTTTCTCTCTCCCTTCTACTCAACATCACCCTCAGATGTCCTCACATGTTCTAAATCTGACTCCATGGCCAGGAGGAATGACAATTGGCTGGCCAAGGAAGGACCATTTCCCCTATTCCCATCCTTATCAAGGACTGCCAAGTGTAATATGCAGCAAATAGTCACTTCTTAATTGATGTAAAAATATATTATTGTTCCAGACAACATTATTGATTTTAAAAACCAAACTTTATATTAATAGTTACAATAGAATTGGGTGGGGTTGGATCTGGACCTATTTTATTGGTTTAGAAAATCTCTTTGTGGAAACCCTACCAGGAACTAACTGGAACTTAAGATCTTAGAGAGCTTTCTGAAGCACTGAGAAATTAAGTGACTTGGTCAGAGTCACAGAGCTAGTATGTGTCAGATACAGAACAGGAACCTAGTTCTTCCCAATTCTAAAAACAGTCCTCTATCCCTTATGCAAAAGCTGCTTCCTCACAGCTGCTGATGAAAGTTTTTGCAAAGCTTGAACACCAACTAGAGTAATATATAGCACAAGATGTGGTTGTACTGAAATTTAATAAGAAATATATAAATCTATTCCAAATTCAAATAATTAATTTTTCAAATGTTGTTTTTGATAAGTTTGCAGCTTTTAAGTTTTTGAAATTATTAAACTTAAAACTGAAGTAAGACTTTTGGGACTCTGCATACATTTCTATTTAAACATGTATATACATAGACAAAATCTACTTTCAGTTATTCAGATGTATGCATATATGTATATACACAATGTTATATTATAAATACACATGTATGTATATGTGTATAAATATGCATAAGTTTATTTTTATGCGTGTGCACACATATATATGACTAGACCTGTGATTTCATTATTGTGAGCAAATCCTGGTCATTCCTCTACCAATGCAGATTGGTACCTCCTTGCAATTTATAGTTTTAGAGAGCTGCCTGGGGTACTTAGAGGTCAAATGGGTCAGAAGGAGAACTTGAACCCTAGTTTTCCTGACTACAAGGCCAATCCTGCATCTACTACATCATACTTCTCTTGCATGATAAGTTATCATCTAACATATGTATGATTGCAGGAGAAACTTGGCCAGTTACATAGCAAAAGCAAGAAATAACACATGCAGAGTCCAGGTGTTTTATTGAGCCCAATGGAATATTAAAAGACCTAGAGATAGGCCTCCAATAAGTTTGTTGGATGTGCTATGGGAGGATTGGAGGTGGGGTAAGAGCACAGGATAGGTTGGAAGGATTGTCGACATTGATGAGATAAGTGGATCTGCTGAAATATAAATACTTAAGTTTACCTACATATTGCTTTTATTATTTCCTATGTTTCTCCCCTAATACTAAATCCATGTTTATGGTACTTTTTAAGAAAAAAACTTTATTTTCAATTAACAAGCATTGTTTTCTTTCCCTCCCACCTCCCTTCTCCCACTGGGAATAAAAAAGGAAAAGGACAATCCTCATGACATATATGCATAGTCAAACAAAACAAATTCCCACATTGGCCTTGTCCAAAAAATGTGTCTCATTTTGCACATTCGATTCATCACATCTCTGTCATGAGGTGAGTGTACTCTTCATCATCAGTCTTCTAGATTATAGTTGGTCATTGTGTTGATCAGAGTTCTTAAATCTTTCAAAATTGTTTGCTTTTACAATGTTGCTGTTATAATATAAATTGTTCTGATTCTGTTCATTTCTCTCTGTATCAGTTCATAGAAAGCTTCCTGGGTTTCTCTAACTGTCCCTTTCATCATTTATTATGGTACAATAGTATTCCTTACGATACCTTTTGGTCTGACCTCATTCAGATAGGAAAAAAAATTCTATAGCACATACCTCTATGTATATATAAATTTATTTTTAAAGCAAAAAAATTTTGGTTTATTTTGTCTGTTTTGATTGTTCACTACCTTTACAAAGGCAGCAAATGCAACAACCTGTGAGAATGGATGAAAATTATTTCTTCACACTGTTGACATTCACTTGAAATTCATGGCCTTAAGTCAAAATCTTGAGGACAGAAACTTTATAGAGATAGCATAATCAATATATACAGGTTGCTTGGGGTGAGTATGGTCCACATGCAACTCTGCATTTCACTTTACAAATCACTTCTCTCTCAGATGCCAGTTTTGGCTTCAATCCAATTACGAAAAGCAGTCACTCGAGTATAGACACCTGGCTTATTTGGTTCTGCACATTCATCACCCCAGCTCACTATGCCATAAAGATACCAGATGCCTCTAGAATTTGAACTGACCATAGGTCCACCAGAGTCACCCTAGGGAAAAAGCGGGAAAACTGGAATTAATAATTCAATTTACAATAAGATATTTTGTCAGGAAATTTCTATCATGCATCAATTTCAAAATCATTTAGTGTAACTCATCTCATCATGAGATGCCCTAACTCTGACACTTACTAATGGAGGTGGAGGGAGGGAGGAAGGAAATGGTTTCTTTCTTCTTCTTTTCAAAAGTTCATTGTTATAAGAGATGGGTGAGGGGAAGTATGAAGTGGAAAATATTGATGAATTTTTCAAAAGTATAGCAATGATTTTTTTAAAAAGAATGTCATTGCATGAGAAGACAGTGAAACAAAGGAGAGACCTGTCTTTCTCTGAGATTTGTGCCAAGGAAGAGAGTACAAATATAGAAAGAGAGCAAAGTGAAGATGAGCATAGATGAAGGGGCTCATACAAGACAGCATAAATCTCTTCAGTAAGAGTGTAGGAGAGTTGATCTGCTGAAAACTAACGTGGAGAGGAGAGGATTGAAAGGAGAAAGGAATTTTGGAAATAGCTCGCGTGAGGAAAGAGTATTGTAATGCTCAAGAGACTAATCAAAGCATTGCCAAGTAGGAATAGAAGCTAAGTAAAATCAGTATGAATTTGTTGTAAGTTAATTCAACACAGTATTTTCCCCCTCTAACAGCACTCGATAATCCAAGGAGTAGGAGCAAAGAAAGCAGGAAGATGGTGAGAGCAGTCCACCATTGGGCATTTGCACAGTGAGCTTGACAGTGTCAAGATAGATATGGAGCTTTACAATAATGGTGGAGAGAGGTAACCACAAAGTGGCTGACGCTGATATCAAGGGTCTGAATGGAGTCTAGTGAAGCAGAAGAGGGCTAATGGCTCCAGTAAGGTGGGAAAGTTTGAGAGGTAGTAGGTAAAGAAAGTTGTGATCAAAAGAGAGCTGCATTGAATTTTAAATCTGCAAAAGGTGTCATATTCTGGTGTAATGGTTGAGGGCACAGACCTTAGGGAGTGTGTTCAGATTTTGCTTTCCAGGTGAGTTTTAATAGAGTATGCAATATGTCTTTCCTGGTTACAATTCAATTTATGGAGACTTGATGAGCCTGCTTCCATTTACATATAATAGAAGGTTCCTTTCCCCATACTACACCCATGTTTTCTACACTAGTTTTTGTATTAACATTGAAATGCCAGAGATTAATGAGGGATTTTCAAATACTTATGCAGAATGAAGCATGCACTAGATATCAACCCATGTCATTTACAAAATATCTGCTGTCCCTAATGGTAGCATGTGAAAGCACTTTGTTTTACCTGGCAAGCATCTTTTCCTCCTTCCAAATAGCCAGCACATATCATTCCAGGGGTAATAGCATTATTGTAGACTTGTGGCTCATTGCATGTTTTAGTGTCGATGATACTCACTTGTACTTGCTGGAGACGGTTTACACTAGTACCTAAAGTCAAAGGAAGGGTAGAATGGTGTTAGTATTTAGTCATACATTTTAAAAAAAGAAATGTATATTTAGATGCATGTCCTGTATGACCATAGGTCAAAAAGGTGATTCCTCGTTTCCATATAAATATTTTCCAGAATAAGATAATGTGTAAAAGGAGACAGCACCATAAATTTCCAATCTAGTCTAAATAAAATGGAATCGATGCCGAGGAAAGAACTCTAATTTTAATTATGCCCATCAGGACAATGCAATTGCATTGTTGGTCATGTTATGTTGCCATCTAGATATCATAATGAAATATACTTATAATACTATTTTCTCCCATTCTAAACATAGTGACTGGTAAAAAGTTAATGATTTGGTGCCCTCTGATCAGAAATTATTTTGTATGTATTTCATAAATCATTTTCTATGTACATGTTGTATCTTTCCTCTTCCCAAAGAATATATGCTTTCTGCATCTTCCTCCAATATTTCCTACTTTTGTCCTGTCTATCATTAAGAGGTTGTTCTCCTTCTGGCCAAACTTATACTCTAGAAGAGGGAATAAGACATGAACAAAAATAAGAATGCTATTGGTAAAATGGGTTAAGTACAAAGGAAGCATCTAGACAAAGTGTTATAAGAACTATGAGGTCAGAGGTATCACTTTCATTGAGGAGCATCAGGGAAGGCTTTGAGGAAGAGATTGTACCTGAGCCACAGAACTGCAGTGAAGTCATCCATTTCAATCTTTCTTTCAGCAAGAATCCCCTTGATGCCATACCTGACAAGTGGTCATTCAGCTTCTACTTAAAGACTTTTAGTGAAGGCAATCTGGCCTCCAGAGAGAGCCGCATTAATCCTCTGGACAGCTTTAATTGTTAATTGAAGTTGTACCTAAACCTCACTGTCTGTAGCATACTCCAATTGTTCACAGCTTTACCCTCTGGGACCAAGCAGAATATCTAAAACTCTCTTACTCCACAGTCCTTTAAGTACCTGAAGATACCTGCCAAGTGCCTCCTAAGTCTTTTCTATGCTAAAATCCTCAGTTCTTCATCCAAGAAAGAAGAGAATTTCAACAGGTAGAGATATGAAGGTCAGTCCATAGGACTCTTTTTCTGCATGTAGAGTGCATGAAAGCAAACAGGCTAGAAAAGTTGGTTATGGTCAGACCATCCAAGGCCTTAAAGGACAGACGTTTTATCCTATAAGCAATGGAGAGCCCCTGAAGCTTTTTGAGCAAGGTAATGACAGAGTGAGGCCTGTCTATTTGGTTCTTTTAAATCAACATTGTGTTCAGCTAGGTGATGAAGTAGATAGAGCTCTGATCCTGGAGTCAGAAAAACCTGAATTCAAATCTGGCATCAGGTACTTAATAGTTGTGTGACCCTGGGCAAGTCACTTCACTGTGTTTACCTCAGTTCCTCATCTGTAAAATGAGCTAGAAAAGGAAATGGCAAACCACTCCAGTATCTTTGCCAAAAAGACCCCAAATGGGGTCACAAGGAGTTGGACATGACTGAAAAGATTGAACAACAACAATCAACATTCTATCATTTGATGTTCCAGCTTCATGTCACGTACAATTTTGATAATTGATGTCACCTGCACCTTCATCTCAAGTTATTGACAAAAATAGTAGATAAAATAGGGTGAAGGACAGAGGAATATGGCATTCTATTGGAGAGTTCCATCCAGATTAAGAGCCATCCATCAGTCAGAGTTCTTTGGGTCTGATAGGGAAATGTGTTGGTTATTTGGTACAATTGTACTTCTTTGCTGTAAGGGGTGGGGCATGTGAGAAAGGATCACTGGGAAGTAACAGCAATCTTTTGTTAAGTGTCAATAATTTTTTTTTAATTATTTGGGTCCAGTCATTCTAGTCAGGTGGGGTCTGACCCACCTAAACCTATCATCATCCAATTTTGTCTGCCACTCCATTTTTTCTTGCTGTAATCCAAGCTATGTTGCTCCCATGCTGCTGATCTACCAGTCTAGTGAGCCTGTCAAAATAGATGAGCTGTTTCTTATGTGACTTCTTAGGAACAAACAAGAGTATCCACTTTCTCTAAGTGCCCACAAATCACACCTGGAATAATCTGTTCTAATATTTTTTCCAGAAATTCATGTCAAGGTCACCAGCCTAGAGTACTCAGTTGGCTTCCATAACACCATAATATCCTCGTTCTCTTCCTGCTTCTCATGATTTTCACTGCCTCAGTTCTAGTTCAGGCCCTCCTTGCCTTTTGCTCAAATATCACAATCATTTCCTACTAGCCATCCCTCCCTTAATCTCTTCTTCTTTCAATTCAGTTAATACCATATGGCCAGATTGGACTTCCTGGTGCATAAGTATGATCAATTCAATCTGTTGCTCAAAAATCAAAAATTACTAAACTCCTTCCTGACATTCAAGTACCTCCAAAATCTACCTACTATTTACCTTTCCTCTTTGTGTCATGCTC
The DNA here is from genome assembly GCF_011100635.1 of Trichosurus vulpecula. Taxonomy (NCBI): domain Eukaryota; kingdom Metazoa; phylum Chordata; class Mammalia; order Diprotodontia; family Phalangeridae; genus Trichosurus; species Trichosurus vulpecula. Next base: position 130,053,220 of record NC_050578.1, on the reverse strand, counting down.
TTCTCTCCAATTTATTCTTTGCTCCAAATAATCAAGATCATCTACTTTGGCCTGAACACATCCCATCATTTGCCACCTCTGTGTTTTTGCTGACATGACTTCCTTCGAATGGAATGCCCTCTATCCTGTTCCGCCTGGTGATATACTACCCTTAAATGTTACTTCTTAAATGAAATTCTCTCCAACTTCCCCAAATGTTAATTATTTCTCCCTTATCTGATTTCATAAGACTTGAAATTCCCTTTGCCCATGTGTATCCTTCTTGTTGTTCAGTCATTTTCAGTCATGTTCAGTTCTTTGTGACCCTACTTGGGTTTTCTTGGTAAAGATACTGGAATGATTTGTCATTTCCTTCTCCAGCTCACTTTACAGAAAAGGAAACTGAGGCAAACAGAGTTTAATGACTTGCCCAGGGTCACACAGCGAGTAAGTGCCTGAGGCCAGATTCGAAGTCATGAAGATGAGTCTATCTGACTTCAGGCCAGGCACTCTATCCACTTGTACCACTAGCTGCCTTCCTTGTATTCTATGTGTGTTTTATTTGTGTATATCACCTCCCCTTTAGAGTTTGCAGGTCTTGTTTGTCTGTTTATCTTCCAGCACTCAGCATAGTTAGCTACAGGTACTCAAACACGTCATGGATGGATGATTTCAGTATCACGGTGTGGGAATGCCCACTTGCAGTGCAGAGTACAGCCTATCTATGACTCAGTAGAGAAGGCCCAAGAAACTTGCTGAAACACATAAAGTTTCTTATCAGGATTACGCAGCTATTTAGTGTCTTCCTGACTCGAAGTCCAGCTCTCGATCCATTACTCTTAACCCATTGCTAATATAAAGCACACATAGTAGACAGGTGTTTAGTAAATGTTCACTGAAGGAATGTCTACAACAGCAGCAGCATGGTATCACAGTGATGGAAAAGCTTAGGTACATTCATCCCTAATTCCCCAACTTACTCCCAGACCTGATGTTAGCCCAATCCAATGACTGACCAGCAAAGCATGGCATGAGTGGAGTCAACAAGCACTTATTAAGTGCTTACCATGGTATAACATCTAAGTGCTATGGTAGAGTGCTGAAACAGGTACATCTTAAGTGCTTAAGTAAGAACTTACTATGTGCTAAGTGTTGGGGATGCAAAGAAAGGTAAAAAATAGTCCCTGCCCTTGAGGAACTTACATTCTAATGGGGAAGATGACATACAAACAACTACATGCACGTAAGATTTATATAGACTAAATGGGAGGTAATCTTAGAGGGAAGGCACTAGCATGAAGGGACATTGGGAGAAGTCTTCTGAAGAAGGTGGGATTTTAGCTGAGTCTTGGGAGGAAGCCAGGGAAACATGAAGATAGAGAGCAATCAGGCCAAGACTAAAGGCCCATTAAAAGGCACTGAGTTAGGAGACAGAGTGTTGTGTGGAAAGAACAGAAAGAAGGGTGATATCACCAGCTCATCAAGTACATGGAAAGGAATAAAGGTTAAAAAATACTGGTATGGAAGGAAGAAGCCAGGCTGTAAAGGGCTTTAAAAGCCAGAGATTTGATATTTGCTCCATTATATTCAATCCTGTCAGTGACTTAAAGTATTAAGGTCTACTACTGCACATTTAGTTGCTGTTTAAGTGCTCACCATCATTTCTCAGTGCTCCAAATCCTGTGACATATGCAGTAGAACCTGGACTGATCTGACGGGTTGCATCTGGGAGGCACACTCGATGCACAGCGTTCGTGTTACCTACAGGCCTGGAAAGCTCTATGACAGCAATGTCGTAGTCATGAGATGGATATTTGTAGTTTTCGTGAACAATAATTCTCTTGAAGCCTCGCTTCTCTTTGGCGGGGTTTACTGTCACACCGAAAGAAGCAGTCCATTGGGATGGGTCCTTGTAACTGAAAAAGGGAAGGAAAAGCCCTTTCCATGAGCTGCCACCACTTGATAACAGCACATTTCACTTCATAGGTGTTCAAATAACTTGTACTTTTATTGACAGTCCACAAAAACAAACACTTCCCTCAGCCTACGTTGGTTAGGGAGAGATTAGGGAAAGGGGAGATGATTATAGAGTCAATGTATGGTGTAATTCCAACAATGTGCTTCCCAGAACTTCATTCTCTGCTCACTTGATCAGGCTCCTTTCATCCCCATATAATACGATGTGGCCTCAAAAACACGTGGGCAGAGCACACATGAATATGCAAAAAGGGAGAAATTGATTCTTTCTGCCCTAACCCTGCCATGCTGGTCTTCTGCTTTCTAATGGAAGCCCCTTGCAGGCAGGGATAATCTTGCTAATTATATTTTTATCTCCACCTAATTATTTAGCATAATTCCTGGCACATCAGAAGCACTTAGTAAATGTTTTTTTTATTCATTCATTCATTCGTAAGTGTAAGTACTCTGACTATGCTAGGAACCACAGGATCCTGGATGTTACACTGAGGTCTCTTTAGGAATTAGATTTTTAAAAAATGAGTTAGGAAAACCCATTTTATTCACTGCAACACAACAACCAAACTGCACTTATTTAACTTGGGGTTTCTAAAATTTGGCATTGAATTGTCTTTCGCTCACCATACTTACCTCAAGGACTCATGATAGCATCAATATAACATTTTCTCTAACAATGCAGATTATAATCCTTCCATGCTTTAGGAGATGGTCTTCCCATGTTATGAACACTTCAGGTGATGAGCCTTTCTGTACTTAGCTAGCTAGGCTGGTTCTTAAATGACATACAAACAATCTATCCCAAGTCCCATACCCTGTAAGATCATAAGAATTGTCATAATAACAGAGCCAAGCATAGTATAAACCAGCTGGTTCAAATTCAGTCAGGACATTGGATGTAATTCAAAAGTGGGAAGGAAAGAAGGAAGGAAGGATGGAAGGAAAGAAGGAAGGAAGGAAGGAAGGAAGGAAGGAAGGAAGGAAGGAAGGAAGGAAAGAAGGAAGGAAGGAAGGAGGGAAATGACCATTTATTAAGCATCTGCTATGTGCCAGGCATTGTGCTAACCACTTTATGAATATCTCATTTGATCCCCACAACAATCCTAGAAGAGAGGTACTATTATTATCCCCATTTTATAGTTGAGGAATTGAAACAGATAAGAGTTAAGTGACTTGCCCAGGGTCACACAGCTAGTAAATGTCTTCAAGCTAAATTTAAACTCAGGCCTTGACTCCTTGCCCAGAGTTCTACCTACTGTATGACCTAGGTTTCAGAGAAAAATCTGACGGAAAGAAGTGAGCCTACCAACATAGAGGAGAATCATAGTGTGGGTAGGGTCACTGAGAAAAAGCAAACCATTCTCCAGAGAGTGTTTCTAGGGTTGTTGAACCCTAAAACTCCAGAGTACTGGAAGATGAGGCCCTGAGTTGAAGAAAGCATTCCCTCCCCCCACCCTATGTCAGAATCCTAAACCAAAGCCCTATTTACTTTATCCAGTTACCAGCTTTGAATTCATACTTCATTCAGCTGTCTGTCTCTTCTCATAGTGCCAAGAGACCTGTAGAGGCTTAGGTTTGACTCTTCCATTAACATTAATGGCTAAGAATGTCTCCAAGACATCCTAGTTTCGATTAACAAGCCACTGACAATTTATCACCCGTGAATTTGTGTGAAATCTATTTTTATTTCCATCCTGTACTCCCTCTTCAGATAAAGAAGTCCTTTTCTAAAAGTGCACCTAATTTTAATTCATCCAGACCTCAAAATGATCTCCTCTCTTTTCAGAGGCCAAACTCCACTCCTTTCTCAGTCACTGAATTCCAAGGGGAGCCTCTGGACTTACTTTCTGAAGCAATGAGCAGCACTGACAAGCCACGTGTCATTGATCAAGGTTGCCCCACAACGATGAGCCCCATTCCACTGCAAACTGGCCTGCCAGGGCCATTCACCTTCTTGCACTACTTCTTGTCCCCCAACTATCCTGTCACTTGTGCCAAAGCTTGCAGTCGTCCGTGTCCCACAGCCTGTCACAAAGAGAAAGAGCTGTTAGTTTTTCTTCATTTTCGAACGTGGTAACTTGACTCTTTCGTGTGCTACTGTCTAGGAATTCAGTTTCAGTTCTTTTATTGTTTTGTATTGAAGGAACAAGAAAGGTTGTTGGAACGTGTTTGCTTCTCACATACACATACCACCTTAGATATAGCCTGATAGTGTTATCAAGCAGCCACTATGTCCGACAGCTAACACCATGAGAGAAGAGCTTGCCCATACTCACCATCTCCCTGATTCCAATACCTGCCATGACACAGGAAGGAAGGAAAGCTTTTAGGCAGAGTGTGTTAATGTTCTATAATTCTTCACCTATTAAACACCATTTCTGAATCACCGAACTAAAGTATGGGGACACTGAAGTGGGGAGATGCGTAGATCTAGAATTTTATGATGAATACAAGGATTTCTTTGAAGCCTTTAGACACTCAGTTGAAAGTATTTTAAATGGCACCAGCTATGGGAGTATGGGTTTAAGACCTAGCATGTAAACTCTGTATTTGTGGGGGAAATGGTATACCAGAAATAGAACAAGGTATTAATTGATAGCCCCACTGTCAAATCATTTTTAGAGAATGTTTGCAATAGTATATAACAATAGCTTCTTGTGAAATAGTTGATCTACCTCCCCCACCCTCCCAGGAATAGTAAGGCATAATACTTGCCAGTGACATAGGGGGCTAAACTCTTGTTATTGGCTAGAGAGCTAGCCTCAGAAGTAGGAAAAACTTGGTTTAAGTCCCACCTCAGGTACTTGCTGCCTACATGATTTGTGACAATTTGTTTAACCTTTCAGTGCCCTTGGCAACTCTCTGAGACTATAAATTGCAGAGAAGGTGCCAACTTGCATCGCCCACAGAGATGAGAAATGCATCTCCCTCCCCTATGCCAATGAAATTATAGGTCTGATTCCTATCCCTATCAGTTATAAGACCTGGTGCTATGTTCTCTCCAAAGATACTCCCAAAAATAACTCTTTAGGAGCAAGAAAACATACAACCCACACAGTTGACTGAAGATGTCAAACCCAGCATTCGTTCCAGATTATATAGGCTCACAATAATTAAGGAGAAGATAATTAACTGGAATGGAAGTCCTATCAGTCAGCCCAATCATAGTCTGGATCATGACAGCGTTTCCTAGTAGGTGAAGTCACTCCATGATGTCAACACAGTGCTTTGATGCCCTCCCACATGCACATAATTCCTTCTAGTGACTATGCTTCCTAACCAAATTGTTTCCTATTACTCACAAGAAGTACAACAAAGCAGAGCACCTACCTATTCTGTACCCAAGATAACATCCCAAAGCTAGGCTTACTTCAAAGAGAGAAATCTATACATCTTTAAATTTTATTTTCTGTTAAAACAATTCTATTGGCTGATTTTAATGAATAACTTGAACTTACAGTTGTTCAAATAGTTGTCCGTTTCTGTCTTGTTGATATCTGAAATACACAGAAACATAGAGCAAAATGACATTGGACTTCCTTTGTACCACATTTGGTCACTCTGGGTTTACTTGGAAATGTTGAATACCTAGTGGGCCTCCCATTGCAAGTCAAAGGTCAATTGATGAAAACTGTCTGTAATCTGTTATGTGGAAGGTAACTGTGTGTTCTGCTTATTTTTCCTGATCAAGGAGCGTAAACTTCAGCACTTTAAATTAAATTAATTGCCTTTAAAAATATGTAAGAATTGAAGAAATAAAATTGTAAATCGACCAATCAACAATAATTTGTTTACCCACTACATGCCAGACACTGTGCTAGGCACTGTATGAGGGCATAATTATGTACAAAGAATGAAATGATCCCTACCTGCAAGAAGCTTATATCTTCATGGGGTAAACAACAAGCACATATATAAATATATACAGAATAATATAAAGCGAATAAATGCAAATATAAAAAGTAGTTGAATACAAGGTATGGAGGAAGAACACGAGCAGTTGGGGAAATTAGAAAAGGCTTCATGCAGAAGATGTTGCCAGAGCTGCATCTTAAAGGAAGGGGATGCTGAGGCAGAGCTGAGAAAGGAATGCTTCCCAGGCATGTTACATGGCTAACATGAAGGCATGGAGCTGGAAGTGGAGGGTGCCTTTTTTGAGAAGCAGAGAAGGCCAGTTTGGCTGGATTCCCAAATGTGAAAGTGGGACTGATGTCCAATCAGTCTAGAAAGATAGGTTGGAGCCAGGTTGCACAGAGCTTTAAAAGATAAACAAAGGAGTTTATATTTTATCCTAGAGGCAATAGGAAGCCACTGGAATTCGTTGAGTAGGAGAATCACTTCATCAAATCTACACTTAAGGAAAATTACTTTGGCAACAGTATGTAGGGTAGGCTGGAGTGGGAAGATCCTTGAGCACAGAGAGCAATTAGAAGGCTGTTGCAGTAATCTAAGTGAGAGATGATGAGAGCCTGAACTTAGGGGGCAGCTGTATGAGCAGAAAGAAGTGTTTGGATACAAGAACTGTTGTGAAGGTAGCATATTATAGCATAATCTTACAATATTATTCTCTATAGGTGTCCTGAAAAAAGAGCTCCTGAAAATGCCTTCAAATGTTATTTCAGAGCTAGTGATATTTTTATATAACTGCTGAATTCTTGACAGAGAAGCTAGAGATCAGAAAAACTTAAAGCTAGCTTGCTAACGGCCACTACTGAATGAAGTTCACACAGAAATTAAATGGCAAAGTATACCTTGAATTATCATGTAAGTTCAGAGTAAAATTGATAGTAGATACTTGGTAAAGGCATATTGCTGGCTGATAGATTAATTTACATTTTTAAAAAACAGCAGCTGAATGTAGCAGGATTCATTTGCCTAGTCAAAGGCTCCAATTTGACAGTTCAATTCAGGAATACAGCTTCTTCCTAAAGTTACTATGCCTATCCTGTAGCTGGGAGGACCTAGCCACAGGGTCTCAGATATCATTTCAGAGGCAGGAATGGTAAGTAGGCATTTTAGGTGCTCCGTTATTCCTGGTCCCAGTGGATTTTCAACATCCCTAAGATATGCTGGCTCAGGGTCCCCATGAATGAAATAAATAACCCCTGCTTTGGAGAGAGAGGGAGGGAAAAATCTGTGGAAAATCTTAAAAACCCTTTGAAATCAATTACCACTTGTTCTCTGTGTCTATAACATGGAGTTCCCTGACCTATTTTGGGACTTAGGGAAATCTAGAATGAAAGACCAGAGCCCAGATTTCTCTAGATCCCTAGAATCTGGGTTTAGGGAACCTGCCTTTTTATAGGATTCCAATCACCAGTAACATCATAAATATGAGGACCTGCAAACCCAAGTTACCTTCTCATAATCATAGGCATATATGTGGATAGTGGCATTTTCTGAGCTGTGAATTTGTGATTTGTGAATTCAGACTCTGGTGAAGAATACCCCTTTTTTGCAAAATTTGATTAAAAGCCCACTTTATTTTCTGGAAATCGGGCCTGTCCCACAAAACTACAGCCTGCAATCAATGTAAATGTGTCTGACATAATAATTTATAAGAATTCCCAAGAAAAGTACCCACAGGTGCAGGTTCCTTCTGATTAAAGGCAAAAATATTTACTCAGTGTTAACCAGAATTGCTATTGAAACTACCTCCTTGTGAAGACTGACTCGCTATGTACTTCATATAGTTCTAGTGAAGGTCAAATGAAATAATATAGATAAAATACTTCGTAAACTGGAAGGTAATCTCTCAATGTGAGTTATTAGTGTGAGGGGCAGCATGGCATAGCATGGTGCCATGGAAAAAGCACCTCATTTAGAGTCAGAGAACCTGTGTTTGAGTAAACTAAATATTTATCATCTGTGTGATGTTGGGCAAGTACATGCCCCTCTCAGCCCCAGTTTCCTTAACTATAAAAGGGAGGGGGCAATTAAATTACCTATAAGCCTATAAGATTCCTTCCAGGTATAAATCCCATGACATTATCTAACATGAGAAGCCTACATTTGTTTACGGAATTTAACTCCTGTAAGACAGAGAAGGTTTTCCATTAGAACTTTCTAATGGTGCTCATCTGGCAAACCATGTGATTACTCAATGTTTCACACAAAGGAATAAATTATTTCCCTAAATTGCACAATAATTGCAACATAAATTAGAGAACTAAAAGGAATTTTAGGATATTTAGTCCAAACTTACCCATCTTATGGATGAAAAAACTGAGGCCCAGAGAAGTTGAAGTGACTTTCCCAAGCTACATTGCTAATTAACATCAGAGCTAGGACTAGAATCCATATTTCCTGTCTCCCTGGAAGTTCTGTTTCTACTACAATGTGACTAAGGAAATAGTGACTTCTTCAATTTGGTCTTTCCTTAATCCAAAATCATTTAAGATCCATCACATTTAAATGAATTTCAAATCAATTGAAACACTGTAAGCTCCTTCTGTTCATATTTGTCCTCCCAGTGCTTACCAAAGTACCTGGCACATAGCATAGATGTTTGTTGACTAACTGCCAGACTAGCAACAAGGCAGCATGGCATATTAAGACTGCATTTCATATATACACATACACATAAGTGAAGAGGGAAAGGAGAAAGAAGAGGGAGAGGGGGAGAAGGGGAGAGAGAAGGAGAGATGGGGGCGGGGGAAGAGAGAAAGAAGGAAGAGGGCATTATGGTATAGTGAATGACTAGAGAGGTAGCTTGGAAGCCAGAAGAAGTGGATTTAAGTTCTGCCTCTGATACTGTATGTCCCTGGCTGTATGTCCCTGGACAAGTCACATAACTTCTAAGTGATCTAGCCAAATTTTGTTGTAAAGAATTTTAGAGAGGATACCGACCTGCATTGGTAGAGGAAAACTTTCTTACCTGGGAGTTTCCTATGCCAATGAAATCCTGGGTCTAGTCCCTATTCCCTATCCATATATGTGTATATGTATGTGTGTTTATGTATCTACATATGTGTGTGTATATATATATATACATATATAAATGCATATGTAATGCCTTGTTTATCAATACTACATTTATTTGAGAAGGGACATGGATAGGATGAAGTTAACATACTACAACTTCAGAAGAACTCATAGTAGCCTGAGAGAGGAGAGAATTATGGTAAGAAGACAAGATTCCCTTGTCTTATTTCTAGTCATCTTCTACGGGTGATGGACAAGATAATCTTACCCAGGGTCATGAGAAGGAGACTCTGCCAGATGCTTTTGTCTTTGGAAGCTAAAAAGCAGCACTGAGCCCTATCCTCTTCTAGAAGTATGAGGGTACCATGCAGTCTCATTTTAGAAACAGGTTAGCCTATACAAGAAGGAGAGGAAAGTGCCCAAGACCCACATTAATACTGCTTAGTGCAAGAAAGATAAATTGCAGAAAATTGGGAAACTTGCTTGTGAGCACAACTGACGAAGGGTCTACTTTGGGGGGCCCAGTTGCATGTTGGAGTTTCTCATGCAGCACACGTTGAATTGTTTTTTTAATGGATTCAGAACTCTGTGTAGAAGGGAATCTAAAAACCATCAGCATATGGGCCACCACTCCAGGATCCTGAGGACTATGCAATACACAAAACAAAGCAAAACGAAAGCAAGACAAAATAGTCAGAAAGCAAATAAAGGCTGTAATAACACCAACACCTAACATTTATACTGTTCTTTATAGTCGTACCATAGCATACTTTATTTTATTTACCCCTCACAGAAACTTTATGAAATACATGGTACAAGCATAACTTTTAGGCAAAGACACTGAAGCATGTGGAGGAACAGACAGAGATCTACCCAAAGTTCTACAGTTAATTAATTTGGAAGTTAGGATTGAAATCCAAGTCCTTTCTGCTTGCAAGTCCGCTATTCTTTGCACTACACAATGCTATTGGTTTTTGTTGCCTTCTCCTTTTGTTTCCTTATTCATTTGACTAATAAGTGAGTGTTAGATTATTTTCTGGATCAATATTAAACCACTTTATAGGATCATGGATTTAGTTAGAACTGGAAGAGATGGGAGAGGTCCACCAACCCAACACCTTCATATTATAGAGGAGATACTAAGGCCTAGGAAAGTGAAATGACTTGTCCCAAAGTCATGCAGGTAGTAAGCATCAGAAGCAGAATTCGAACCTGGTTCCTGATTCCAGAGTCAATGCTCTTTCCCCTGTGTTGTTGTTCAGTCATTTCCATCATGTCCAACTATTTCTGAGCCCTGTTCTGGGCCTTCTTGTCAAAGATACCAGAGTGGTTTGTTATTTCCTTCTCCGGTTCATTTTACAGATGAGGAAACTGAGACAAACAGGGTTAAGGAACTTACCCAGGGTCACACAGCTGCTAAGTGTCTGAGTCCAGATTTGAACTCAGGAAGATGAGTCTTCCTGACTCTGGGCCTGGCTCTCTATCTGCTGCATCACCTAGCTGCCACTTTCCACGGTACCAAGTCATAGAACTTAGATTAGAACCCAGATTATCTGACTCCAATTCCAGTTGTCTTTCAATCAGTCAGTCAATATTTTTAAGAGCCCACTAGGTGCCAAGTACTGTACTAAATACTGGGGATAAAAAGAATGGTAAGAGTCCCTGCTTTCAATTTGCTCACAGCCTAATGAGGGAGACAATCTGCAAACGATTTTGTACCAAAAGCTATAGACGGAAAAAATTGGAAATAATCAATAGAAGGAATCCAATAGAAGTAAAGGGAGCAGCTAGGTGGTTCACCTCAGTTTCCTCATCTGTAAAATGAGCTGGAGAAGGAAATGGCAAACCACTCCAGTATCTTTACCAAGAAAACCCCAAATGGGGTTACCAAGAGGCAGACACGACTCAAAATAACTGAACAACACAACAAAATAAAGGGGATCCAGAAAGGCTTCCTGCAGGAGGTAGGATTCAGCTAGGAATTGAAGGAACCAGTGAAACCAGGAGGTGGAGATGAAGAAGGAGAGCTTTCTGAAAATAACTGAAATAACTCTCATACTTAGCTTAACTCATAATAAAAAAATTTAAAAATCTACTGTGACCATAGAATGTACCTCTGCCAACAGCCACCCATAAAATGAATGCATGACTTTGGAGTTAGAGGGCATAAATGACATGTAAGAACACAATATCACTATTATAAAAATATTCCAACACAAACACACGCTAATGACTACGTTAAAATCTGTCTTCATATACAAAGGAAAGTTCTTTATATCCACATACCTGAACTTAATAACCTGGGACTTGATGAATTGTCTCCTTAGGCTGGATTGATAAAACGCATTTTTAACCTGTTTCAGAAACATTCAGAATGTTAATAAGAGGACGCTGGCATGCCTGTTACATCACAGAGAACTCATTGGGTCATGCTAAACAAGGTTTGCACATTTCACTCTGCTCTGAACTTGCCTTGGGAATAATTGGATATGGAATAATGCTAGAGCAGCTGTTGCTAATCTTTGTGTTTCATATACCCCTTTGGCAGTCTGGTGAAACCAATGGACGCCTTCTCAGAATAATGTTGCAAAATACATGGGATTACGAAGGAAACCAATTATATTGGAAAATATTTTGTGTAGAAAGTTCACAGACCCCAGGTGGAGAAACCCCTGCTCTAAAACAAGGAAGAAAGAGGAAGGAATGGACCCACACCACCACAATTAGAAAGAGAAAAACCACATTCAGAGATGACGCCAGCATTGGCAGCTTCAGATGGTAAAAACATTGGCAGTCACAATTCTAGGTGCCTCCTGATAAGCAACAATGGGAATTAATTACCTCAGGGCAACTTTGCCCTATTCCATCTTTTTCAAATTCATTTTATTTTTAATTTTTTGGTTTTTTTTAATTTATGGAATAAAAGAAGCATTTCTATAACATAGTGCAATAAAAAAGATAATTGCACATGAAATGTTGTATACAACTTGTTATTCTTTTTAAATATATAATAAAGTTACCATATAAATTTCTTTTTTTCCCTTCTTTTCTTCCCTCTGTCTCATTCCTTCTTAAATTGAGTCAATGCAGAAAAATAACCCAGCCTCTCAGTAACATTAATGCCCAGGTCTTCCCACCTCATTATCCTTCATCAACCCTCAGTGTCTGACTATTGAGAAAAGGTAGCCAACAAAGCTAATGGGAACTTTAGAAAATGAGAGATACAAAGAACACAGTGGTCCAAGGCTAGGGAGCTCTTCTGGCTTGTGTCCTATTGTCTTCTGCCATGGTGAGATCATGCATGGGCTACCAAGTTCAGTTCTGAGTGCCACATTTTAGGGAGAACATTGATAAGCCAAGATCATTAAGAGGAAGGCAACCGTGATGGCAAAGGGCCTTGAGGTCATGTCACATGAAGATCAGTCAAAGGAATTGGAGAAGATTAGCCTGGAGAAGAGAACACTTGGGGGGAACATGGAGACTTAAGGAGAGCATGATTGCTGTCCTTCAAATATTTGAAGCACTGTCATATAGAAGAAGGATTAGATTTGTTCTACTCTGCCCAAGAGGATAGAAGTAGATGAAGAAAAACTTCCTAACAGGGCTATCCTAATGTAGAACAGGCTTCCTTGAGAAGTAGTGGACTCTCTCTCACTAGAGGTCTTCAAGCAGAGGCTGAATGACCACTTAGGAGAAAAATTATAGAGGAAATTCTCATTTATCTATGGATCAAAATCAACAACCTCTGTGGTACCTTCCAACTCTGAGATTCTATGACTTTGTGGTTGCGTACAAGGAAAAGTATAAAGTCCTTACCTGACATTTAAGACCCTACAGAATCAACTTCTAATCTGTCTTTCCAAGTTTACCTTCCTTTGTGCACTCTCTATTCTGGTCCAACTAGAGCACTATTATTGTTCTGACAATATCCTGTGTTCTCTTACCTCTGTGCATTTGTTTAGGGCCCTCCTCCATGCCTAGACACCACATCTTTCACATTTCTACCTATTAAAGTCTTCTCTTTTTTTCAAGTCTTGGTTGGGTGTCACTATGAAGCTTTCTTGATTCTTTCCCAAATAAATATGAATTCTCTCATCTCTTAGAAACCAAGCACCCTTATTTTCACACCGGGTTATTTTTAGCCTGACCCAAATAACACTACTACCTCTATACTCCCACTTCCACCTTTTTCTCTAAGAAATGTAATCAAATCACCTATGGAAAGTATATGTTAATGGAATGCTCCTTTGTTCCACTCACCATATTTGTGACTTCCTGGCCATAAGCCTTTTCTCTAGTCCATCATTCCCTTTTTTCTCCCTCACTAAAATGTAAGCTTATTTAAGGCTGGGACCTCTTGCTTTTGTATTTCAGCCTCAGGGTAGCCCATTGCTTGACACATATTAACTGCTCAATAAATAATATTTATTCATTCATTCATTCTCTCCAAATTTTCCTAAATCACTTTACCTATATCTCTTCTTTGTCCCATCACGTTCTACCTTATATCTTGTTAATCGTATACATTTTATATCCCTATTAAACTATAATAAAATACCTAATCGATCAATTAATTGTATTCCTCTATTAAACTGAGGGCAGAAACCATGTCCTTTTTTTAACCTTTGCAGCCCCAGCACCTCACCTAGCCCTTTTCAGAAAGCGAGTAATTTTTTTAAATTAATTGAATTGATGAATTTATATTTGCCTTGTTCTCAAATTCTAATTATTTCATGCTACTGATGGATAATGAAAAAATTTGCTTTTTGCTAATCTCTACCATTGCAAATTGGTTTCACGACTCCATGCTTGTTGAACTTAATTGAACTTGAAAGTTAGGTTCTACAATTATGAGGGGGAAAAAAAGCAATTTAACACATAGTACATCCTCCAAGAAGAGTCTGTGACCTTTTTGCTGCTTTTTTTTCCTCCAAATTATTTTAATGCATACAAAGCTGTTCCTATATCTGTTTAACCTAAAGTCAATTTGATCTGATAGGATAGCAAGAATTCCAAATTTTTCATTAACATAGAAAGCAAAAGGACTAAGGATTCATTTCTTTACCATTTAAGTTTTTAGTACTATTAGACTGTGAGCTCCAGGAGTGCACAGGACTGATTTTTGCCTTTCTTCATAACCCCAGTACTTAGTCCTTCAGGCTCACAGTCTAGGTCTCATTCCTGACTTCTTGTCATCTCTCACCCCTATATCCAATATGTTGCGGAGTCTTACCACTTTCATCTTAGCAACAACTCTCAAATATGTCCCCTTCTCTCCTCTAACAGTGCCACCACTCTGGTGCAGGCTCTCATCACCTCATACCAGGATGATTGCAATAGCCTGCTGGCCAGTCTGCCTGCCTCCTTTCTCCCCACTCCCATCTATCCCCTATTCAGTCAATAAAATGATTTTCCTAAAGCACAGGTCTGACAGCATCACACTCCTCAATAAACCACAGTGGTTCCCCATTGCCTCTAGGATAGAATTGAAAATTTTCTGTTGGGGATTCAAAGCCCTTCATAACCTAGGGCCAGCCCCTCACTTTTCCAGTCTTCTTATACCTTACTACTCACTATGTATTCTTCCATCCAGTAACACTGGTCTCCTGGCTATTCCAAGAACAAGATACTCTATCCCTCAGGTACGGGCACTTTCTCTGTCTGTTCCCCCATCCCCACCCCATGCCTGGTATACTTTCCCTCCTCATCTCTGCCTAATGGTTTCCTTTATTTTTTTTTTGCTCATTTTTAACTTTTAGAAAAGCTATTTACTGAGAAAGAATACCAAAAATAGTAGGTGCAAAAATGCTCCTCCCCGCCAAGTCTGTGATAGATGATTTCAGAAGTTCTAACAAACTTTAGAGAAAAGAGCGAGCTTAAATTTAGAGTACAATTATATTAAGGCACACATATAAAGAATATTTTTGACTTAGGAATAAACCCATAACTCCTGGCTATTGGAAGTCCTTTCTTGGGAACATAACCAAATTTAACTGGCTTCTTTTAAATAATAACTGAAGTCCCATCTTCTACAGGAAGCCTTTCCCAACCTCTCTTATTTCTAGTGCTTCCCTCTCTTAATTATTTCCTATTTTTCATATATATATATGTATGTATTTGTATATGTATGTACATATGTACATATACATATGTATGTATATATATGTACATATTTGTTTTCTTGTTGTCTCTCCCTCCCCCTACCTCCATTAGATTGTGAGCTCCTTGAGGGCAGAGACTATTTTTTTGCCTCTTTCCCAACACTTAACACAGTGCCTGGCATACAGTAGGCCTTTAATAAATGTCTATTGCTTGAATGAGTGGGAACCTAGAATATACAGATAACTGGCAACAGACATGACTGACTGATGTTATTCTCTCCTCACATTGGAGCAGAAATTTGAATCTTAGCACTCAAACTAGCTGACTGGGCTTGAACTCCTAAGTTTGGGGCTTGACTATGGGCTAAAAAGATTGCGGCTGCCTCTGTCTCAGGGAAGTCACAGATGTTTAGCCTATGCAGTAGTTCTTTTAATGTATTCTTTTTTTCTTATGTGGTATGAGTAAAGAACTGTATATGCTTAAGTCATGCAGCAGCAAAGGTGAAAGAGTTTTCTCTTAGTGGGTGAGGGCTAATTCAAAAATCTATACAAACATACACACGTGCACACGCACACACACATATGTGTGTTACACTTTTAGACTAAAAGGGGAGTGCTACCAGCCTTAAAATCAATCAACAAGCCTTTGTTAAGCACCTTCTATGTGCCATACACTGTCAAAAGAAGTAGTTTAGTGGATAGAGACTGCAAGCTATCTGAGAGATAAGGAAATGCTTGGCATTTCCCCAGAGCTCCCTCTGCTGTTGCATACAGTACATAAAAGCGATAGTGAGCACCTTACTTCCAGTACCAAATCCTGCTAACACTTGTCTATAAGTCACTTTCCCTGCCCTAGTAGTTAATAAATGAGGACTTATTCTTTATTCCCCCAGGAAAAATGCCATCAGTCAAGGGCAAAGCTGCCCACAGTTCAGTGTGATGATGGCTAAACATTATCAGACTCTGAGGTTTAATTCTCCTGTTACAATTCTCACTTGTTTTAAAGTGTGCTTTATCCCTCTTCCCTATGAAGACACTCTCTGCTGTTTAAGGATGAGAATCTGTATTGTCTTCCAGACCAGCCACCAGAAGGTGCCAAATGACAATCAACTCTCACTGTGTTTCTCCCTATAGGAATTTTTATAGTTCCATCAGGAATTGTTCCAGGACCTAGGAATTTGAAAATAAAATCTATCCTGCAATATTTCATTGTTGTTCAGTCGTTTAAGTCACATCCAACAATTTGTGATCTCATTTTGGGTTTTTTTGGGGGGAGCAAAGATACTGGAGTGCTTTGCTATTTCCTTCCCCAACTCATTTTCCAGATGAGAAACTGAGGCAAATAAGGTTAAGAGACTTATCCAGGGTTATACAGCTAGTAAGTGTCTAAGGATGGATTTGAACTCATGAAATGAATCTTGCCAATTCCAAGCCCAGTGCTTTATCCACTGAACCATCCAGCTGCTCTATCCTACAATATATTGAATAATAAACCATGCCCTAATAGAATAACTCATAATAGGGGGTGAGGCCAAGATGGCAGCTGGAAAGTAGGGACTTGCATGAGCTCTCCCTCAGGTCCCTCCAAACACCTATAAAATGGCTCTGCACAAATTCTAGAGCTGCAGAACCCGCAAAATAACAGAGGGAAGCAGGACTCCAGTCCAGGAAGGCCTGGATGGTCGCAGGGAAGGGTCTATCCCACGGAGCTGGGAGCGGAGCTGAGCAGAGCCCAGCATGAGCCATGCCAGGACCAACCAGACTGGGAGCCAGGTGGAACAGTCCACAGGGCCCTGAATCATTGAGCTTTGGCAGTTACCAGACTTCTCAGCCCACAAACGCCAAAGACAACAGAGAAGGTTAGTGGGTAGAACTGCTAGAATGGAGTGAAAGGAGTACAAGGTCGGCCCCAGCACTGGGGGCATGGAAGTGGTGCAGCTCTGGGGCTGCTTTCCAGCTGCTGTGGCTTCCGGCCCCAGGCCCACCAGGTGGGAGGAATTAAGTGGGGGATCAGAGCAGGAGTGCAGAGCCTGCTTGGATCTGAGTCGCGGTCCTGGGGGGAGAAGGAACGCTGGTGTGGCAGAGCTTGCTGTGTAGAAGTAGCTCTGAAAAGAGCAGCACAAGGCCCCTAAAGCTTGGGACAAAGTACTTTCTACTCTACAAGCAGTCATACCTTTACAAAAAGCTCAAGGGTTAAGTAATTGGCTGGGAACATGAATAGGCAGTGAAAACGGAACCAGATTTAGAATCAGACTTTGGAATCTTTTTTTGGTGACAAAGAAGACCAAAACATACAGCCAGAAGAAGTCAACAAAGTCAAAGATCCTACATCAAAAGCCTCCAAGAAAAATACGAATTGGTATCTAGCCATGGAAGAGCTCACAAAAGATTTGGAAAAGCAAGTAAGAGAAGTAGAGGAAAAATTGGGAAGATAAATGAGAGCGATGCAAGAAAATCATGAAAAACAAGTCAACAACTTGCTAAAAGAGATACAAAAAAATACTGAAGAAAATAATATCTTAAAGAATAGACTAACCCAAATGGCAAAAGAGCTCCAAAAAGCCAAAAAAACAATGAGGAGAAGAATGCCTTGAAAGGCAAAATTAGCCAAATGGAAAAGGCATTCCAAAAGATCACTGAAGAAAATACCACCTTAAAAATTAGATTGGAGCAAATGGAAGCTAGTGACTTTATGAGAAATCGAGATATTATAAAACAGAACCGAAGGAATGAAAATGTGAAATATCTCACTGGAAAAACCACCAACCTGGAAAATAGATCCTGGAGAGATAATTTAAAATTATTGGACTACTTGAAAGCCATGATCAAAAAAAGAGCCTAGCTATCATCTTTCAAGAAATTATCAAGGAGAACTATCCTGATATTCTAGAGCCAGAGGGTAAACTAGAAATTGAAAGAATCCAATGATCACCTCCTGAAAAAGATCCCAAAAAGAAGATTCCTAGGAATATTGTCACCAAATTCCAGAGCTCCCAGATCAATGAGAAAATACTGCATGGAGCCAGAAAGAAACAATGTGAGTATTGTGGAAACACAATCAGGATAATACAAGATCTAGCAGCTTCAACATTAAGCGATCGAAGGGCTTGGAATATGATATTCCGGAAGTCAATGGAGCTAGGATTAAAACCAAGAATCACCTACCCAGCAAAACTGACTATCAAGCTCCAAGGCAAAATATGGATTTTCAATAAAATAGAGGACTTTCAAGCTTTCTCAGTGAAAAGGCCAGAGCTGAATAGAAAATTTGACTTTCAAACATGAGAATCAAGAGAAGCATGAAAAGGTAAACAAGAAAGAGAAATCATAAGGGACTTACTAAAGTTGAACTGTTTTATTTACATTCCTACATGGAAAGATGATGAGTGTAATTCATGAGACCTCAGTATTAGGATAGCTGACAGAAATATACATATATATATATATATATATATATATATATATATATATATAGACAGAGGGCACAGGATGAGTTGAATATGAAGGGAAGATATCTAAAAAAAACAGAATCAAATTAAGGGATGAGAGAGGAATATATTGAGAGAGGGAGAAATGGAGAGATAAAATGGGGTAAATTATCTCACATAAAAGTGGCAAGAAAAAACAGTTCTGTAGGAAGGGAAGAGGGGCAGATGAGGGGGAATGAGTGAACCTTGCTCTCATCGGATTTGACTTGAGGAGAGAATACCATACACACTCAATTGTGTATCTTACCCTACATGAAAATAGCGGGAAGGGGATAAAAAATGGGGACAATAGAAGGGAGGGCAGATAGGGGGAAGAAGTAATCAAAAGCAAACACTTTTGGAAAGGGACAGGGTCAAGGGAGAAAATTGAATAAAGGGGGACAGGATAGGAGGGAGGGAAATATAGTTAGTCTTTCACAACATGACTATTTATGGGAGTGTTTTGCATAATGATACATGTGTGGTCTGCATTGACTTGCTTGTCTTCTTAGGGAGAGTGGGTGGGGAGGGAGGAGGGGAGAGAATTTGGAACTCAAAGTTTTAAAAGCAGATTCTCAAAAAAAAAAAGGTTGTTTTGCATGCAACAGGAAAATAACATATACAGGCAATGGGGCATAGAAATCTATCTTGTCCTACAAGAAAGTAAGGAAAAAAGGGTGGAGGGGAGGGGAAAGGGGGGGTGATAGAAGGGAGGGCTGACTGGGAAATGGGGCAATCAGAATATATGCCATCTTGGAGTGGGGAGGGGGGGAAGGGTAGAAATAGTGAGAAAATATGTAACTCAAAATCTTGTGGAAATCAATGCTGAAAACTAAAAAATATCAAATAAAAAATCTGAAAAAGAGAGATAGAATGGAAAAAAAAGAATTACTCATAATATACTTCCTTCCATACCTCTGTACAGTCATTGGTAGTACTCCCATAAAATTAGGACTAGACAAATCATTGTTATTTTAGAATATTCTGAGGCTAATGCTATTACCAAGAAGTATACACCTTAGTAACTTCACATCCATGCTCTGGCATACCAGTGGTATTCGCCTTCCTGCCATGTTTACCAAAACAATAGTTCATACTTCTCAAGCAGTTGACAAAGTACGTTCTTCTCAACAACCCTGGGAGACTGGCAGTGTAAGCATTCTCCTCCTTGTGTTTCAGATTAAGAAGGTGAAGCTCATAGAGTTTGAGTCATTTGCTCTAGGTCCCATAGGCAATGGGTGCAAGGGTCACAATTCAGACTCAGGCCTTGTTACATCATGCTGTCATGATAACCACAGCTCTTCACCATTCACTGTTGAAAGAGGAAGATGGCAGAACACCATGGAAAGAATGCAGGATTTGGAGTCAGATGACCTGAGTTAGAATCTTAGCTCTGCTACTTACTCTGTGTCCTTGGGCAAGCCACTTAAGCTCTTAAAACCCCGATTTCTCATCCAGTAAAATGAAGGTGTTACACTACCTTGTTGCAAAGGCCCCTTTCAACTCTATGATCCTATGAAAGTCACCCAAAAAGCAAAATGGAAATGCAGAAACATCAAAGGATTAGGTCATATTAATTCTTTAAGGCTTGCAAAGTGTTTTACAAATATTATCTGATTTATCCTCACCTCTGGGAAGCAGGTGCTATTATGGTCCCATTTTACTGATGAAGGAATGGAGACAGATAGCAGTTAAGTGACTTACTCAGGGACACACAACTAGTGAGCATCTGATTTAATTTGGGTCTTCCTGACTTCAGGTCCATCTCTCTATCCACCACACCACTTAGCTGCCCTACAGGAGTAATTTTCCCAGGTCCTCCATTCTAAGATCCCTTTATCTGCTACTGTCTCTTAGAATCCCTTATTCCCTTCAGAACTCTGCTCAATGGTCTCAACAAACCCCACCCCCCAAAAAATTTTACCTTGTGTGTTTTGTACAATATTCATTTATTTGTTTGTTTATTTATGTATATACTGTTTCCTCCTCCCCTCCCCCACATAAAATGTAAGTTCCTTGTGAGAAGAGATTGTTCCATTTTGTCATTGTATCACCATTGCCTACTACGTGGTACCTAGCACATAAGACTGTAGCAAATGCTTGTTGATTGGTTGAATCTGAAGGATCATAGAATCATCAACTTAGAACTAGAAGAGACCAGACTGGTTGACTAGTTCAATACCCTCATTTTACAGATAAGGAAACTGAAGCCTAGAGATTTTAGTGACTTACCTGCCCAGGGTCATATAGGGAATACATATTAGAGCCAGGATTCAAATCTAGGTCTTCAGACTCCACATATATCCTTACATTTTTATTTTTTTAATCAGCTGTTTGTCTGGACATTCTGAAACTTGAGGGCTCTGTCCCAATATGGGAAAGACATTCAGAAAGTTTGGAATAAAGAAATAAATTTCACCCTCATAACCACATTTTAATAACCCTCAGCTGTGCAGCCCAATTGGGCATCACCCCCCATTAGTGAAAAGGAAAAATGAAGAAAAGGAGGCAAGTGGTACAGCCAGTCATTTTAGCCTTGGCAGGGAGAGCTCAGTTCAGGTGCCTTATCAGTATTAATTGTAGTACTGTAAATCAAAGTGAATCAAAGTGACATAGAGGGAAGAAGATTCTGACTTACCATTGTTTCTATCCTCTGACTCATTTCCGTGAAATTTGTGGTAGCTTCTTTATCAAACTCATAGTAGTATTTGTCACTGGTGAATGACAAGGTGCTATAATAATTGTAGGTCTTCCGAGTATCTGCAAGGGGGAAAGAGATCTTTGTGAGATTCAGGAAATGCCACTGGATTCCTAAACACATTAATGTAACTGTTGACAAGTTACTCAATTCATTCCTAAAGAGGCCACATCAAGGTCTCACAGAGTCCACAGACAGCAATGGCTTCCCAATGGTGACTACACCTTTACGTTCCATGGGTCGATTGCTTCACTATACAGTGAAGAACTGTTTTTTGTTCATTCCTCAAAGTATTTGCATACGCCTAACTTTATCATTTCTAACTCCCCCTCCCTGATGGCCTGTCAATCTCATTAGATCATAAATTTAGAGCTGGAAGAGACCTTAGATATTACAGGGTCTGTTTCCCTCATATTACAGATGAGAAAATTGGTACTTAGAGAGATTAAATGACTTATCCACAGATACACAGCTAGTAAATGCTTGAGGTGGAATTCCAACCCAGGTCATAATGATTCCAATTCCAGCATTCTATCTACTATGCAATATTGCCTCTTTCCTTCCTTCCAGGCAAAACACGGAATAGGTCAGGGGCTATCCTTCCTAAATCTAGGCTAGATGGTATTTTTGTTGTTGCTGATACAAGCTGATGCATGTTATAAGCCCTTCTCTCTATCCCCTTGTAAAAAGATGAAAAGAGAGAGAAGTAGGAAGAGTATGAGGGGGTCAGAGCCTTTCTCCTCCACATCGGCCATAACAGCAATATATTTTTTCAACAGTCATCCCAGCAGTACCTCTGGCATAAAAGATTTAAATAGAAAGCAATATGACTGATCTTTTGATAACTATGCCAGAATTATCCATTGACCTGATCTAGCAAGAGCAAAGAAAACAGTTTTAAAAAGTTCTCTGAACACCCAAAATAGGAATCACACAATCTGTCTGCTACAATTCATGCACTTTTCAGAGATCTATTCAAGCCCTTTACTCCTGCAAAATTCTAATGAGCTGGTTTTCAAGCCTATACATTGAAGGGCAATGAAGGGGTTCCATATGGCAAGCACACTGACAGCAGAAAAAAAATGACATCTAACAGTACAGAAGACACAGTATTAAAAAACACAAGCACAAGAACTCAAAAGTCACAGCCATCTGGAACATTAAGTATAGCCACAAGTAGTCATAGTCATCTCAACAGGGCATCATAGTACAATTAATATTGATGAAAATGAACCTGTTATCAAGGAGTAAGTTGTGTTATATATTTAAGACAGAATAACATATAATACATTTTAGAAAGATTTCTACATAAAAATGCTATTATTATTATTATTCATATAGTTTTCTGCTCAAAGAAATAAACCTTCATTTACCTGGAAAGCTCAGTTATTCAGAATGAATCATTCTTCCAAAGCTGCTGGCAGTATAGATTTTACTCTGTCCAATAGTGTTATCACCTTCAAGATACTCATAAAACTCAAGGTGCACTTATTCTGAAGATGTGATCACTACCCAGAGCATTTTGGGGGAATTTCCCTACTATAACTGCCTTCAAAGCCTAAGTGACATTATTGTGAATATATTGAATGAAAGAAATCTTTCCCTTTGGTGGTAGACTTAAGAGAGACTAGATCGTGATCCCATCGGTAAAGGGAAATCCTGATGAGAGAATTCCCTCTATCATACTATATCAGTACATGTTCTGCAAATTACAATCCTACAGAATTACCTGGGTTGTTGTTTGTCCTTCATTCTCAAAGAGGAACCCAACATCAGGGAGGTGATGCCATGACATGCAAGTGAATTGGATTTAAATGAGGGGGAGCTGTGCAAGGTTACCAGGCCTCATTCTCTCCTCCAGAGCCATCTGAGACCAGTGGCAAGATATATCAGGATGGAGAAGGTCCTGGATGCCATGGGAGACTTTGGCCTTTTTAAGCTAAGGTCTTTAACAGGTCTCAGTTTGACTGAGGCTGTGCTCTTTCAGTAATTAAGGCTAGGTAAGAAATGAGGTAGAGAACTGCCTCTTTTACCTAGTCCAAAAAAAAAATCAATCTGGGAGGGGAAGACCTTCAGGGTTTCTGGCTAAAGCAAAAACAATTGATATTTACATTCACTCTGAACCAATCAGGACCTGAGGCACTGAGACTTGAAATTACTTGCCCAGGACCACACAGCCAGTATATGTCAGAAACAAGACCTGACTGAAGTCTTTCTGATTCAGACGCCGGCTCTATCCACTATAACATTGCCTCTTGTAATGCCTTATCTGCTTAAAGCAAAAAGTTTTGTTTCTATTCAGTAATGTAATTCAGCAAAGTAATGAGATTCATTTATATCAGTCAATTGATAAACATTTATTAAGTTCTTACTATGTTCCAGGAACTGTGCTAAATGGCTAGGATACAAAAAGAGTCAAAAGATAGTCCCTGCCCTCAAGGAACTTGCAGTCCAATGGGGGAGACAACATGCAAAAAAATATACGAGAAACAAGCTATACACGGTTTAATAGGAAATAATTAACAGAGAGAAGGCACTGGAAATAAGACTAGTTGGAAGACACTTCCTGTTAAAGGTGGGATTTATTTGGGACTTAAAGGAAGTCAGAGAGGTAAGTAGTTAGAGAAGAGGGGGGAGAGCATTCCAGGCATGGGGGATTCACTTCCCTGTTTATCCAACTAGAAAAAGTTTAGAATGGAAAATAATGGCCATTTAGTCTATCACAGTACCAAGCCAACTGGGGTTCCTAACTATGTATTTCAAAATAAATGATATTTTG
Source organism: Trichosurus vulpecula (assembly GCF_011100635.1). NCBI lineage: Eukaryota > Metazoa > Chordata > Mammalia > Diprotodontia > Phalangeridae > Trichosurus > Trichosurus vulpecula. The sequence continues at coordinate 130,029,298 of NC_050578.1, read as the reverse complement.
ATTAGAAAAAGCAACAACAAACAAACAAATATTTTAGATGAGGACACAGCTTTCTGAATCTTCCATCTAAGAAAAATTGTGGATCATAACTATAATTTTTTAAAGTCTCAAGTTTTCTTCCTGAACCCTGACTATTCTAAAAATGGTAATTGTCCCAGCCCAATGGAAATATGCATATATTCAGTACACGTATGAATAAGTTGTAAAAAAAATGGGGTGAACAGTTTTGTTTCCACAGAGTTGAAAGTATCCCTCTGTCCCCCTTCCTCCCCCTACCCCCAGCTTTAGCAAAATATAAGTCAGGTAACTGATTAGAACCAGTTCTAATCAGCTGCGATCTAACAGAGACCAGGCCTCTGGTCAGGTAAAATGTAAGAGGCTTGTACGCATGCTTAAACGAGCCATTTGAGGAGGGCATAACATAGGCAGTCCCACGGTTGCATCTAGCCAATGAAGAGCCTGGAAGGAGATTCGAAGTCGGGGTTAATAAAAGGACTGGCATCCATCTGAGTCCTTGTACTTCCCTTACTCTGCTAAAAGAATGTACCCATTTATTCAGTAGGGATTAATGTAAGATATAATTAAAACCTTCTTGGCCTTCCAATGAGTATTGTTTATTCCTAGACAATGTAAGTATGTTTCTAATACAGTCAACCATTTTATGGGATTTATTTGTACTTATCAGGACCTCGTTGTAAATGTTAATTTATTAATTTTAAAAAGAACAAATAACCCTAGAGGAAAAATCAAATTTTGCTTCTAAATTATAATTTTCATTAATATGTATGGCATTGTGGTTTTAAAATTTTAACCCTTGGTCTTTAATAAGTATATCTTCTAAGAAATTTTGGGGTTTTACCCTCATTGTTGGTTAAGATTTTTACTCTTCGTTCTCTATTTATTATGGAATATATGTTTTCTCTCTACATTATCTTATTTAAGTTGCATTTTCTTTTCTCACTGCTGAAAGAAAAGTGAATTCATTGGCATTTCAGACTCTTAGAACCCATAAAGAAAATTACAGATTAAACCCAGGGATCTCTACCTTGCCTTTGAAAGGGATTAGTGAACTGGAAAATGGGCCTAGTCAGGGTTAGCTACACCTCAATTGCAGCATTTCCAATTAAATGACTTAAAGTATTAACAGAAGTGGATTGCTAATTGTTACATCATCAGGTGGGTAGGTAGTATTTCTTCACTAGGGCTAGGAAGCTTATAATTTGTAAAAATAATTTCCTTGGTCATTTTTATAAATAATGCATTTCATTACCCCACGAATTATCATCCATTGCTCTCCAGCACAAGATACTCCTTTAAACGACTCCCAAACACGTAGACATCATTTTTATGAAACATATAATATATGCCTTCTTTCCCCACTTCCATTGGCTCAGCCACTCAAATGAAAGAGCTAGAGAATTGTCATTGACAACCATTACACAGAACTGCTCAGTGTATTGACTACTCTGTTGACAATGTTCGTGTTGCTACAGGACATTTGACTCAGAGGTGGCAGAAATAGCCACGTCAAGAAACTAGGTCTATATAGGTTATGTCAGAATTTCACACAGTCACAGAGCCAGAGTATGAAAGACAAAATGTCATATTACATGCCTGCATGCCTCTCCTCCACCCCAAGTACTAGATACCTCACCAAACACACCACATTTATCGGAAATAGGCTATCCCCTGCCAGAGCTGAGAACGGTAGGTTGCCTTGTCGCTTATTCTTTAGAGAGGAAAGCAGATTCTTCTCAGTCAAACAAAGGGGGCTTAGATATGCCTCTCTTCCTACAGAGTATTTTGTTTCTCTGTTTGTGTCTAGGTTTGCCAAATGTCAGCTGCTAAAAGGTTGAGCCTGAGTCTGTCCTATGTTTATCTCCTGAAACACAGAAGACAGATAACAAGTGTGAAATATTTATCAAAATCATAACAACCATTGTTTATTCAGGTGTACAGTAGGATGTTGTTCACCTTTGTTGAGGGAAATACTTCAGTGGCAGTTCCCTGATGCACCTGAATCATCTGAGACGTAAAATATTACCTACATTGGAGGGCAAAAAAAATGGATTAACTATTTCTTGGATGGCTTTGGGTCAGATTTAGAATTTTTAGTTTAGTTGGGAGGCAAAATGATCTGTGCCTTGGATTTGGAAGAGATAAATGATAGTTATATCTCAACTACTGAAGTGTTTAGACAAGTGTGAACACACAGGCATGTTCTCAATTTGAATCTCACAGGTGCCAAGCATAGATTTAGAGTTGGAAGAGATCTCAAACGCTGTTTGATGATATTGACAAGTGTAGGTCATTTAAAAACCAGGCATATCAATAAAAACTTATAAAAAATAAAGAGAACCTAAGCATTCTTCAGGCCCTGTCTCAACTGTCAAAAAGCCAAAGCAGAGAATTTTGAGACCACTATCTGGGTAGATCCAACAACAACAACAATAGCGAACATTTATGCAGTGCTTACGATGTGCCAAGCACTGTGCTAGTATCTCATTTGATCCTCATACCAACCCATGAGGTAGGTGCTATTATTATGTCCATTTCATACATGAGAAACTTAGGCAAACAGAGGTTTAAGTGGCTCGCCTGAGGTTACACAGTTAGCAAGCTCCTGAGGTTGGATTTGAACTTAGGTATTCCTGATTCCAGGCCAGTCACTCTGCACCACCATGTTGCCACCAAAAAAAAAGAATAAAAAAATAAATTATAATAATGAAAAAATAAAACCCTGGTTTCACTTGGGATTTTGCTCAAATTATGCAGAAAACAGCACAAACATTAAACCTCTCTTTGGAAAGTAGGGATGGAAACTGTAATCATTCAGAACCCTGTCTGACAACAGAGCTGTGTGACCTGAAGCAAATCACAGTTTGAGAAACATTTAGCCCCTGTTTTTGTTGTTATTCAGTCATGTTGTACTCTTCATGAACCCATTTGGGACTTTCTTGGCAAAGATACTGGAGTGGATTGCTATTTCCTTCTCCGGCTCAGATTCCAGCTCCTTCCTCAGATGAGGAAACTGAAGCAAGCAGGGTTAAGCAATTTGCCCAGGGTTACACCTAGTTTCAGAGGCTGGAATAAAACTCAGGTCATCTTGACTCCAGGCCTCATGCTCTATCCACCGAGCCACTTAGCTGCCCTAGTCTCTGTTTTAGCTGAGAATAACAGGTTGCAAGGACCTTTCTTTTGTTAACAGGAAATCAGCTTCTCCACATAACAACCATAATAAGACTAACAGCTTTCAGTGTTTCCCCACAACATGGTGGCCTGTGCCTCCTCCTTACTTCCGGAAGCAAGGATTCACTTTCCCTAAGAGGCAAAGCTGTGCCTCAGAAGTACTTGGCCTCTGCCACACTGAGTGCAGCTTCATGGTCATCTAAAAGCCTAAAAAGTCTCACCCAGGTGGGGTAGGGGCTCTTTCAAATTAATCCATTTCTGAAGCCCACAAAAGTTACTGTACCCTGTTAGATTTATTTCCACATGGAAAGAAAGGGGACAATATATGGAGAAGCTAAGGACCGCTATATCCTTCTTGCATATCTTTGCTGAGTTAGGGCAAAATAAACCTCCTTTTGTTTAACTGTGCAATGACTTGTCAGTGCCTTAATCCACCCCAATATCAAATCTAAACTAAGAGAATGCTAGCATTAGGATTACCTCTCACACCAACAAAGAGAGCCAATTGAAATCTAACCAATGTGATTGTATACTGAAGGATGAGAGAAGAAAAATCTAGTCCCAGATCATACTACCAAACCACTTGCTTCAGGAGAACAATTCTCCTTTTCATTAGTTGAAATAAAGCAGAGCCTTGTTTTCTTCATCTATGAAATGAAATGAGGAAAGTGGGGTGCTCATTAGATAAGCTGTATGGCCCTGTCTAGTCCTAACATTCTATATATCTATCAATTTCAGAAGTTATTCCACTTCGAAAGAGAATGTCTGAAGGACAATTCAGGACCATCCTAACATCATGGGAACCTTTGATTCTATCTTCTGTGAAGTGCCTGATCATAACATAGTCATTCTCTTCAGAAATACATTTCATAATACATTTCATCCTCTTTAATATCCTATAGTGATGTATAGGACAAGATAGAGTCTAGAATGGTGATGGAAGAACCCCTTAGAAAAAGGCCAATATAAACACTTCACTACAGAAACAGAGTAGAGCCTACCCTCAAACTTTCCTCAGCTCCTAGGGCCTTCTCATCCTGGAATATTGCTCTGTCATGCTGGCTCCCTTTTCACATTAATGAATTCCTCCAAGAGTCTCCATTTAGAAGAAGTTCCTAGGCTATGTCCATTCTTCATTTCCCTCTTGGCTCTGCTGCTTCTGACTTATCAAACATTCAACACTCATAAGTACTTCCTATCTCCTTTTTTAGTTCTTTTTTGTGCATACTCTTACCCATTAGAATGTAAGTTCCCTGAAGTTAGGGACAATCTTTTTGCTTATTTTTGTATCCCCACTGCATAGCACTGTGTGTGGCACATAGTAGAGGCTTAATAAATGCTTATTGCCTACTTACCTACACCTTCTCTGTAATGTCTGAGGCATCATTAAATTCTTTGATGTCAGAATTTTAAATATATTGGGTTTTTTGTGTCAGGTTTTCCTACACTTTTAGAGGGTTCAAGGTATTAGACCTGAGATTCTGTTATGTTTTACTCTTCCAATTTAAACCTTGCTTTTGGAGGACTTGGGGGGAGGTATTTCAGACCTGTGATTTTATTGGTATTGGAAACCCTCAATGGAGGAACTCCCTCTATCAAGGCAGATTATCAACTGTTTAGCAACTTTTAGTCTTGTAAAATTATGTGTGGCCACATAATTTTTAAGTGACACATGTAGTGACACAACTAGTGAGTATCAGAGCTGGACCTTGAACCCAGACCTTCTTGAGTCTAAGGTCAGTTCCACTATGCCACATTGCCTCTCAGGTCTTAATTGATGTTTGTTAATGACAAAAACTGAAAGACGTGAGCTACTGTGGTCTTTAATAATCTTCCCAACAAGAAATATTGACCTATAAACAATGCATGAAGTGATGAAAATTCAAGGAAGGCTTATTCATAAACAGCTTAATTATGGAGCTAAAAGAACAAATCTAAAACAAATAAAAATGTGAAATTTGTCTACAAGACTTAGAAAAAAACAATTGATACTTACTATATCTCGCATAGTGAACAATAAGTCCAATGCACACTGCCAGAACAATCAGGGATATAAAAGTGATTAAGCCAATAACCCATGGCTCTAAACAGCTTCTTTTTCTAACAGGTACAAGAACAGGTCTGAAAAAGAGGAGGAAATGTATCATGTTACAATGTGTGATAAATCCTAAATCTAAGTGAATCAGCTGTTTCAATGGAAGAAAATGCTGCCCTGTAGAGATTTATCCATTCAACAGACGTGTGCTCACAGAACAACAAGATCTGAGTTGGAAGGAACTTTAGAGGCCATATCATAACCCATCTCTAAATATGAATCTCCTCTTCAGCACACCTAGTAAGAAGCCAACCAGGCTTTTTTTGTAGATTTCTACTTCCCAAGGCATCCCATTCCACTCTGGAGAGCTCTAGTTGTTAGGAAATATTTCCTGACATCAAGATTAAATTTGCTTCTTTGCAACTTCCATAAATTGCTCTTACTTCTGTGGTCTGGGGCCAAGCTGAATTATAGTTAATTATAACTTTGAATGTGAATGGGATGAACTCGCCCATAAAATGTAAACAGAGAGCAAAGTGGAGTAAGAATCAGAATCCAACAATATGTTGTTCACAAGAAACACATTTAAGAATGAGAGATAAACAAAGAGTTAAAATGGAGGACTGGAGTAGAATTTATTATGCTTTGACCGATGCATAAAAAAAGGCAGGAGTAGCAATTTTGATTTCACATAGAGTTATGGCTAAGATAGATTAAATTAAAAGAGATAAGGTAACTGCATTTTTATAAAAGGTACCATTGACAATGAGGCAATATCAATATTGTACCTATATGAATAAGCCTAAACTTTCTTCCAGGTGAAAATCCTGCAAATACTTGAAGATAGCTATCATGTCCCCTAAGTCTCCTCTTCTACAAGCAAACCATCTCCACTTGCTGATCCTCATTTGTGTGGCGTCAAGATCCTTCACCATCCTGACTGCTCTCCTCTGGATGCTCTCCAGCTTACCAATGTCCTCTTGAAAATTTGGCGTTCATAATTGAAAACAACACCGCTGTTGTGGCTTGATAAAGTCATAGCATGGTAAGACTGTCACCTCTCTGGTCCCAGACATTCTGTTAATGCACCCTAAGACTACATTTTCTTTCTTAGATGGCATATCACACTATAGTCTACTAAACTCTCTGGATCTTTTTCAGATGACTTGCTGTCTAGCCATGCCTCTACCATCCAGCATTTGTACAACTTACATTTTAAACCATAGTGCGGCTAGTGTCTTTCATCTGCTGATTATCTCTGATTTGTTCTATATATATTTTGTTTGTATATAGAAGTTTGCATACTATCTCTCCCATTTCACTGTGAACTCAATGGCAGAGATTGTCTTTAGCTTTTCTTTGTACCACCAGCACTTATCTCAGTGCCTGGCATATTGAAGATACTAAATAAATGCTGGTTGGCTGACTGACTAACTGATTTGTACCTATTAAATTTCATCTTTTCAATTTAGCTCAATGTTCTAGTTTGGTTTTTTTTTTTCCTTTAATTCTAACTCTTGTCACCCTGTGTGTTAGCCATCCCTACCAACTTTGAGTTGCCTATGAATATAAAGCATGTGATTTGTTCCTTTGTCCAAGGCTTTGATGAAATAGCAGAGGATCAAGCCCAGATCCCTAGAGAACTCCACTAGAAACCTCAACCCAAGTTAACATAAAACCATTAATGTCTCCCACAACCAAATCAATCTAATTGAATTTTCATCTAGCTCGTATTTCTTTATCTTTTCTAAGAGAATGGTGTGTGGGTTTGTGAAATGTCTTGCTAACATCTAAGTAAACATTACGGTGTTCCCCTGATCTACCAGTCTAGGAACCCCATTTTAAAAAAAAAAAGAAATAATGCTAGTCTGGCATGATTTGTTCTTGATGAAGCCATACTGGCTCTTTGAGATCACCACTTGTTTTTATAGATTCACAACGGTCAACTCCCTATACTTTTCAATATACACTCTAGAATTTTGCCACGAATCAAAGTCGAGTTCACTGGCTTATTGTTTCTAAACTCCATCCTCTTCCGTTTTTGGAAGAATATGATATCTGCCCTTCTCTAGCCTTCCAGTTTGCTGTTATTGTTGTTCAGTTGTTTCAGTCATGTCTGACTGTTTGTGTCCCCATTTGGAGTTTTCTTAGCAAAGATACTGGAATGGTTTGCCATTTTCTTCTCCAGCTCATTTTACAATTAAGGAACTGAGGAACACAGGGTTAAATGACTTGCCCAGGGTCACACAGGTAGTAAGTGTCTGAGGATAGATTTGAACTCACAAAAATGGGTCTTCCTGACTCCCACCCAGCACTCTATCCACTGTGCCACCTAGCTGCCCAGCCTTTTCATATCTCTCCCATTTGTCATGATTTCTTTTTTCTGTTTAATTGTTATTTTATTTTTCTCAATTACACATAAACAAATTTTTTTTTACTTTTTAAAATTCTGAGGTCCAAATTCTCTCCCTCCCCTCTTCTTCCTTCCTTGAGAAGGCAAGCGATTTTGCATGGATTATACATGCATAGTCACGCAAAACATTTTCATGATCTTTCAAAGATCACTGTCAGTGGCTCCGTAATTACTTCCTTCAGTTGTTTCAGTATGAGAGCATGTAGCTGGCCTAGGCCTGGTGACTTGAACTTCTCAAAGGCAGCTAACTATATCCCTACTTATCCTGGATATCCACAAACTATTAGCCATTTTTCTTCAATCTTTTATGATCCAAAGTCTATCGTCCTTGGCTGAGAAAAGAGAAGCAAAAGGATGAAGTGAGCAGCTCTGCCTTGTGCCCGTTGTTGATATTTTCTTTGGTCCTACTCTTTCCCCTAAAATAGTGAGGCTAGAAGCCAAGAGACTGTTTTTTTCATAGTTGAGCTTAGTTTTGCTCACTAGCCTCAGCTCACTCTGAGCTTTAACATTATTTAAGCTACTCTTACAGAATCACACTATTCTGAGAGTGCCTACTAAGTGCCGGACACCATATTGGGGGCAGGGGAGTGTCCAAAGCTAAAGACATGGTCTCTGCCCTTTAGGAACAGCCTCGTTCAAAAAGTACCAGGGATTTCTCTTTGCCTACCACATAAAACTCAAATTACCCTTTGTCAAACACTCCAGGCTCTCCTAAAGTTGGTATAAACCCAATTCTCTAGACTTATCTCCCATTATTCCCCATCATACACCTACACTCACTCCAACCAAACACAGGGAAATTACTGTTCCCAAGCATGGTTTTTTTGTTTGTTTTTGTTCTGTTTTGTTTTTATTTTCCATCTTTGTATATTTCTTCACACTCTTTGCAGGTTCTGGAATTATTTTCCACATTCAATAAATTATAAACTCTCTGAGGATAGACACCAGCCTTATTCTTCTTTGTAACCCTCATGGTTCCTTGTATGGAGGATTTAGTCCACAAAGTAAGCACTGAAATATTTGAGTAAATGCTAAAAAGCCTACTCACCCTCTAAGGTTTTGCTCAAATGCCACCTTTTTCATAAAGCCTTCCCTAAGTCTCAACAGTGGCTCTTTGCTTCCAACCTTCAGTGATTTCTCCCTCTTCTGAAGTTCATGGTTCAAGTTTATACCTTCTTATATACCTGTGGCATCATATTTAGCTACTTTTGTTTCCATGATTCATCTATGTCCCTTATTAATTTATCAACAAGCATTTATTAAGCACTTACTAACAACATCAGGCGTCTTGCTAGATACAGGACATACAAAGAAAAAAAAACGTGAATCAAGCCCTGTGTTGTGGGGGAATTTTTTATTTACTTTTTTTGTTTGGGACTCATCGCCATTCATCCCTCAAATTTTGGATAATATTAATCTCACCTTACCAAAACTTGTCCCAAGGGATGCAAAAATTTATGTAAGTCTTAAACATTGCTTAGCTAAGATACCGGAGGAAAAATTTGTACTGTCTTTGACATCGAAATCCTCCTCTTCAATCAGTCTATTTGTAAATCCTCCAAGTATAGCTTAATCTATAACCCAGTTTAGTTAACCTATAGAGTTTGACAAAGAAGTTCATTTTCTTAAGGGCTCTATGAGACTATGTCTTTGTTTGACTAAGCTTGTTCAACTTTGATGACATTGAAGGAAGTGTAGGATTTTGGATCTATCTTCTCTAACTTTTATGGCCTAAGAGGTGTGTTAAAGATTGTGATATGTAAATAAACTATTTCTCTGTCACTCTGATGCAATTTTGCCTATAAGAAATCTTTTTAGAATCCTCATGATTGTTCAGTCTATGCTTGAACATCATGATAAGAAACTTGGGTTTTTATCCCCATAATTTTTGCATTGTGGTAAACATATATTTGGCATCAGTTACCCAAGTTTTACATGGCAAACTTAATGATGTTTCTCCCATTAACACCTGCCCTCAAAGAGTTTATAATCTAATGCATGATTCTTGTTAGTTTATAAGATCCTAAAATGCAAAAAAAAAAAACCTGATCCTATTCACCTTTGTGTCTATGCTTGTCAAGTAAATATTTGTTGAACAGCAACAACAAAGCAACAGCTTGTACCAAACCACACAGCAAACACCAGTTTTTCCTATATGAGCACTCCCCTTCCTATCACTTTTAAAATCAAAACAGTAAGTATGGAGAATAAGCAATCAGACCAGGGTTCATAGCGATTATTTCCATTTTCCCTGCATAATGGATAGATTGCAGGAGGCAGGAATATCTGAGTTCAAATCTTGCTGCTGCTATTTGCTAGCTGTCCGAATTTTCCTCTGGGTCTTTTCCTCTTGCACAAAGCTTGCTGCATCTCTCCTAACACTCTCCTAACAGCTCAATAAGTGGAAAAAACCTGGATTTGGGATCAGAGGTCCAGGGTTCAAACCTCATCTCTGCCATTTACTACCTATATGACCTCATGCAAATTATTTTACTTCCTCGGACCTCAGTTTCTTCGTCTATAAAATGAGGATTGGACTAGATGTCTCTAGATCTATTTCCTTTATAAAGTCTACCATTTTCCCCACTCCAAGCTCAGCCTGCCGGAACAAAGGAAGGGGTGATGCAGAGTGCTGCTTGGTTTGAAAGTTGTTGCTGTTCATTCTGTTTTTGAAGACCATTGATATCAGGACTGATGTCTTGACTTGCATTTGGATTTAAGTAAGGCAGACTTGCCCACATCAGTCAATCTCACTGTCTCTTCGAGTCCTCAAAGTCCGGTGGCAAGACAAAAATCAGGATGACTGGCCATGGCCACGGATGCAGTGGATGACCTTGGTGTCTTTTACTAAGCTCTAAGCACTCCACAGCACTTCCTTCAGACACCTCCATGCCTGTTGGAACAACCTGTTCTCATCCATCCATTCTGCAGGGAGGAGCCTTCATGTGCTTGGGAGATAGGCATTCCCCTAACTCATCAACGGGGTTTAAAGCCTGTAGGCTACCCTCAATCTGGTTTAGCACATCTGCTAAGAAGGTTTATTGGGTGTGGCCGCTGTGCATGCTACAGCTTCTTGGAGCCACAGGTGAGAGTTGGGCAAAAAGTAGACACCAAAGGTGGATAAGCAGCCCTAAAAAGGGCTGAGCAAGCCTTCACACCAGAGGTGCTAGTGCTCCATGAACACTCCATACACACTGTTCAAATGTACGCATCAGCTCAATCACAGGTGCTGAATAAGTACTATTGTCTTTATGCTTCTGAAATGCAAAAGGTACTTTTCTCTTGGCAGACTCCTCCTGCTCAAAGAGCACCATCTGAGGGCAATTCGGGCACTGACAGAGCATGTAGGAGCACTGACTCCTGACTCGAATTAGGAAAAGTGGAGCCAGGAAATGATCACATCCAGTTGGGTACGTGAGTGATGGGCTTCACCATTTCCTGGTTCAGCCTCTTCTGTGATCAGTGGAATGGGGTGGGAAGCTCCAACCTCTGTTTGTTTTCTCCACCTCAGCCTTCTGCCGAATACCTCTCCCTTTGGACCGTAGCCAAGTAAATTGACTCTTAACTCTCCCCTATATTGAAGTCAGTCTCTTTCTGTCTCTCTGTCTCTCTCTATCTCTGTCTCCCTCTCTCTCTCTCTCTCTCTCTATCTATCTATCTATCTCTGTGTGTCTGTTTCTCTCTTCTCTCTCTCTATTTCTCTGTCTGTCTCAGTCTTTGTCTCAGTCTCTCTCTCTGTCTCTTTCTGTCTCTCTCCATTTCTGTCTCTCTGTCCATGTCTCTCTGTCTCTCTCTCTCCCCACCCAAAGAATAATTGTTAGAGACACTAAGCACCTGAGTAGATCAGGAAAATAAATAGAAGACAGTGTACCCTTTACAGGGTAATCCAGCTTTATTGGGAATCATTTTACTTCATCTTTCTTATTTCTCTAAGAGAGCCAGAATCATATTGTGCCCTGGAGATAGGATTCCATTGGTCATATCCTGATTCCATTGTTTGTCAGTATTATAAATATAGACAAGTCAACCTAACCTCTCTGAGACTAAGTGAGAGAAGGAGAAACCCCCTCTTCAGTTCTTTCCTGAGAAAGATCGTCAAATAGCTACTGAAAAGTACAAACATTCTTGTTGAGTTTCCAGGTGAACCTGACCAGAAGGTGATGTTAGATGTGCAAGTGTGTGCCTGGGGTTCAGCCCCAGCTGCCTTGGCCGCTTTTACTATTGATCTTTACCTGATGAAAGGAGGTAGAGGATGGTAGAGGATGATAGAGGATGAAGAGAGCCAGTAGGGAGGAGGTGAACTATAACAGTCGAGGAAGCAGGGGATTTGTCTCTCTTCTGATCTTTTATTCTAATTCATTTATCCTGTCACTTAACCACTGTCTCCTTATTGTCCCCATGGCACATTGGAAGCTCCTCCAATACAATATGACCTCCTTAAACAAGGTGATATAGAAAATAAAGCACTGGACTTAGAACCAAAAAGACCTGAGTTCAAATGTTCCTTCAACCACCTACTTTGCTGAGTGACCCTAATTAGGCAAGACACAGTTTCTATCTGTAAAATAAGAATAATAAAAGCACCTACCTTGTAAGATCAGTGAAATAGCCTGTGTAAAGCTCTTTGCAGGGCTATAAAAATGCTAATGGTTATTATTGAGGACAGGGACTGTTTTTGCCTTTCTTTGTATCCCTAGTATTTAGCACAGCGCCTGGCACATAGTAGCCAATTAATAATTAAATTCTCATTGACTGACTGGCTGACTGTACAAAATAAAGATGAATCCAGAGTCCTCCCAAACCAGATAGAATATGGAAAGGATAAATGGAAAAACACATGAGCACTTTGAGATGGGGGAAGTGGGGGAGGGGAAGGGAAGGGATGAGGCACTGTGTAAATAGTATGTGTTATGGTTCTCATCATCATTATTTATATTATCATTATTATTCATGATGGTGGTAATGGTGATCGCTCCCTGAGCTCTTTGTTATTTTTAACCTTAGTTCTTTGCTTCTTAGTCTGCTTAACATTGCTTCGCCAACTGATCCACCCAGACCTTTAATGACTTCCAGATATTGCTCTTTCCCTTCACTCATTACTTTGACTTCAAATGGTTTCAAAGTGGGCTTCACAATGCCAGCATTTCTCTAGTCCGCTTCAAGTCCTCCTAGGTCTGCCTCAGTTTACCTCTAACAAGCAACCCCAAGTAAGGGCAGGGATTGTATCATTTTCATAGTTGTATCCTCAGTGTCTGGCACAAAGCCCAGTGCCAGTCTCTTCCTCTGTAAAATAGGCAGCTAGGTGGTGTGCTGGACAGCAGTATTGGCTTGGAGTCAGGAAAACCACAGTTCAAATCTGATCTCGGACACTTACTAGCTGTGTGGACCAGTCACTTAACCTCTGTTTATCTTAGTTTCCTCACCTGTAAAATAGGGATAATAATAGTAATTACCTCTGAGGGTTGTTGTGAGGACCAAATGATATAACAATTGTAGTGTCTGTCGCATAGTAGGTGCTTTTACCCCTCTCTCCGATGTTGTCATAGAACTCAAATGAACAAATTCATGTAAAACGCTTTACAAATGGGGTGTCACCATAAAAATGTAGATTATTGTCATCATTTGCATTCCACATAGTCTGTCAACAAATATTTATGAAGTACTTACTTTGTTCCTGACATTGTGCCAAATACTGGGGATACAAAGAAAGATAAGGGGGAGTCAACGTACAGACAACTACGTATTTACAAGATATACACAGTGTAAAGGGAAGGTAATCTCAGAGGGGAGGCATTGTGAGTAAAGGGGATGATGAGGGCCTCCTGCAGAACATGAGCTTGAACTAAGTCTTGACCAAGGAAGTTGGAGGCTGAGTTGAGGGGAGAGAGCACAGCCAATGCAAGTGCAGGATCAGAAGATGGAGTATGGTGTGTGAGGAAATGTAAGTAGGCTGGGTAGCTGGATCAGAGAATGGTGGAGGGAGGTAAAAGGGGGAAAGACTGGGAAGGGAGCAAGGGAACAGGTTGTAAAGGGTTCTGGGGTTCTACAGGCTAAACAGAAGATGTCCATAGGGCCTGGAGGACACAGTCAAGTCACTTTACAAGTCTCATCACCCCAGGGTTTTTAATCTTTTTTTGTGTGTCACAGACCCCTTTGGCAATCTGATGAAACTTATAGATTCCTTCTCAGAATGATATTTTAAATGCATAAAATACATAAGCCTGCAGAGGAAACCAATTATATTTAAATATGGTTATCAATTTTTTTAATTCCTAAAACCCAGGTTAAGAACCCTTGTTTATGACTGTAAATTACAAAGCAATGGTCAGTTGCAGATTTACATTGTCAAAGGGAATTTCCTTACTGGGAGTTCCATATAGCATTCAGAGAATAGGGCCATTTAAATATGTGTATGTAGAGCTGATTTTTTGTATGTGTCTATATAGATATATATACATATATATATATATATATAGACACATACATATATATGCATATAGATAAATGGCAAATTATATGTGTGTTCATGTCCCTCACCATCCCCATGCCAAATCTTGTGGCAGTCCAATATCTCTCATATCCATCCCCTTCTCTCTCTTCATAGCACAACCACCCTAGTCCAGGCCCTCATCACCTCTTTTCTGAAGGCTGTAATAGCCTCTTAACTGTTCTCCTTATATTTAGTCTCTATTCTCTCTAATCCATCCTCCACACAGCTAGTAAATTGCTAATCTTACCTCACAGGTCTGAGCATAGCATTCCTCTGTTCAAGAAGAAGGCACATTACAATTCATAATCACTCTACCTTTCCAAGCCGATTACACACTACTCCCCTACATGCACTCTATGTTCCAGCTAAACAGACCTATTTGCTTTCTATACACGATACTCCCTCTCCCATTTCCATGACTTTTCACAAGCTGTCCCCACTACTTGGATTGCTCTCCCTCCTCACCTCTACCTCTTAAAATGCTTAGTTCTCTTCAAGGCTTAGCTCAAGTGCTACCTCTTTCAAGAGTCCTTTACCCTAACCCAATCATTGTGGAGAACAATTCGAAACTATGCCCAAAAGGCTATAAAACTGTACATACCCTTTGATCCAGCAATGCTCCTACTGGATCTGTATCTCAAAGAGATCATAAAAATGGGAAAAGGACCCACATGTACAAAAATATTTATAGCAGCTCTTTTAGTGCTGGCAAAGAATTGTAAATTGGGGAATGGCTGAACAAGTTGTGGTATATGAATCAAATGGAATACTATTGTGCCGTAAGAAATGATGAGCAGGCAGATTTCAGAAAAACCTGGAAAGACTTACATGAAGTGACACTAAGTGAAGTGAGTAGAACCAGGAGAACACTGCATGCGGTAACAGCAACATTGTGCGATGATCAACTATGATAGACTTAGCCCTTCTCAGCAATACAATGATCTAAGACAATTCATGAAGGAACTATGGAGTCTGAATGCAGATCGAAGCATACTATTATCTCTTTTTTGGGGGGACAAGGAGGTTTCTTTCTAGGGGTTTTTCCCTTTTGTTCTGATTCTTTCACAACATGAGTAATATAGAAATATGTTTAATATGATTGTACAAGTATTGCCTACATCAGATTGCTTGCCATTCTGGGGAGGGAGGGAGAAAAATTTAGAGCTCAAAATCTTACAAAAGTGAAAGTTGAAAACAATCTTTACATGCAATTGGAAAAAAAAATAAAATACTATTAAGTGGATATAAAGTCCTTTACTGATTGTCTTAGTTGTTAGTCCTCAAATTGCTAGTGTCTTTATTTTGTGCATATACTGTATTTATTTAATCTGTGTTCATATTGGCCTTCCCCAGTAGAATGTAAACTCCTTGAGGGCAAGGGTATCTTACTTTTGTATTTGGCTCCCCAATGCCTAGCACATAGTAGGTATTTAATAAATACTTGTTGATTCATTGATATCATTAGACATAGTCTCTGCCCAAATGGGTTTCTGATATAACTAAGAAAAAGAAAGGAAAATTTAAAAAAGTAGAAGATACGCACTTTACAGGCTAATCAAGCTTTCAATCATATCTGAATCTTCCTGATGCATTTGGGGTTTTTCTTGGCCAAGATACTGGAGTGGTTTGCCATTTCCTTCTCTAGCTCATTTTATCAATGAGGAAATTGAGGCAAATAGGGTTAAGTGATTTGACCAGGGTCACACAACTAATAAGTGTTTGAGGCTAGATCTGAACTCAGGAAGATGAGTCTTCCTGACTCCGAGTCCAGCACTGTATCCATTGCACCACCAGCTGCCTCTCAAGCTTTGTTAGGAATAATTTTATTTCATCTTTCTTTTAAAAATACTTTGCTAAGGGAAGCAGAATAATATATCAGCATTGTAATTACAGGCAAGTCAATGTTAATATGTCTCATCATCAGTTTCTTCATTTGTAAGAGGGAAAACAATACTTGAACTACTTTTGTTCTAAGGTGGTTTCTAAGAAAACATTTTATAAATTTCAAAACATGATATAAATGGGACTCATTTTATTCTATCATTATTATTATGATTATTAATTATTATTATATGCCAGTGAGCTGGATGATTCCCGAGGTCTTATTATCTATTGATCTTAACATGGTTCTGTTTTCTATTATTATTTAGCATTTTTGTTATTGTTATTAAAGACCCTGTCAGAGATGGCATAAAATGAAATTAAAGGAGAATATCTCAGTAACGTTTCAAAATTCTTGCAATAACTCACATTTTGGTAAAGGGAGAGACAGAGAGAGCAGCCATATAGATAAATAGAGATATCTCTAAAATATCCAGGGTTATTCAGGGGGTTAAACAGTTGAATACACACCACACTTCTAAATCCTCTGCCAAGTCTGTTCCTAGCTTTGGGTTTTTGTTTTCTTGTGTTTTCTTTTGACCACTAAACAAATATTTATCTGTGTTCAGCACATCAGCTCCTGGGATTCTTCTGCTTCCCCTTGCCAGTCAAGAGAAGTTGCTTACTATGCAAAGTTTTATTGTTGTTTGTCTACAGAGAAAGATAATCCCAGCAGGGTATTAAACATGCACCTATTTTTCTAGGAGCAAGACTATGTCTCTGTCTGGGCTAGGATACATGGTGTTTTATAAATGATATCGTTATAAAGAGTGAAAAGTACTCACTGGCTCCAGGCAATACTCTCTGCCAAAGTTTTTTAATATATTTTATCTTTTAATATAGTTTTAACAATATCTTTTCCTGCCCACTAACCTTTCAAAATGCGTGGTGTAGATGAGGTGTTCTTAACCCTTTCTGTGTCATGGACCCCTTTGTCAGTCAGTCTGGTGAAGACTTTCTCAGAATGATGTTTTTTAAATGCATAAAATAAAATGCATTGAATGACAATAGAAATCCATATTATTAGATTTCACGCTGTCAGGGACCTTCTGAGTCATCTAGTCCAGTGAGGAACTGAAGCCCAGAGAGGTAAAGTGCTAAGTAGTAAATTACAAAGTCAGGATTTGAACCATGTCCTCTGACTCCGAATCTAGCACTCATGCCACAAGATAACTGAATACCTTTCTCAAATCCTTATGCAGAATTAAAATATGAAAAATTAAAACATGAAAAGTTGATATTAAATATTTGCTTTCATTCTTGTTTAGAGCACTGGTCACAGTTTAATGCAGTTAACTATTTATCTTTTGGATTTTTCAAATGTATTATATATATCAATGCCATTCTTCTTGCTTAACAGACTATTAAAGGTCGGTAGCTATGTTTGATTGAACTAATAAAGGATAAGATTTACTTATAAGATCTGGTGAGGTCACTCTTCTGCTCGAGGATCTTCAGCGGCTCTCCACTGCCCACAGTCTAAAAGGTCTAACTTTCTTGTTTGGCATTCAAATACTTCCATAACCTGACATTGCTCTATCTAACATTGGTTCCCTTCAAGGGTCTCTACACTACAACTAAACTCTGCTATTCTGAGCACCTTATTTGCCTTGGCTCATCAAATTCCCTGTAGCTGGGATTTTCTACCTCCTCCTTCCTCTTCACCTATGGAATGCCTACCCAACCTTTAAAACTCAGAACAAACGCCACCTCACCAACACTATCCCCTCACTGATCTCAATTAATAGACATTTTACCCTAGATCTCATATATCCTCTTGGTTTGCAATTCTATTCATTTCTTCAACAATGCTATTTAACAAACATTTACTAAACATCTCCTATACTATATTTAGGCCAAGAGCTATTAGTTCGTGATAGAAAGACCAAAAAAAAGTCCCTGCCATTAAGGAGCTTTCATTTTATTAAGAGATACACTGTATACAAATGTAGAGCAATGGTGTTGATAGGAATGTAGTTTTTCATAACTAGAAGGAGTAAATAAAGGATCATGGGAGTCAGAAACTGTGCAGGATGGGGAAACCTTGGGAACTTTAGAACTCAGGAGGTGGACACAAACTAGATGATCAGCCAGCCAATTGCAATGGAAAGGTGCTGCTGCCCCAAACTGAACATAATGATGAACAGCTGAGGTCTTTTCTGGTTGACCAACCCTCTTAAGGAGAGATCCACCTGAACAGAATTTGCTGCCATTATACGACCTAGTGAGTTTATCTCCATCTGCTCCCTCCCCTTCCTCTGCTTCACTGTTGCCTGGGGAATTGGTAGCTCAGGAGCTTCGTGCCCTCTCTAAATCATGTTTATTTGCTGTCATTATTTTTGTAATATCTTTTGCTACAGATAAAGCAAGCTGTTTTATTGCATTTTGAGCAAGTGTTTGTTATAAATAAGTGGATCTCACTATAGGGAAGAACAAAGGTGAATTCTTGGACTAATAGATTTAGGTTTAATTGTAAGCCTATATTGAAGTCTCTCTGGCTCTCTGGCTCTCTCTCTGTCTCTGTCTGTCTGTTTCTCTGTCTTTCTGGCTCTCTGTCTCTCTCTCTCTCTTTCTCTCTCTCTCTCTCTCTCTCTCTCTCTCTCTCTCTCTCTCTCTCTCTCTCTCTCTGTGTGTGTGTGTGTCTGCCTATCTGTCTCTCTGTCTGTCTCTCTGTCTCCCTCTGACTCTCTCTGTCTCTGTCTTTCTGTCTCTCTCTGTCTTTCTGTCTGTCTCTCACTGTCTCTTTGTCTCCCTCTCTGTCTCTCTTTTTGTTTCACTCTGTATCTCTCTGTCTCTTTTTTTGTCTCTCTCTCATACAAAAAGGAATTTCATATATAAGATCAAAAAGAAAGCATCTACAAAGTAATAGGGGACACTATCACCTGGGTAGACCAAGATGAGCTTCTAATAGGGCATGGTACTTGGGCTTTGCTTTCAAGGGATTCAGGGATCTAGGATCTAGGATCTAACAGTCAGAGATAAAAAGAAAGTGCATTCTAGGAATTTTAGAGACAGTGCCCAAGATACAAGATGGAATGCACTTTGGCCATGGTGAACTGCTGCTAAATATGCAACCCGTCAAGAAGAAGAATCTGAATAAGTCTGGAAAAGCAGGTAGGAGTCCTATTGGGAAGAACTTTAAAAACAAAACAGAAGAGTTTAAATTTTGGGATACAGGCAAGCAGAGAGAGTTCCTGGAGTTTCTTAAACTAGGAAGTGACATGGTTGGAACTGTGCCTTAGGAATATGAAATATTCCTAAACGAATGTCAGTCATTTGTCAATTGTCTCTCACTTTTCGTTACCCATTTGGAGTTTTCTTGGCAAAGATACTTGAATGCTTTGCCATTTTCTTCTCCAGCTCATTTTTACAGATGAGGAACTGAGAAAAACAGGGTTAAGTGACTTCCCCAGGGTCACACAGCTAGTAAGTGTCTGAGGTCAGATTTGAACTCAGGAAGATGAGTCTCCCTGACTCTAGGCTCAGCACTCTAACCACGGTGCCATTTATCTGCCCTATGCCTTTATTTAGCCATCTAAAACAATGTAAGCAATAATTTCCTATTTCACTTGCTTTTAAAAAGACATTCTGAAGATGGTATATCACTGCCTCTTTGAGCTCAAAGAGTAAAGTGTTGTGAAAATATTAATGGCACCATAATAGTCAAGGAATGTCTGTGATCTGGGGTATATGTTATCAGCAAAGCTCTTCATTAAGCTCCTATCCATGTGCTCAGAAACATGCATTTAATATACATAGCCTCTACCTTCTAGGACCTTAAAATCTAAGAAAGAAGATTGTAGAGGAGAGGAGTGAAGGAGTTTATAAAGCAATATAGTATGCATTTATGCTCAAAAAATTAATCCTTCCTTTAGTTTGCAAATGGCATTGTGCTGACTACATCAAAGCCTAGAACACTGCAGAACCTCCTAAGTGACATTTCTAAGAGATAGGTACCAGATCTATAATTTTATTTGTGTTGGGAATCCCTAAATGAGAAAACTTTCTCTAACAATATAGGGTGGCACCTTCTTTGCAACATTTAGTCTTAGAGAGTTGTCAAAAGCAAGGAGAGGTTAG
The DNA here is from genome assembly GCF_011100635.1 of Trichosurus vulpecula. Classification (NCBI taxonomy): domain Eukaryota; kingdom Metazoa; phylum Chordata; class Mammalia; order Diprotodontia; family Phalangeridae; genus Trichosurus; species Trichosurus vulpecula. Next base: position 130,009,210 of record NC_050578.1, on the reverse strand, counting down.
GTGATTTCACCATGGTCATGCAACTCATGTCAGAGGAGAAGCATAAACCCGGTTCTTTCTGGTTCAAAGGTCAGTTTGCCATCTGCTATGGGATACTACCCCTTCAATGAGATGCATAATCACTCATAAGTATTTGGCCTAACTAGCCACAGAGGAAAAACTAAGTGGATCATAGAATCATAGATTTCAACCCAGAAGCAAATTTGGAGACCATCTAGTCTAGCTTCCTCATCATATAGATGAGGACACTGAGGTTGAGAGGTTGAATGACTTGCTCAGAGTCACACAACTAGCAAATGTCTGAGACAGGATTTGAACCCAAGTCTTTCTTACTTGAAGCCTACTGTCCAGACCAGAGATTGGCAAACCATAGTCCATGAGCTAAATTAAGCCCACTATCTGTTTTTATAAGTCTCAAGAGCTAAGAATGACCTCTAGTTCAGACTATGGTAGGTAGTAGATTGAACAACCCATAGAGCTTGTACATCACTGCACATAGACAGACATTGCAAATGGACAATGAAATGGGTCTAAAATTAAATAGGAGAAAGAAAGCAGGCTAGATTGTATTTGTAAAATTGTGCAGTACTCTTAATGATCCCAAACTCCTCCCTAAAATAAAGGCCTGTCAATATTTTTCTGGTGATGCCATATTACAATGAGTAATAATATATCACATTCTCCAACGAATTAAAATTGCAGGTCATCCAAAGGGCAACAGAGAGTATAAGTACACAAGTAGCCTGTAAAACATTACCAATAAAGAACTTCAAAGGAGAAATGGCAAAAAGGGTATTGTCATTTACTGTTGCTCTCTTCCCTTTCATAGGCAAATTCCTAAAAGAAGCCATCTCTACTCACTACCATCACATCCTTACTTCCCATTAACTTCTCAACTGCTTGTAATCTGGCTTCTGACCTCCCTACTCCACATACTCAAAACTGAACTTATTCTCTTGCTCTCAGAACTGCCTTTCCTCCAAACTTTGTTTTTTTTCTATTAAGGGCACCACCATCCAACCAGTCACCCAAGTTTAAAATGGCAGGACCATTCTCAATCTTCCCTCTCTCTCACATTCTATAGCCAATCAAGTGCCAAAGCTTGCTGATTATACCTCAATAATGTATTTCAACACTTGTTTTTTTCTCAACCCATAAACCACCATCTAGTTCACACCCTCATCTCCTCCTACCTGTACTATTACAATTGTCCCAATTAAACACTATTGCCAGAATAATCTTAAAACATTCCACTCTTCTTCTCAAGACCCTACAATGGCTACCTATGGAGTATAATATTTTAAAATATAAACTTTTAACCTTAGATTCTAAAGCCCATCACAGCCTAGCCCTATCCTGTCCTTTCCAGACTTATTTCACATTATTATCCTTCAAGCCTTATATATTTCACCCAAACTTGCCTAGGCAAATTTCATAGGTTGTCTCCTAAGCCTGAATTTCAGTTTTCTCACCTCCAGCCCTTAAAATCTCTAGCTTCATTAGAACAAGGAAATCCTTTCCTGGTTCTCTTAGTTTTTAGTTCCTTCTTTGTCTCAAACCATGATGTAGATACTTGTCCATTTACATGTTACATCTGCTGACTCCTGGGAAGAATAGACTCTTTTTGTTTTCTTTGTCTCTCTAGTACCTAGTATAATGCCTTGTACATAATATGTATTAAGTACAGCTTGATGTATTCATTTGGGAATATAGAATGAGAAAAAGACATGGGTAGGTCATGTAGCAAGGGTGAGGAATAATGAATATATAATCTGTGTGCTCCATTGATAGACATCCGTTAGACTGTGAGTTCCTCCATTAGATTGTGAGCTGAGAGCAGTGAGTGTTTTTGCATTTCTTTGTATCCTCCACATTTAGCACAGTGCCTGACATGTAGTAGACCCTTAACAAATGTTTGCTGACCCAGCCTTGGTCTTAAGAAAGGGAAAAAAAAGAGAACCTACAGATCTATCAGAGGAGAGATCTGAGCAGGAGTGTCCTGAAAAGCATTTTTCAGGACACTCTTGCTCAGTTCATTCTCTGAGGTGAAGAAAAAAATAATCAGGTCAACACACTTTTCAGTTTAATCTGCATTATTAACGTTTTTTCCAACACTTTCTTAAAACTTACCATCAACAAAACAATAAATCAAGCCTTGTTTGCAGTATTTATCAATTTCCAAGGTACAAATGCTCCCACTGACAATTTAACAATTGGTTTTGGGAGCTGGCTCTAGTTCATCCCTGGAGCTGAGTACAGACAGAGGCCAGAGCTGAGCATAGAGAATGGAATTTAAGGCTGGACTCATTTATTCATCTACTCTTTATGGAGGGGAAAAAAGAGCTTGGAAGGGTGACTAAACAAATTAATATTATGAAGGGGAAGGGGCAGTAGCATACGATTTGCTAAAAAGATCAACAACTTATTTTTACCTATTTGTTAAACACATCTTTTCTAAGACCATTGCCAGAAATGGTTCCAAGACTTAGAGCCACCTATGCCGAGAGAAGTAAATATTTGTCACCGACAAGACTTGAACCTTTCTTTCTGACTTGAAGGTTAACAAGCTGCCTCTTTTGTTAGCTTTGTAGAATAGTTAAGTATGTAAGAGGGAGTATCCCATAATGAAAAAAACACTGACCTTAGAATCCAAAGATCTGGATTCAAGTCCTATCTCTGGCACTTTCAGCAAGTCACTGTACTTTTTAGGCCACAATTTCTCACCCATGAAAATGGGGATAATACTATCTGTGACATCTACTTCACAGGATTATTATAAAGAATGTACTTTGTAAACTGTAAATTGGTATGCCACACATAGGAATTTTATTATATAAAAGGAATAACATAATATTTATTCTTAAAATAATATATCATTCGGACTACTTGTTTAGTCAACACACCTTTCTAAAGGACCTAGTATGTGCCAGTCACCGTACTAAGTGCTGGAGCTAAAAAGTAAAGCAAAAACAGTCCCTGCTCTCAAGGAGCTCACAGTCTAATGGGGGGAGACAACATATAAATAACTCTGCACAAACAAGATTCATATATACATACATACACATACATATACAATTGGAGCTAGTCACTGAGAGAAAGCAGTCATATTAATAGGGATCAGAAAAGGCTTCTTGCCAAAGGTGGGACTTGAGCTGAGACCTGAAGGAAGCCAGGAAAGCCAGGAGGCATAGATGAGGAGGGATAATGTTCCAGAATAGGAGACAGCCAACAAAAATATTCTGAATCAGGTGATGGAGTGTCTGGTGTGAGGAACAGCAAGGAGGCCTGCACCATTGGATCACAGAATACATTGAGAGTAGTAAGGTATAAGAAGACTAGAAAGGTAGGAAAGGGAGGGTAATAAGGGGCTTTGAAAGCCAAACAGAGGATTTTATATTTTATCCTAGAGTTAATATGGAGTCACTGGAATTTATTGAAAAGGGAGTGATGTGGTCAGACTTGTGTTTTTGGAACACCAATGGGACAACTATGTGGAAGATAGATTGGAGTGGGGAGAGACTTGAGGCAGAGAGAGTAACCAACCGGCTATTGCAATAGACCGGGTATAAGGCGATGAGGACCTATACCAGGATTGCACTTTGTGAGTAGAAAGAAGGGGTTATATACAAGGGATGTTATGACCAGAGAAATAACAAGACTTGATAACTAATTGGATATGGGGGAAGAGAAAGAATGCAGAGACAAGAAAGATACCTTGTCTGAGTCTGGGTAATGAAGAGGGTAGTGGTACCCTCAATAATATTAGGGAAGTTAAGAAGATGAAAGGGTTTGAGGGCATAATGAATTTAGTTTTGGACATGCCAAATTTCAGATATCTATGGGACATATACTTCCAAATGTCCAATAGGCAGTCAAAGATTCAAGACTAGCTTAAGTCTGAGAGTCATTTGAGAAATTATGATTGAAAGCACGGGAACTGATGAGATCACCAAATGAAATTGGATAGAAGGAGAAGAGAAGACAACCCAGGAGTTGCGAGTCCCATCACAGTTAGAAGTCATGACATGGATAAAGATCCAGCAAAGGAGATGGAGTAGTGGCCAGACAAGTAGGCCAAAAAACCAGAAGAGAGAAGTGAAAATCTGGAGAGATGAGGTTATTGAGAAGAGGGTGATCGATAGTGTCAGAGGCTGCAGAGGGGTCAAGAAGGATGCAGGTTGAGAAAAGGCCAAGACTTAATTCCAGTGAATCCAAATTAAAGAGGTTTGCATATACTTACATTTTTTTTCCTTTTACTAATTCAATTCGACAATAAATTCAGTTTTTATTGGGGGTTTATTATATGCAAGGCTCTCAATTATTTCGTTGTTTCTATCGATAAATTTTAAAATTATAGTAGTGATTACTTGCCAGACAGTTTGGCCTAGTGTCTAGTGGGCAGCCTTTGAAGTCAGACTCAGTTTAGGTCTCTTCTGGCACATACTAGCCTTGCAAATGTGAGCTACTCTCTTAATGTCAGCACTCCAGGCAATTCACTAAGAGTGCAAGTGAGAGCTCAAATTACAAATCCACATGATGAAGGGAGTTTTCACACCTACAGATCTCCACTTGATGAAATCAGTCTGAACCAAAACTTTAAGGCTTGAGCACTTTGTTAAGTGCTTGAAGCACAAAGACAAAACAAAAAAAGCCTCTTCTTTCAGACAGTTTACATTCTCCTGAAAGGACAGAACAGGTATCCAAATAAACAGAGATTGAAGGAAGTAGGAGTAAGGCAGAAAGTGAAGAGACTGTACTAACAATTGAGAGGCATAGGTCACAGAACTTTAGGAGGTTAATAAACTATGAGAGCAGGGGGCTTGAGAATATCTCAACATAAATTTTGAGATTCTCGTGTAATCCCAAGTGTAAGGGGAGACGCTGAATTAGATCAGGGGCTCTTAATCTTTTTTGTGCCAGTGGCCCCTCTGGTTGCCTGTAGACCTCTTCTCAGAATAATTTTTTAGTAGCCGACATGTCACAAGAAATAAAAGATCAGAAGCACGCTGCACTGGGAAGGGTGGACAGGGAGCAGTATCCTCTGGAAAGGCCTAAGTTTCCAAGAGTAAAAGAAGATGGAAAGATTGTGAAAAAATAATTGGGGGCAAATCAGCTGTCATCAAGGCTTTTCTTAAATAGTTTCCTCTGAGAAAAAAAAAGGCTTGAGAAGGGAGGCGTTATATTTGCTGCATTTCTTGTGGTTTCTGCCAAGGGATGATCTCAGCAGTTATTACCCAATCAACTCTGTACCAACACTTAGGCTGAGACCTCTGCAGAAAATTAATTGTCAGCCATGTGGTATATGGTTTAAAGCAACAAGCTAGAATGCTGGTATGTGAGACCTCAAACCCCACTTTGCCCTGTGGAATGTGGACCAAATTACTTAATGAGAGCTTGAGTGTATTTTATAATTTTTATGACATGTTCAAAGTGCTTTACTTATACTTATCAATTAGTCTTGGCTATATCTCTGTGAGTTATAAAGTAGAACAGGTTAATTATTCCCATTTTACAAGTAGGAAAACTGAGACTGGGAGGTTGTAATTTGCCGTAATTCAGGGGCATTGCTACACAACCAGGACAGGTCCCCTGGTCCCTGTGCTTTTTCCACTATACTTGACCTCTCTTTTAATAGTTATGCTGATCTACCTCATAGAATTTTGTTATGCAATAATGCCTAATAAAAACCACTGTGTGCTTTTATACAAGTTTGTAATTATTATTATTACAGTAATCATCATTAGTCAGTGTCCTGGATAGTTGGAATCTGCTGCTTGATAAGTACTAGCTCAGGGGACAGGCAAGTCAAGTCAATTCAACACATATTTATAAAACGCTTTCTATAGGCAAGGTTCTGTGGTAAGCAAAGAACGAGGAGCAAAGATGAAAAAGACCAAGATTCAAGGAGCCGGCAATCATGTGCCTGCGTAGAGGAGAAAGAACCCCAGCCTAAGCTCCAAAAGGGAGACGTAGCCCTGCGGGAGATTCAGAGGCAGGAGAAAACACCCAGCTGGGGATATCCAGAAAGGAAGTCACGTTAGAGCTGAGCTTAGAAGGAAAAAAAGATTTTTGACAAATGGAGAGGGACAAAGAAGGTCATTCCAGAAAAAAGACAAAAGCATCAACAAAGGCACAGAGAGAGGAAAGACTTAAAGCTGTAGTTTAGATGCAGGTGGGGAACCTGTGTAGAGGGCCACATGTGGCATCAAGGCTACAGAACACCCACCCCTGGTAGAGAGTGATTTCAGAACACTGACAATTTAAGAGTCCTGCCTAGCCTCACATGGCTGTAGGTATCAGGGGAAGAACTTCAGCCTAGGTCCTTCTGAGTCCAAGGACAGCTTTCTAACCAGTATACCACACTGCCAATTATTTGTAGTAGTAGTAGCAGTAGTAGCAGTAGTAGCACTAGTAGTAGTGGTACTAGTAGTAGTACTAGTACTAGTACTAGTAGTGGTATTAGTAGAAGTAGTAGTAGTAGTAGAAATAGTAGTAGTAGAAGTAGTAGTAGAAATAGTAGTAGTAGTAGTAGAAGTAGTAGTAGTAGTAGTAGTAGTAGAAGTAGTAGTAAAAGTAGAAGCAGTAGTAGAAGTAGTAGTAGTAGTAGAAGTAGTAGTAAAAGTAGAAGCAGTAGTAGAAGTAGTAGTAGTAGTAGAAGTAGTAGTAAAAGTAGAAGTAGTAGTAGTAGAAATAGTAGTAGTAGAAGTAGTAGTAGAGGTAGTAGTAGAAGTGGTAGTAGTAGAAATAGTAGTAGTAGAAGTAGTAGTAGTAGAAACAATAGAAGTAATAGTAGTAGTAGTAGAAGTAGAAGTAGTAGTAGAAATAGTAGTAGTAGAAATGGTAGTAATAGTAGTAGCAGTAGTACTAGTAGTAGTGGTACTAGTAGTAGTAGTAGTAAAAGTAGAAGTAATAGTAGAAACAGTAGTAGTAAGAGTAGTAGTAGTAGTAGTAGAAGTAGTAGTAGTAGTAGAAATAGTAGTAGTAGAAATGGTAGTAATAGTAGTAGCAGTAGTACTAGTAGTAGTGGTACTAGTAGTAGTAGTAAAAGTAGAAGTAGTAGTAGAAACAGTAGTAGTAAGAGTAGTAGTAGTAGTAGTAGAAGTAGTAGTAGTAGTAGAAATAGTAGTAGTAGAAGTAGTAGTAGTAGAAACAATAGAAGTAATAGTAGTAGTAGTAGAAGTAGAAGTAGTAGTAGAAATAGTAGTAGTAGAAATGGTAGTAATAGTAGTAGCAGTAGTACTAGTAGTAGTGGTACTAGTAGTAGTAGTAGTAAAAGTAGAAGTAGTAGTAGAAACAGTAGTAGTAAGAGTAGTAGTAGTAGAAACAATAGAAGTAATAGTAGTAGTAGTAGAAGTAGAAGTAGTAGTAGAAATAGTAGTAGTAGAAATGGTAGTAATAGTAGTAGCAGTAGTACTAGTAGTAGTGGTACTAGTAGTAGTAGTAGTAAAAGTAGAAGTAGTAGTAGTAGAAATAGTAGTAGTAGAAGTAGTAGTAGAGGTAGTAGTAGAAGTAGTAGTAGTAGAAATAGTAGTAGTAGAAGTAGTAGTAGTAGAAACAATAGAAGTAATAGTAGTAGTAGTAGAAGTAGAAGTAGTAGTAGAAATAGTAGTAGTAGAAATGGTAGTAATAGTAGTAGCAGTAGTACTAGTAGTAGTGGTACTAGTAGTAGTAGTAGTAAAAGTAGAAGTAGTAGTAGAAACAGTAGTAGTAAGAGTAGTAGTAGTAGAAACAATAGAAGTAATAGTAGTAGTAGTAGAAGTAGAAGTAGTAGTAGAAATAGTAGTAGTAGAAATGGTAGTAATAGTAGTAGCAGTAGTACTAGTAGTAGTGGTACTAGTAGTAGTAGTAGTAAAAGTAGAAGTAATAGTAGAAACAGTAGTAGTAAGAGTAGTAGTAGTAGTAGTAGAAGTAGTAGTAGTAGTAGAAATAGTAGTAGTAGAAGTAGTAGTAGTAGAAACAATAGAAGTAATAGTAGTAGTAGTAGAAGTAGAAGTAGTAGTAGAAATAGTAGTAGTAGAAATGGTAGTAATAGTAGTAGCAGTAGTACTAGTAGTAGTGGTACTAGTAGTAGTAGTAGTAAAAGTAGAAGTAGTAGTAGAAACAGTAGTAGTAAGAGTAGTAGTAGTAGAAACAATAGAAGTAATAGTAGTAGTAGTAGAAGTAGAAGTAGTAGTAGAAATAGTAGTAGTAGAAATGGTAGTAATAGTAGTAGCAGTAGTACTAGTAGTAGTGGTACTAGTAGTAGTAGTAGTAAAAGTAGAAGTAGTAGTAGTAGAAATAGTAGTAGTAGAAGTAGTAGTAGAGGTAGTAGTAGAAGTAGTAGTAGTAGAAATAGTAGTAGTAGAAGTAGTAGTAGTAGAAACACTAGTAGTAATAGTAGTAGAAGTAGAAGTAGTAGTAGTAGAAATAGTAGTAGTAGAAGTAGTAGTAGTAGAAGTAGTAGTAGTAGAAACACTAGTAGTAATAGTAGTAGTAGAAGTAGAAGTAGTAGTAGTAGAAGTAGTAGAAATAGTAATAGTAGTAGTAGAAGTAGTAGTAGTAGAAACACTAGTAGTAATAGTAGTAGAAGTAGAAGTAGTAGTAGTAGAAATAGTAGTAGTAGAAGTAGTAGTAGTAGAAACACTAGTAGTAATAGTAGTAGTAGTAGTAGTGGTAGCAGTAGTAGTAGAAGTAGTAGTAGTAGAAATAGTAGTAGTAGAAATAGTAGTAGTAGAAGTAGTAGTAGAGGTAGTAGTAGAAGTAGTAGTAGTAGAAATAGTAGTAGAAGTAGTAGTAGTAGAAACAATAGAAGTAATAGTAGTAGTAGTAGAAGTAGAAGTAGTAGTAGAAATAGTAGTAGTAGAAATGGTAGTAATAGTAGTAGCAGTAGTACTAGTAGTAGTGGTACTAGTAGTAGTAGTAGTAAAAGTAGAAGTAGTAGTAGAAACAGTAGTAGTAAGAGTAGTAGTAGTAGTAGAAACAGTAGTAGTAATAGTAGTAGTAGTAGAAGTAGTAGTAGTAGTAGTAGAAATAGTAATAGTAGTAGTAGAAGTAGTAGTAGTAGAAACACTAGTAGTAATAGTAGTAGTAGAAGTAGAAGTAGTAGTAGTAGAAATAGTAGAAGTAGTAGTAGTAGAAGTAGTAGTAGTAGAAACACTAGTAGTAATAGTAGTAGTAGTAGTAGTAGTGGTAGTAGTGGTAGCAGTAGTAGTAGAAGTAGTAGTAGTAGAAATAGTAGTAGTAGAAGTAGTAGTAGTAGAAACACTAGTAGTAATAGTAGTAGTAGTAGTAGTGGTAGTAGTGGTAGCAGTAGTAGTAGAAGTAGTAGTAGTAGAAATAGTAGTAGTAGAAGTAGTAGTAGTAGTAGAAGTAGTAGTAGAAGTAGAAGTAGTAGTAAAAGTAGAAGTAGTAGTAGAAGTAGTAGTAGTAAAAGTAGAAGTGGTAGTAGTAGTAGTAGTGGTAGTAGTAAAAGTAGAAGTAGTAGTAGAAGTAGAAGTAGTAGTAGTAGTAGAAACAGTAGTAGTAATAGTAATAGTAGTAGAAGTAGAAGTAGTAGTAGTAGAAGTAGTAGTAGTAGAAATAGTAATAGTAGTAGTAGAAGTAGAAGTAGTAGTAGAAACAGTAGTAGTAGTAGTAGTAGTAGTAGAAGTAGAAGTAGTAGCAGTAGTAGAAGTAGTAGTAGTAGATATAGTAGAAGTAGTAGTAGTAGTAGTAGTAGAAGTAGTAATAGAAGTAGAAGTAGTAGTAAAAGTAGAAGTAGTAGTAGAAGTAGTAGTAGTAAAAATAGTAGTAGTAGTAGAAGTAGTAGTAGTAGTAGAAGTAGTAGTAGTAATATGAATAATCAATTAGTTTTGTCAATGATAAAATAATAAATGACAAAATCATTTTACATACATTAACTCTTTTGACCTTTCACAGCATGCCCTTTGAGGTAGATTCTATAGGTTTAACTTGATCCATTTTACAGATGAGGAAATTGAGGTTCAAAGAAGTTAAAGGACTTTAACAAAAGCATGCAACTAGTAAATGGTATGGTAGCATGATAGTAATTGGAGGTTTAAATGAAGATGATAGTAGTAGTAGGAAGGTGAAGGAGAAAACAAATATGAGAGACACTGTGGAATTAGGTCTACTAGACTTGGCAACTGATTGGAGATAGCAAGGCAATGTCTAAGGAGAAAAAGAGACAAAAGGAACACCAAGATTCCAAGACTGTCTTTGAAGACAGTGGTGCAATTAATAGAAATAAAAGAAACAAGATGAGCTCTGTTTGGGAAGAGGCTGACAAGTTGGGGGATATGTTCAGTTTGTGGTACTTGCGGGATGTTCAGGTAGAGTTGTCCAACAAGTTGTTGGAAATGTAGACTAGAGTCTGAGAAGGCAATTAGGGCTGTATTGGAGAAATAAGGGACTGGATAAGATTACTCAGTATAGAGAGAAAAGAGAAGGTCATAGACAGAGACAGGAAATGAGTATATTCAGGACTGAAGAAGAGCCTGTGGAGACAAAGAAGAAGCAATAACTCATATGCCTATAGCGTATTGCAGAATGCCTCCCCACAACAACCCTGTGAGGTAGGTAGTACCAGTATTATTATCTTTATTTACATGTAGAGAGTTGATCAGGGATGTTTGATAGTCGACTTGAGAAGTGGAGAAGCCTATAAGCAATTGTTTAGTACTTTGATTCTGGCTTCTTACTGAGGGTGTAGATATGCCCATTGACAAACTCATTGAAAGAATTTACCAGGGCATGCCCGGTAAGACCTCCCTAAATATGAGGATATAGTCTTCTATTTTATCTACTGGCATGAGTTGATTGGTTTGAGACTGAGAGGGTAAATGATTCACTACCCGTTGTCAGGATTTGAACACAGGTCTTCATGGCTCCAAGTCCTTCTCTTTACCTGATTGGATCATGTGGCCAAATATCAGTCTTGATGTGGATATGTCCAGGCTTAGCAGAGGTTTAATTATCTCCCCCGCTATTGCATCCCAAGGTTCTCTAAGACTTGCCTTCTGGCCTGCTTCTATGCTTTTACAAATCCCTGGTGCTGTCACATAACTCACTGAGGCAAGACACCTAGAACTTGCCATCTTCTCTTTTGCTTTTTCCTTAGAATTTCTAGGACTCTCTTGTTGCCCCACAATTGAATTTTATTTTATGTGTTGTCTCTACAAAATAGAGGAGAACCTTGAGAAAAAGATTGTCTTGATTTTTCTATTTATATTCCCAGTATTTAGTTTGGTGCTTGGCAGACAGTAAGCACTTAACAAATCCCTCTTCTTTCCCACTCAAGTCCAAGAGTTTTTCCACTCTGCCACACTATCTGTAGGAGTAGGATCAGAATAGCTTGGTATCACAGAAGTTAAGAAACGATGGCATGGTCAAGTGTCAAACACTCCAAAGACACTCAAAAAGCCGGACACTAAGAAAAAACCATTGACTTTGGCAAATACAAAGTCATTGGAGCCATATGAGGAAACAGTTTTTAGTGGTGTGATTGCTAGAGAGAATAAAAGTACAAGGACAGGAGATTAGAGAGAAAGCTGACGGAGAGGAAATGGGGCATAGTGTAATTTTCAAGAAATTTAGCACTAAAAAGAAGGAAACATTTTAGAAGATGTAAAGAAGAGTTAAAGGAGAGTTCAAGGGAAAGGAGCCAGGGCTCTCCACGATCTGTCTTCAAGTGACTTTTCCAGATTTCTTTCACGTTATTCCCCTTCACATATTGTATGGTCCAATCAAATTGGACAACTTAGATCTTCCCCAAACATAGGCTTCAGTCTCCTACATCCATGCAACCACAGAGTCTATTTCCCAAGTCTGGACCTACGCTTCCCTTTATCTCTATCTGCTAAAGTTTTTATGTCTTCCAGGCTCTGTTCTGAGACTTTTGTTGATATCAAAGTCTTCTCTTCCTCCTCAAATTTCCCTAGAGCAAGAGTTCTTAGATTTTTTTCTGTATCATGGACACCTTTGACAATCTGATGAAACCTGTGGACCCCTTCTCAGCATAATGCATTTTTAATGCATAGGATAAAATATATAGAATTACAAAGGAAACTAATTATGTTGAAATATAGTTATCAAAAAATTAAACAGCAATATTATAAAGATAATAAACTGTGAAACAATGCAATGATGAAAGACTATTCTCTCACTTTATTTTTCTTGCTTTTTCTTGGTTTTTTTTTTTGTTTGTTTGTTGTTTTTTGGCAGGGCAATTGGGGTTAAGTGACGTGCCCAAGGTCACACAACTAGTACATGTGTCAAGTGTCTGAGGCCAGATTTGAACTCAAGTCCTCCTGACTCCAGGGCTGGTGTTCTACTCACTGCGCCACCTAGCTGCCCCATTTTTCTTGCTTTTTTTCTAACATGGCTAATATGGAAATATGTTTTGCATGACTTCAAACATATAATTGATATCATATTGCTTGCCTTCTCAGAGGGTGAGGGAAGGGTTGTAAAGAGGGTGAGAATTTAGAACTCAAAAATTGTTTTAAAAGAATGCTAAAAATAAATAAATGATAATTTTTTAAAAATAATTTAATAATTTAAGTACATGAACTCCAAGTTAAAAGTCCTCTGTCCTGCAGCATTTTATCCAGATTTTCTCCCTTGCCCACTTGTGTGTAGTTACCTGTGCATGTGTAGTATCACCCCAGTAGATTATAATCACTTCAAGGGTAACTTGAGTCATTTTTCACTTTTGTATCCTCAAGGTTAGCATTGTACCTTGGCCACAGTAGGCACTTCATGAAGGTTTGTTGCACTGGATTTCTCAGAGATAGAAACAAAGTAAGGAGCTCTGGACTCAAATTTAAGATCGAAGTTTGAGCGGTAGCTCTACCAGTCACTCAGCAGCTGCATGGCCACGGACAACCTTTCAGGGCTTCTGGTTCCTCATTTGTAAAATGAGGGTATAAAATTGGATGACCTCTCCAGTCTCTTCCAACTCTAACATTCTGTAATATTGCAAGATGTTTTATATACTCATTTCTACCACTGATATCTACACATGAATTATTCACTCAGTCACATGACTGAATTCAAATGACCTAATCTTTAGTTACATCAGTCTCTTAGACTATAAAATAGATACAATAATCCCTGCTATTTGCTTTCTTCAGATGGCTATTGTCAAGATTATCTACGAACCATAATAAGACCTTTCAGGAGGAGTATAAATGCCGTAGAATTACTTACTGACAAAATTAAGAAAAAAGAGTAATCAGTGAGATGAGACATCTGAATCAGTCAAATAGAAGAGGCTTATGGTCAGACAACTTGACTGGGAGTCAGGAAACAGGGATACCAGCCTTAGTTCTGCTCCTAAATGTTTCTTAAGATAAAATACTTAACACCTCCATATCTTGGTTTCGACATTTCCAAAAAATAACAATATCTGCCTGGTTACGATAGAATGTTACACATAATGAAACCTTGTGCTCCTTCGGACTCCTCCAAGAGTGATACCGTATGAGCTAATTATTACTTATGATTCTAAAAGCCTCAGAGGTTATACAAAAACACAGAGAATTTCTGCTGTGCAGAAATGTAACTAGGTTTCTGAAGCTGAGTTGTTGGAGGGCTCTGGAGGAGGGTATAGTAAGGGATATTCTGGAGCCAGCTCATGCCAACACACCAGAGCTGCTTATTAATTTTTCAGTTGAATATTTATTCCTCCCCAACTGGCAAATGCTATAAATCAGAGCTTGATTTATTTTGTTAATTGTATAGACTTAAGAAAGTAATGGAGAAAATGTCAAAAGTATTTTGTGCAATGGGTTTTTTTTTTCATAGAGCCTATTGTTAAATATTTACCAACATACTCCTGGTCCAGTTACCCTATGAATGCAGTAGTTGGGCATCCATCACTAGCCAATGCCACACGGCAGAGCGCTCTGACTCCCTAGTACCCAGGAGGTGACAAGAAGAGGAAAGCAGTCAGTCGGTAATAGGGATACCATAGTAATGTGGCCACCTGGGAACTGGTCAAAGGAGTGGAGGTGGCATTAAAAAACACAGGACTAGTAAAGGACTTTCAATGCTCAGGGGCAACAGCCTTCCAATTCATGAAGAGGAAGCATGTTTCTAGATTCAGCTATCCTTAGTGACCTAGGGCAAAATCCTGATTGCACACACACATGCACACACACACACACACACACACACACACACACCTAGTTACTTTGCTGCTGTATCCCCAGAGAATTTTTAACAAATAGGGTCTGACATGCTGCATTGTTACAACAGCTTTCTTCCTCATTCTCAACATCTACAGTATCATTACTTTCTAAAGTCAAAGATAAAAAATTCACACCTGAACTCAGAATACTTTTACACTTCTCAACAATTCTCTGGGTGAGAATGAGGGAGGCACAGTGGAAAGAGAGACAGATCAGAAGGTCAGAGGATTCAAATCCTGGCTCTGACGCTTCTTACCTTTGTAACCTTGAACAAACCATTTCACCTCGAAGCCTCAGGTTCCATATTTGCATGGTGGATTAAATGACCTTCAAGATCCCTGACAGCTCTAATTTCTATGATTTTATGAATGCGCATAGCTTAAGTATGGAACAGGATAAGAAACTATATGGGGAGTATAATATTGGAAACTTTCCAAACTTTTATCTTCAAGTAAGTCAAAGTTAACACAACTAGAACTTTAAGTCAACCCAATTTCTTGCTTCCATTGGGCTGGGCAACAGATCCTCCGGCGGAAGGAGAGAAGAGAAAGAAATAACCATTTAATAAGTGCCTATTCTGTGCCAGGTACTGTGCTAAGCATTTTACAAATATTATCTCATGTGATCCAGGGGGTTAGAACCATCTTTAATTAGTGTCACTGTTGAAGCATAAAACATGATTATGGGGAATGAGGAGTCCTTGTTTGAAAACAAGTGCCTCCGCCTGGCATAGGCATTTGCAAGAGCTAAGCAACAGTGATTGTATTATGTTAGAGTGCCAACCTCTCCTCTCTAAACGTAGATGCTTTCATTGAGAGGTTGATTTAGTCTTTTTGCTATTCCTCAATATTTAGAACAGAAGTATTTCTTTAAGTATTGTAAATTTCACACCTGGCCCATTGAAATGGGATAGTAATCAATGATACATCATTAAAATACACTAATATGAGACAAGCCTGTCTGCTTACACTAAATTATACTCATACTTCTTCCAACTCCCTAGGGATTCTCTTTGCCAGGTGGCATTGGAGTGACATCACTCCCATGACCTCACCAACATCTTCTTTAAGGAATAATCTTAGGTGATTAAAAATTCCTTTCAAAAGACAATATTAAAATATAGATTTGGAATCTAAAATTATATTCTAAAAATACAAACTTTTTTTATAAAATAGGAAATGAGAAATACACATGTTAGTGGACTCCATAGGTACACAAAAATATTCTTTAAAGAATTTGTTGGGCCTCCTTTTTTAAGTATGGAAAGAAATAAAATATAAAATAATATAAAGACAAATAACTTTTTCTAGATTAAAAAGTGGTTAAGAAAGTTTAGTCAATAGAACTTAAATAATGATGTGTTATATATTCCTTTTGGTTTGACTCTTTTGCCTTCCTCCGTATACTTAAGATTATTATTTCTTTCCTTAATTTCTATTGGTTCTTTTTTTCCGTTGGAATAAGATATTCACCTTAAACTTATATTAAGCTTATATTCACTTTAAACTTGTATCAAACTTATATTCACTTTTAAATTTGTAAAGTACTTTACATATATTATATCTTTTGCTCTTCACAACTCAGTGAGGTAGGTAATATTATTATCCTCATTTTATAGAGGGGGAAACCAAGACCAAAAGAGACCCAGAGGCACAGTTAAGAAATGGCTGAAGCGGAGTTGAACTCAAATCTTCCTGACTCAAAGTCTAACATGCTCAGGCCACTGTCTTCTAGTTGCTTAGAATTATGCAAGTATAACAAATGTCAGAGGAATGCTGAGATAAGAAAATGATAAAGTCAGTATATTTTAATTAAACTTAAAATAGTAGATGAAAAGTAGATGAATAGTAGATGAAGTTGATATATGTGCATGTGTTTAATATATATCGAAATAAATTTTTAGAAGACTTGATGAGGCCACTGAAATATGTACTTCCAAAGTCATTGTTTGTGACTTTACCTAGAAAGTTCACCCAGCCACTGACTAAAGTTATCTTCATTTAAACAAAAATTAGTTATAAGCAAATCGAAGAATAAGTGATAAGGAAACAAATGAATGTATACTTACTACAAAGGTTTTGTTTTTCCTTTAAATTTGGGAAGGAGGGAGGGGATAGAGTGAGAAAAAAATCTTAATTGGAAAGTAAAAAAAGAACAGAATAATATAAAGTAGAATAAAATTTGCTGCCAATCAAAGCTGTAACTAATACAAGGATGTTGGGACTTTGTACGCAGCATCAATGTGAGGGGTTCGTGCTCCTCCTTATGGAATAAAGAAAGTAAAGAAAAAGTATGCAACAATCTGTATTCAGACCCTATCAGTTCTTTTTCTGGAGGTGTATAACATTTATTATCACAAAACTTTCTGAATTGTCTTAGATCATTGTATTGCTGAGAATAGCTAAGTCATTCGCAATTGATCACTGTACAATACTATTGTTACTGTGTACAAGGCTCTCCTGATTCTGCTCATTTCACTTTGTATCAGTTCATGGAAGTCTTCCCAGGTTTTTCTGAAAGCATCCTGTTCATCATTTCTTATAATACAATACTATTCTGTCACAATCATATACCACTTGTTCAACCATTCCCCAATTGATGGGCATCCCCTCAGTTTCCAATTCTTTGCCACCACTAAAAAAGCTACTATAAATATTTGTGTACATATTGCTATAAATATTTGTGTACAAATACTTGCTATGGTTTTTACACTTCCTCCTCAAGATCAGTGGCCCTAGGTAGCTATAGGAGAATCTTGAGTAGAAAGGATCACCATGGAAAAAAAGCATTCCCCCCTATCCTCATGCCCAGCTTCCTGGATCCAGTGCGGGGATTAACTCCCCTCATGTTGCCTCACCTAGGGATCTGCTTTTGGTAGGCTAGGTGTTTGGGGCATGGGAACATCCTTAGTCTTTGTCTCCCACTCCAATCCTTTGTCTGGTATGACTGCTTCTCACCTGTGCCACTTGTGCTGGGGTCTCCTACTATAGGGGATGCCTGAGAATATTAGTAATGGAGGTGCCCTGAGAATCCCAGAGTTTCTGTCTCTCGACCCTTCCCACCAATTGAATTTTTTTCAGATGTTGGAATACTACTTTTCCATTCTATTGAAATAAAAAATTATAGGAGCCCACCCACATCCCAGCTCTGATAACTATTCATCCCCTCGCCAAATTATGCATCATTTCATTTCATTAATTTGTACTTATCTACATATTTCTTTGTGAGTACATTTTGTTCAATGTATGTGTGTGTTTTCCCTCTCTCCTCAATTACAGCCAAAATTTCTCAGGTCTAACCTCCTATTCTTTCTTCAGCCCACTACAACTCTAAAATGTGTTGGTTCCCAACCTGTGTGAACTTGCACAAGAATAGGACTCTGGTTGTCAATGTCCTTTGCACAAGGAGTCACTCCTGGAGGCATCCTCTTTAGCTTTGTTTCTTTCATCCAGGTTACTGTATCCAAGTTTTCTTAGCAAACAAATGACCTTCTAGCAGGTACATCAGATTACTCCTCCCGGTTTCACTTAAACTCCCTAAATTGTTCTTGTAGCCTCCCTTTAGCTTCCCATCCCTTTTAAAATCATCCTTTCCTTTATAATTAGCATTACTATAAATGCTGTTGCCTCTATGAGTACTGTGCCCTCACTCAGAGAGGAAGATAGTCAAGAAGGGAAGAAGGATGAGAGCAGAGGCAGTATCTCCTATTAAGATTTGATTGTTGGCTTAAATAAGGCAAAGAGTGCCCTCTTTTAAAAACTGACCTATTTTAATTTAATAGGTTGTAAAATCACCACCCTCCATCTACCTTGATTTCCTTTTCACTAAGCCCTATCCATTTGGAAATGCCTTAAGCCCTTCCATGTAATTCTATTAACATTCAACTTTCTATTCAAATCTGCTGATGCCTTTTCTTTCATTCATCTCTAGTTGGTGAATAGTGAATTATCTAGGTCTTCTCAGAATAGCCTCCTACCCTTCCCAAATGCACTCTGGCTACAATTCATAAGATCATAAATTTAGAACTGAAAGAGACCAGAGAGGTGAAAGGATGTGCCCAAGATTACCCAGGTAGTAAATGGCAGAACCAGAATTTGAACCCAGGTCCTCTGACTAAATCCAGCACTTTCTATCCCTTTATGCTGTCTCCCTATAAACAATTCCTTCAATTTCTTTACATCCTGCTCTCCTATCTATGTGCAAACTTTCTCTACTTTTATGGTTTAATAATGTATTTATTTGCCTCCCTATGCTTCAGGGGAGGGTGGGACGGGGTAAGCATGGATTAAAATAAAAGTTTAAGGGAAAGGACATAATTTGTACTTCACTTCGTCTCAAAACCTACTTCAACTCCATCCTCACTCCCCAGGATTTAGTCTGCCTATTGTCTTCTATCTTGCCACTGAAACCTTGAAGATTTTTTCTTGCATAACTTCCTGTTGGCACTATTACTTCATGAATCTTGAAAACTGCATTCAATTCCTTCTCACTCACTCCCTCCAAAATATCTATCACATTGACTTGTGAATTCATGCATACTTCTGTACTTCAAGGCATTCCAAATCTGTATTCATTCCTTCATTTCTTTAAAGGTACATTTATTTTATTCTAAAATACTGTACTCTGCATTTGGATGCTCCTCTGAGAACAGGAAAACTAGGGTGTCTATTCATTCCGGTCTTCACCTTCCTCCACCCACCCCACATCCACCTTGCCAGCCTTTGATTCCAAGTAAAACACTTCATTCTTCAGATCTGGTGTGGGCAAGATATGGCATTAGTTTTGAAACTTAGAGAGAGGCTTCCTCTACCACTTAAGTCCAACAAAAAGATCTTTGAAGATAAGGACAATAGAGGGAGGAGCACAAAAGAGTCATAGGCTGAAAAGAATCCAGATTTCTAAAACAACAAATGGGTAGGGAGCCTTGAAAAATCTGATTGAAGATGAAATCAACTTGGAGACACTGAGGGGAGTGTGCCTTTTTAAGTCCCTTCCAGCTCAAAATCTTTTATCTTATGCTATGTATTAAGAGAAGAACACACCATATACTATGAGAATTTTCCTGACAGTTAAGTAGATTTCTAAATTACATATACATATATTTTCATTATTAATATTAAGAAATGGAAGGTGAAAGGAGTGCTAGGGGGAATTAAAGTATATGCTTTTTTTTATTTTCATTTTCCACTCTTTTCCCTCTTTAGTAAATGGTCTTAGTACAATGGGAAAAGCATTGGTTCAGGAGTCTGAGTATCTGGGTTCAAATCCTACTTCTGACACTACCTTTGTGACCTTAAGGATGTCATTTCAGTTCCCTGGGTCTTAGTTTTCTTACCTGTAAAACAGAGAGATTGGACTAGACTGCCTCTGACCTCTCTTTCAGTACTAAATTTATTGTATGATTCCTCTGGAGTAGTGGGCTTATCTTTCTAGAGAAAACCAATTGATAAAAGTCTCAACAAATATAACTCAAGGGAAACAAATGTTTAACCTGAAGATACTAGCTCCTTTCAGAATGTAAAATACCATACTCAAGTCTTACTGCGGTTTGTAATTTGGGGAGATGGGGTAGAAGGAGGGAAACAAATCAGGTCTCATCAGTCTTCTTGGATTTTAAAGTCAAAAGGACCTAAGCCATAACAGTTCATTACATTGAGTCTATGAATCATTTCTAGTGAATTTATTTGGGTTCAGTAGTAGATCTCTGATAGTCCTAGTCATCAAGATGAATTAACCTAACCTCCAATAAATCAATGTGCATTTATTAAGCTCCTGCTATGTTGCCAGGCATACAAATACAAAAATGAGACTGTCTCTGGCATCAAGTTTACAGTCTGATATATTTTCTTTTAAATTTTCTAAAATGGCACATTAGTTATGCTACAACAGTGCAAACATTAGTAAAAGTAACCTCACTAATAGACTTATTCTATCTAATTTCTCATAGGTACGCTTGAAAATAAAAGGCACTTCAGCTTTTTTTTAAAGCAACAAGATAAAATCATTTTCTACTGCAAAATAGACAATAGCCATCATTTCCATTACACAACTATCATTTGTAACCATTCAAATGCCTTTTCAAAACTTGTATGTTAATGATGTCTGCAGAAATAAACAATCCGGCCATCTGAAAAGAAAGACTTTAATCACAGAAATCTCTTTTTTGAGATGATTTCAGGAGAGATTTCTGAAAATATTTTCTCTAATACTCATGCAGGCTAGTGTGTCAGGTATTTCTGTGGCATCATTTGTCCTATTTTAAACTAGAAATCACTAAAGCCCAAGAAGCTAAGAGTTATTTTACTTACCGGTACATCTTTGATAAGCAATACAGAGGCCCTGAGGAGTGCCCAAGAACTATAGACAAGTCTTCGCATCCCAGGCTATACCAACAGCTTTGTGAGCTAAATGAAATTAAGGAAAGAAGTCACTAGCAATTTAAACGGAACTAGTCTGACTGGTCTTAGCCAAGGTGGTGGTGATTGGCTGTGTGACTTATTAGTGAGGCAGATTAAGGAATGAGAGAGTATATATCATTTTGTAAGAACTCTCTAGAGGTGGGCAATTAAAGTCAAAAACTCCTTGAATAAAAAAAAAAACAAGGAAACCCATAAGTTTGGGAGAAATGTTGGAAATTTCACATGACCCAATAATTTTGACAATATAGAAACCGAGGCCCAGAAAGGTGACTTGCTTAAGGTCACACAGCTAGCACTGCTTCTTCAGCTGGTGTTGTGGATTCAGTAATGGCCCCTTTGTATGGATATTTCCTATTCTGTGTTATCTTTTAAGTGTATTGGGGGTAAGAAAAACATGAATACTTACCTATTTCCTCCTAACAGCTCAAAATGTTTTAAAAATTCTAAGCCCCAACAGGGGAGAATATCTATCCCTTTTCATATAACTTTGTGACTTATTTCTGGGACAAAAAATGCATAAATATGGTATGATGTATTCATGCATGTGTGTAAATATGTGTGTAACACACTCCTGAAAATCACCTTTTAAAAATTATTGTCAATGTTTCTACTTAATTAACAGACTAATAGCAAGTCTGACTGGAAGAAATTAAAAGTGTATACAGACATAGGGCTATCGACATATTGAACTCGGTTGGGGGCCACCTGTAACTAAAACCAGTTTCTAACAGCAACCCATAAGACCTGCAGCCTGGCAATGGAGTTGTAGATGTCCCAAAAGAATAGCACTACCTACTTAGCAGTACTTGCTCTTAGGTTGCAAGGCCTTCTGTTGATGCATGCATGTGAACATGCAGCACCTTCCGTGTATACAAATACAGATATAGGTCCAGGTTTAGGGATTTTTACTCCTTTTATATTTATGCTTCTTAAAAGCCCAGCAGTCCTGATACACTCAATGAAAGAGATAAATGAGGTTGAATTAACATTGCTTTCTTCTTGGATTTCCTATAGGTTATCCAAGCCCCAAATATGTATTGACTGTGGCTTTCTTATTTGTCAATAGCTGGTTGTACCAAGAAGGTTTTCACTCAGAAAAAAAAAGAAGGAAAAAAACATCTTTTTTCAATTGTGTGGTTTATGATTCTGTCAGTCTGATGACAGATGGTCTCTTTGTTGAGACTTGTTAGATGGATTTCAGCTTTATTGCCTGTAGCTTCTTTCTTCATCAACATTCAACCTACAAATTTCAACATATTCTTTGTGCTATACGACAGAGGATTTATGTTCCTATAGACACATAGAGCTCTAAAGATACAGATGCAGCAGAAGAAAATCTAGAAAGATCAAGAGGAATGTAGATGAAACTACAAAGTACGAACCAGTGAATATAGGGGCTCAGGGAACGTGTGAGCTTGACGAAAACATTGTAGTTAACCAGATGGTGATATGGCCAATAGTGATGATGAAACTCTGTTCCTTTTTTTTTCTTAACAGACTACAAGCCTTTCACACCCCATATTTTGCACTTCCTTATGATGTCTTTGTTGGGGAAGGAGAAGTTCAGGTGACAGGAGAAGTAAAAAGGGAGATAGGGGAAAGAAACAAAAGAACTGGTGGCTTATTGGGGTATTTATTTTATATGTCATTTGTATGTGTATGTGTGTGTGTGTGTGTGCATGTGCACAGGTACATCCACTTCTTCTTTGGGGTTTTGCTATGAAAAAGCTTTGAAACTTTTTGAAGCTCTTTGAAACTTGGTGCTATTTGAAAGAAACACCTTAGAGTAGAAATGTTTGTTTCTTTCTAACTTAAAGCTGTTGCCCCCACTTGTTGTTTAGGAAATGACAAATCTGATCCTCTGATCTCCAGGTCATAGACTCAATTGGATCAAGGTGGCTCGATGAACGTACACTGTAGACTTAGAGGGATGCTGGGTGGTTGTGTCAGTCATCCAAATAACTAGAAAAAACATTCAGCCAGACCACAAATATTTTTGTTAGCCTGAACATGTTCCCAAAGTCCTTCCCACACAAGGTCATAGAAATGATACACCCAGTTGCTATGACCATAAGTGACCTTAAGAAGGACATTCATTGTTTGTGTACGTGGTCATGAGGAGAGAGGTTGCTTGCTTGTTTGCTTGTATTATTCAGAATCTTTCCTTAACCAAGCCTGAAGTCATAGATGGAAAGAGAGGATTTAACTTAATTCAGTCCAAATCAACAGGTACTTTTTAAGAACTAACTTTGTTAGGAAGTGGCTAGGCTCTTAGAATTAAAAGATGGAAATGGAAAACAATCTCTACCTTCAAAGATTTTTACATTCTACTAGAGGAATCCAAAATGGACACGGATAAGTAAATACAAGACAATTTGAGGAGGAAAAGAGTACTAACAGCTGGAAGGAGGGGGGTCAGGAAAACTTCCAGGAGCAAGTGGCACATGAACTGAATCTTGAAGAAAGCCAGGGATTTTGAGAGGTGGAAGTTACTGGAAGCCTATCCATTCTTAAAGACTAAACTACATACAGATTAATCCCTTGGTCTCCCATCAGCTACTTTGGTCAGGCAAGCAAATTAACTAGTTATTAATGTGCTAAGGATTAATCAGGTTATATAACTGATCAATAAATCCATCAACATTTTTGAGCACCTACTATGTGCCAGACATAGTGCTAGGGATATGCATGTGACTAGGAATAAGACAAAATGAGATAGTCCTTTCACTCAAGGAGTTTATGTCCCTTTGCGGAAGTATAGATGTACATGAGTGCCTATGTAAAACATAAAAATGCAAAGTAATTTTAGTGGCGAGATCAGCTGGAGGAATCAAAAAAGGCAAAAGAAGTTGGTGCTTGAATTGAGCTTCACAGTAAACAAGGGATTCTAAGAAGCAGAAGTAAGGAGGGAGGACATTGTAGTATTAGGGACAGCCCGTGGAAGGTAAAGAGATGGGAGATAAACTACTATGTCTGAAGAACTGTAAGAGGTACAGTTTGACTGCATTGTAGCATACACAAAAGAAAGTAATGCATAATAAGACTCAAAAGGTGGGTTGGGACCAGAATCAGAAGGGATTTAAATGCCAAAAAGAAGAATTTATATTTTATCCTAGTGACAAAAAGGAACCATTGAATTTGAATAGGAAAGTGCCATAATCAGATCTGTATTTTAGGAAACTCATTTGATGCATCTCCTTCATGATTTCTTACAGTACAGTAAGTATTCCATAGTATCCATGTACAATAATTAGTTGTTATTCTCCAACTGATGGACATCTATATGTGTGTATGTATATATACACACACATACATACATATGTTCATATTGTGTATACATATACTTTTTTCATAGAGATGAAATGTAAATCATTGGAGCTGATTAGATCACTAAATCAATGTAGAAAAGATGGCCCAAGACAAAGCTTCAGAGTGCATCCGTGGTTAGGAGGTTGGCTAGAGAAAATGAACCTGCAAGAGACTAAGAAGAGGTATTCAAACAGGGAGGAGGAGAAATAAGAGAGAGCAGAGGAAAAAAACCAGAGTAGAGAGCATCCAGAGGAAGAGGATGGTCAACAGTGTTAAATGTTTCAGCTAAGTCAAGAAGGATGATGATGAGGTCATCAGATTTAGCAAATAAAAAATCATTAGTAGCCACTTATGTCTATAGTCATAATCATACAGGCACAACCAGCTGTTGGCTTTTCTTTCCTAACTTTTATTGCTATGCAAATACCTAGTCAGCTTGATTTTTTTTTAAAGTTAAAAAAACAGAAAGCACCAGCCATTTAACTATCAGTTGCCACTGCTCTTGGTAAGAAGAAATTGCTATACAAAAGAACTGTTGAAGAACAGCTTGTTGCCATTGTTTTGGTCTCCAGTTCTCTTCTACTTTTATTATTAGGCTGTCCAGACTCCAACGGGGCTTCTTCATCACATGCCTTTACCTGAAATCCTGCAACACCTATTGTCATAATGCTGGGAATTATATGTCTTTGTGTCACTGTCCTAAACTTTGGCTCAAACTCATAATCTTCAGTGTGTTAAATGATCAAAAAAATTTAAATGTATTTTTCATAAATGTGAGGCAAGGTGACATTCTAACAACATTGGAAATCATTCTCAGAAAGCCATAAGAACTTTTCTATGAGCAGTTTCACCTTCTTTGGAACCATGTTTCACCCTTTTAAGCAAAATTTTCCCAAGATGCAGTCCTCATTATATTTTTGAGACACTGGCATATTGATCACTTAAATACTTTGGTAAAGTTTTAGATCAACATGCTTTTAATCTTTTTGTCATTTGTGTTCAGATATAATTATGGCCAGATGTGGGGTGGGGGTGAGGGTAGGAGGGGCACACTGGTATTTCCAGTTACCTGGGAGGCTGAGGCTGGTGGATAACTCAAAGATGGAAATTCAGGGCCATAACAGAACTCACGTCTATCTTACGTCTGCACTAAGTCCAGTACCAATATGGTAACCCCCCAGAAGTTGGGAGGTAGGGGTATCAAGCTGCCAAGGGAGAGGCAAATCTTCCCCAGTCAGAAACAAAGCAGGTCAAAGCTTCAACGCTGATCATCAATGGAATAAGGCCTGAGAGCAGCCATCGTCATTCCAGGGTATGAGAGAGAGAAAGAGACAGACAGAGAGAGGGAGTGACAGAGACGGAGACAGAGAGAGAAAGAGACAGGGACAGAGACACAGAGAGAGACAGAGATGGAGACAAAGAGACAGAGAGAGAGACAGAGACAAAGAGATTTGTGTGTACTTCCTCTTTTATTAGAGGATCAGTTTCTAGAGGGCATGGTCTGAGTTTTGTACTTGTCCTTGTTCAGTGGTTCAGTCATGTCCAACAATTTGCGACCCCGTTCCATGGGGTTTTCTTAGCAAGGATACTGGAGTGGTTTGCCATTTCCTTCTCCATTGGATAACCTTTTGTCAGAACTCTCCACTCTGACCTCTCTGTCCTGGGTAACCCTGCATGGCATAGCTCATAGTTTCATTAAGTTACGCAAGCCCCTCTGCCACAACAAAGCAGTGATCCAGGAGGGAAACTGCCAGTCTCCATCAATTCTTATGACTCATTAAATAAATCGTTTAACAATCTAGAAGTATTTTTTTACCGCTGCTATGTGCCCTGCCTGTGACAGTCACTCTGGGGGATAAATGAGAAAATATCATCTCCAGCTTCAAGGTATTTACATATTAGTTCATTGCTGTCAGACTGGAGGACCAAACACACCAAGAGCTAAAAGGATCACCTTCATTTTCACTATTTTCAGGGTAGGAGAAACTGGAAAACAGAGAGACCTATCTGGATATGAAAACACTACCCAAAATCTAGTCAAGAGACAAAATATGAATGTAACCCTTCACATTGATTTTAACTGAATATTCATTTAACTGGTTGGAAGGTTCCCCCACCTCCAATATTAAAGGGTCTACATTCAATAATATCAAAGCAGAAATTTATAAATATATGTTCAAGTAAATGGGAATGAAGGCAAGGGGAGAGAACAAGTATTTATTAAGTGTCTACAATGTGCCAGGCACTGTGTTACGCACTTGATAGGTATTATCTCATTTGATTCTTACAACCACCCTATGAGACATGTGCTAGTATGATCCCCATTTTACAGCTGAAGAAACTGAAGAAGGCAGGAGTTAAATGGTTTATCCATGGTGACCTTGCTAGTAAGTGTCTGAGATTAGACATGAGCTTGGATCTTTGAGATTCCAGGCCAAGTTAGAACAAGATTTTCCAAGCAGATTTGTCTTCTTACCATAGTGACATAGAACTATAAACCTTTTGTTATGAAATAATACAGTGATTTCTGATAGACATAAGGGGAAAATCAGATAGAAAATTCCTTAAGTTGATTTGGGAAACATTTATTAAGCACCTACATATGCCGAGCACTGAGGTTGTAAAGAAAGGCAAAAGCAGTCCTTGCCTTCAAAGGTCACAATATAATGAGGGACACAGCATGCAAACAACTCTGTACGAAAAGGAAGATAATCACAGAGCAGCAGACTAGCATTAAGGGGGCCTGGGAAATGCTTCTTGCAGAAAGTAATAAGGAGCCACCTTATGAACAGTTTTGAATGCAAACAGAGAATTTTATATTTGATCCTGGAGGAAGGAGAAATCTGTGCAAAAACAAAAGCCCCTGCCTTTAAGAAGTTTACACGTTACTGGGGAAAAACAACATTCACAGATTTCACAGACAAGATAATACTATGTGTATATGTGTATACAGACATCCAAAGTAAACACCAAGCAAACTGGGGGGAGAGGAGTTTCCCACTAAAAATGACTGGGGTGGGGGAGGGTTAAGAAAAAGACTCCAGACCCTTGAAGGGAGCAGGGAGTCCTGGGAGGCAGAGGTGAGCAAGGAGTGCATTCCTCACTTAGGGGAGGGTGACAGGCTTTACAAAGGCACAGAGACAATCATTGGAATGTTGTGTATGGATATGACACCAAATAAGCAGGTCTGACTAGAAGGTCATTGTTGTAAGATGGAGTAATGTGAAATCAGCTAGGAACAATGGTAGAGCATTGTGGAGAGGATTTCAATTCAAGTATCATATGATGCAGATAGCCACTCATGTCCTTTTCTAACTCTGATTCTGTGAGTGAATAAGTGAACAGTTTTACAGAAATGTTCCTCCAAAAATTATGTGATTCTGGTTTTCCTGTAACTAGACCTAAGTCAAACTAAGTGAATACCCCTTTCTTTTATGGGATATCAGATAGAGTACTTGAAAGTTACTACAATCTCTGCCAATGTCAATGCCCAGTTGTTATTCCATTACAACTTTCTTCGTGTCCCTGGTTCTTACTTTGTGCCTTAATTAAGCTATGGCAGGTCCAAAATCCTTGTGTGAGAATGACTTCTGAATCATATGGAAAATAACCTTGGATCATATCACAAAATATAGAAACAGAAACCTGAGTCAGTTGAAGCGATGTCAAGAGGTGTATGGCCATTTCTTTTTTCATAGAGAAAGCCACAGATGTAAACATCCCAGTGGTCCAAAGCCACTTGTATATGAAAGGTAAAAGGCTGAGGGTGGAGTAAGAAACAAAAAGCCAAGGCAGGATGTAGTCCTGTTTTTATTAAGAGGAGGATCTGCAATTACTGAACTACCATAGGTGGACATGACACAACCCCAGTAGAGGCCTCTCCTTAACTGTTCCTCTCATGCAACCCCACTTACTCAGACCTGATTAACTATGTATACACGGACAATCCTTAATATCCCAACCACTGAAAAGCCCTGTAACTATTGGGTGTGTCCATTCCCAAAGTTAAATTATGGGAAATGTTTTATTTTTAAGTAACCATATCATACTCCCCTGTGTAGGACTGCCCCGTACTAATATCATCATCTTCTATTCTTCTAGTAAAACCAGAGAATGAATCATTAGTTCTTGGTTACAGAGACAATAGGGAGCCTCTGAGAAAGAGTAAAAGCTGAATTGGAAGATGCTAGGAATCACAGATTTAGAGTAAAAAGGGACCTTAGAGATCATTAAATCCATTTTATCATCAAGTCTAGTTTATTTTATATTTAAATTTGTTTTATTGTAACTTTAACAAACACCAAAGAAGAGCATTTCCTTAGACAAGGTAGAACTTAAAAAAAAAAGAATATATATGAAACCATGACTCTCTATTCACATAGAGTAGTTTGAATTTTCCAAAATATACATAACAAATTCAGTAAGTTATTTTCAAAGCTTCCTTCCCTGTTTGCCTATGCTTTTAAAAAAACATTTTGTTCGTATGCTTTGTTTTTATATTAAGTACATTTAGAGATTACTCCCACTTCATGAGAGGTCTCTTTTTTTTTTGGAAGGGGAAGGCAGGGCAATTGGGGTTAAGTGACTTGCCCAAGGTCACACAGCTAGTAAGTGTGTTAAGTGTCTGAGGCTGGATTTGAACTCAGGTCCTCCTGATTCCAGGGCCGGTGCTGTACTCACTGAGCTACCTAGCCACCCCAGGTCTCTTCTACTAAAATAAAACAATTAAATAAAACTAATAGACATCTCATCTGAAAGAGCATGGAACATTTCATATCTGTAGTACCCCTTCCACTATTTAAAAAAATTAAAAGGTCTATTTTTTCTCAGTCTCAACTCCTACACAATTTGAAAAAAAGGGTCTTTTAACAGGTATGCACCGTCAAGCAAAACAAATTCTCCTAATAACTATATACAAAAATACATACAATCCTGCTGCACTCTAAATCTGTCACATCCTTTCTGAATTTCATTCTGTCTTCTTCTGTTCAATGATTTTAAAAAACTTAAAAGACCGTATTTTAAATTTTCTTCTTTGTTTAAAGCCTGTTCTTAGTTTTGCCTTGTATAATCCAACATCTCTTATTATTGTAATAATGATAGTAGCAATAATCATAACCGGTACTTTAAGGTTTGCAAATATGACCCTCACAACTTATTTTTCTCATTTTTCAGAAGAGGAAATTGAGAGATAGAGGTTAAATCACTTCTCTAGAGCCACATAGCTAGTAAGTATCTGAAGCCAGATTTGAACTCAGATCTTTCTAACTCCAAGTCCAGCACTCTGTACATTGTGCCATCAAAGGGGCAAGGTCTTTTTTAATCCTAACTGTGGTTTGGTATTTGAACACTTTCTGGCTGCTCATGGTATTTTTTTCTCTGACCTAGAAGCTCTGGATATTGGGTATGACATTCCTAAGTCTTTTTCTTGGGTGTTTCTTTCATGATAAGTGGATTCTTCTTATTTTACTTGTCTTCCAGTTCCATTGCATCTGAGAAGTTATCATTTATGATTTCTTGAAATATGGTATCCAGGATTTTTTTTATAATGGTTTCAGACATTCTAATGATTCTTAAATTGTTTCTCCTGGATCTGTTTTCCAGACCAATTATTTTTATTATCTCAAATATATGCTATTTTCTTCTATTCTTTCAATCTTTTGCTTTTGATCTAATATTTCTTGCTGCCTAAAAGAGTATTGATTCGTGTTTGGTCTTTTTTTCTTTTTTAGTTTTCAGGAACATTATTTCAGTAAAGTTTACCAACTTCTCCTCCAAGGTATTTGTCCTCTTTCCAATTGTTTCTTCAACGTGTTTATTTTATTTTACTTTTTATGTCTTGCTTCATTTCTTACTTTATTTAGTTCTTGTAGAAAATCCATTTCTTTTCTTTGAGTCTATATACTTGTTTTGGAGTTCCTCTTTTATTCGAGGTGGCATTCTGGTACCTCCGGATTAATAATAACTCTTTCTGAGGCAGAGCCAGGATGGCAGCTGGAAAGCAGGGACTTGTGTAAGCTCCCTGCTGGGTCCCTCCAAAAACCTATAAAAAATGGCTCTGAACAAATTCTAGAACTGTAGAACCCACAAAATAGCAGAGGGAAGCAGGGATCGAGCCCAGGACAGCCTGGATGGTAGCTGGATGATGTCTATCACTCATGGAGCTGGGGGCAGAGGAGAGCGGAGCCCAGCGTGGCGGGCAGCAGGACCAACCAGACCAGCAGCAGGGTGGAACAGGCCCTAGCGCCCTGAATCAGTGTGCTGTGGTAGTCACCAGACTTCTCAACCCACAAACACCAAAGACAACAGAGAAGGTTAGTAGGAAAAGCTGCTGGGAACAGAGTTGGTGGTTGGGCCACCACCCCAGGGGCAGCGGGGTTGGTGCAGCTACAGAACTACAGCTGCAGTTACTTTCAGCCCCAGGCCCACCTGGTGGGAGGAATTAAGTGGCAGATCAGAGCAGGAGTGCACAGCCTGTTTAAGATTTGCATCAGGTCCAGGTTGGTGGTTCCTGGGGAAGGAAGAGTGCTGATGTGGCACAGCTGGCTGTATAGAAATAGCTCTGAAAGCAACAGCACATCCCCTCAAGCTTGGAACAAAGTACTCTTTGCTCTACAAGCAGTCATACCCAGACGAAAAACTCAAGGGTGAAGTAAGTTGGCTGGGAACATGGCCAGGCAGCAAAAACGCACTCAGATTAAGTCTCAGACTTTGGAATCTTTCTTTGGTGACAAAGAAGACCAAAACACACAGCCAGAAGAAGTCAACAAAGTCAAACAGCCTACATCAAAAGCCTCCAAGAAAAACATGAACTGGTCTCAGGCCATGGAAGAGATCAAAAAGGAGTTGGAAAAGCAAGTTAGAGAAGTAGAGGAAAAATTGGAATGAGAAATGAGAATGATGAGAAAAAAGCATGAAAAACAAGTCAATGAATTGCTAAAGGAGACCCAAAAAAAATACTGAAAAAAATATTGAAGAAAACAACGCCTTAAAAATAGACTAACTCAAATGGCAAAAGAGCTCCAAAAAGCCAATGAGGAGAAGAATGTCTTGAAAGGCAAAATTACCCAAATGGAAAAGGAGGTCCAAAAGACCACTGAAGAGAATACTACCTTAAAAATGAGATTGGAGCAAGTGGGAGCTAGTGATTTGATGAGAAATCAAGATATTATAAAACAGAACCAAAGGAATGAAAAAGTGGAAGACATGTGAAAGATCTCATTGGAAAAACCACTGACCTGGAAAATAGATCCTGGAGAGATAATTTAAAAATTATTGGACTACCTGAAAGCCATGATCAAAAAAAGAGCCTAGATATCATCTTTCAAGAAATTATCAAGGAGAACTGCCCTGACATTCTAGAGCCAGAGGGTAAAAATAGAAATGGAAAGAATCCACAGATTGCCTCCTCAAGAAGATCCCAAAAAGAAAACTCCTAGGAACATTGTCGCCAAATTCCAGAACTCCCAGGTCAAGGAGAAAATACTGCAAGCAGCCAGAAAGAAACAATTTGAGCATTGTGGGAAAACAATCAGGATAACAGAAGATCTAGCAGCTTCCACATTAAGGGACCAAAGGGCTTGGAATATGATATTCCGGAGGTCAATGGAGCTAGAATTAAAACCAAGAATCGCCTACCCAGCAAAACTGAGTATCATACTCCAAGGCAAAATATGGATTTTCAATAAAATAGAGGACTTCTAAGCTTT
The DNA here is from genome assembly GCF_011100635.1 of Trichosurus vulpecula. Taxonomy (NCBI): domain Eukaryota; kingdom Metazoa; phylum Chordata; class Mammalia; order Diprotodontia; family Phalangeridae; genus Trichosurus; species Trichosurus vulpecula. The sequence goes on along the minus strand of NC_050578.1, from coordinate 129,977,602 downwards.
CTCAGTGAAAAGACCAGAGCTGAATAGAAAATTTGACTTTCAAGAGAAGAATGAAAAGGTAAACAAGAAAGAGAAATCATAAGGGACTTACTAAAGTTGAACTGTTTTGTTTACATTACTACATGGAAAGATGATGTGTATGATTCATGAGACCTCAGTATCATAGTAGTTGAAAGGAATATGCATATATATATATATATATATGTGTGTGTGTGTGTGTGTATGCATATATATACATATGTGTGTGTCTATGTATGTATATATGTACGTGTGTGTATATATATATATATACGCACACACATGTATATATATATAGACAGAGGGCACAGGGTGAGTTGAATATGAAGGGATGATATCTAAAAAAATAAAATCAAATTAAGGGATAAGAGAGAAATATATTGAGAGAGGGAGAAAGGGAGAGACAGAATGAGCTAAATTATCTCACATAAAAGTGGCAAGAAAAAGCAGTTCTCTAGGAGGGGAAGAGAGGGCAGGTGAGGAGGAATGAGTAAATCTTGCTCTCATCAGATTTGACCGGAGGAGGGAATACCACACACTCAATTGGGTATCTTACCCCACAGGAAAGAAGGAAGAAGAAGATAAAAAAGGGGGGACAATAGAAGGGAGGGCAGACAGGGGGAGGAGGTAAAAACAAACACTTTCGAAAAGGGACAAGGTCAAGGGAAAAAATTCAATAAAGGGGGATGGGTTGGGAAGTAGCAAAACATAGTTAATCTTTCACAACATGAGTATTGTGGAAGGGTTTTACATAATGATACACATGTGGCCTATGTTGAATTGCTTGCCTTCTTAGGGAGGGTGGGTGGGAGGGAAGAGGGGAGAGAATTTGGAACTCAAAGTTTTAAAAACAGATGTTCAAAAACAACAAAAAAAAAGTTTTTGCATGCAACTGGGAAATAAGATACACAGGCAATGGGGCGTAGAAATTTATCTTGCCCTAAAAGAGAAGAAGGGAAAGGGGGTTGGGAGGGGAGTGGGGTGACAGATGGGAGGGCTGACTGGGGAATGGGGCAACCAGAATATACGCCATCTTGGAGTGGGCGGGAGGGTAGAAATGGGGAGAAAATTTGTAATTCAAACTCTTGTGAAAATCAATGCTGAAAACTAAATATATTAAATAAATTAAATATAAAAAAATAGTAACTCTTTCCAGTAGTTGGTATCTTCTGTTTATTCATATTTACAGCCTTAGTTCCTGAATGACAACCTTGTCCAGGACTAAGCTCTGCTTCCTGCTGTATTTTTGAATGGGGTAGTCAGTCCTACTCATTCTCACCCTCAACTGCCTAGGCCCCTATGGTGACCTCTACATACTGGGGTGTGTTTATGTGAATTGTAAAGGTAGGTTTAGGTTCCTCTATATCTTTGAGGTTCAAAGTGCTGCATCTTCGGGATGTTCTATTGCATCTCAGGGAAGAGCACTACAGACTGGTACTCCATGTCTGGATTTTCTTGCCAGCCCTGATTACTTCCAAGGTCCATAGTGTGAGTTCCTGACCACACTGTGGTTTTCTCAAATGGAATCCACCACTTCCGCTGCCTCCAGATACAGAACCCTAAAGGCCACAGGTGTCTCTGACTGGTCTCTGGTTAATTTTCACTTTTTCATCCATGGAGAACTCACTTTTCTGAGAGGCTCCTTTTACTATAGCCCATGAGCTTCAGGCTGATTTTCTGCAATTGTGAAGAGTGCATGAAGTCACTTAATATAGATTTTCTTTTGATTTCTAGATCATTATTCAGTCTGGTGCTATTCTTAGAGGTTTGTTTGTTTGTTTGTTTTCTAGAATAGGTATGTGGGAACTAGGCTCACTGCCTTCATTCAGGTAGCCATCTTAACTTGAAGTGCCCCTCTACCTCATTTTACAGATGAGGAAACTGAGACCCCAGAGAAGTTGAATTACTTGCCCAAGGTCTCACAAGTATGTTAACTTGTTTGCTTTGCTTTACACACATTAGTCTTGTCTCCTCAATTAGACCACGAGAGGAAGAATAAGAAAAAAAAGGAGAAAAAGCAATAAAATTGGAAATTTAATGTGATACTATAAGTGTTCTCTGCATGTTTACAAAGCATGTCCAAGCTGAAGATGGCACATTTTTCTTAAATCTCTCACCCAAATTATCAAACTTTTCATGCTTATTACCCCTAACTATACCAGTACGGTAAGCAGAACTAGGAAATGCAACCTTTACAATTACTTGCATTATTAATACTTTACTTCTTATAACACCATAATGGGCAGACAAACAAGAGTCAGTGTTCACCCAAGGGCCCTCACTGCCAGGAAACATTCCTTATCTCCTCCTATCCTTATACCAACATAATTGGATCACCCACATAACCCTGTGCACCTGCCCACTCTTTCTTGTCATTCCTCTGTGATTATGCATCCTGGATAAAAGGTAATGTTAAGCAGGTAAATACTCCCTGAGCCTCTAACCAACCTCTAACCTTGATACCTCTGAATAGGGTTTGGCATTGTACCTCACAGTTGAAGGATGTTGTTCTCACAAACGAATTTCATGGAAGCCAGAATCCGTAATCAATTTAAATCAGTAAGCATTCAGTGAGCACGTGCAAAGTGCCAGGTCCCGTATTAGGTGGCAAGGATACAAAGACAAAAAGTACAAAGTTGCTGCCCTTGGAGGGTTTATACTCTGCTCCAGCAAATGACCACTGCAGATAAGATGATCATTTTATATTGAGCTGTACTTTCTCAGTTAAAGATAGAGTATCTGAAGGAATATAGGTTTAGAGCTAAAAGGGAACTCAGAGGTCATTTCCTCAACTCTTTCATTCTACAGATGAGGAAACTGAGGCCAAGACAGGTCACTGGCTCAGGAACACACAGGTATTAATAACTGATATTTATAGAGTGCTTTTTAGTTGTGAAAGAGTTTTATGTGCACCATCTCATTGGAGAATCATAGCGAACCTCTTAGGTAATTACCACAGATGCTACTATTCCCATTCTGCAAGTGAGGAAACTGAGACTCAGGAAGTTTATGTCAGTTGGGAAGTATCACAGGGAAGATTCAAACCTAGGTCATCTGACCACACTCATCCCTGTCATATTCCTGTGGGCCCCAGCAGGCTGCCTTTGTGCCTTGTGGATTCATTCAGGTGGACCTGCTAGCATTTCCCACTTCTAATTAGGGATGAGGGTGAAATCTCATCCATCTATCATGAACTCTGCCACCTCATTAAATATACTAAGTAAAGTCCCTCTTCACCAAGCTCTAGGCAAAGGCAGGGGTTCCCTGGAGCTGAGTCTAACATTGTTTTGTCCTGCTGATTCATTCTTTTCTGTGTCACTCAGATGTGCCCTTGTGAAAACAGGCAGGCTTCAGCAGGACCTACTCCAGTAGTCATTCAGTGGCATTCTCCACATTAATCAGCCGCACACCCTTATTTAAGTGTAATCTTCTCAAACAATTTTCTGCTTTTTTGAGTCAGAAGACTTTCCTAAGGAGAAATATCATTTTTCTATCTTAGTCATAGCCTCCCCTTGAAAGGAGTAAACAACACCATGACACACCTAACTTGGTGGGGGTGGGGAAGTAGTGACAAAGTCCGCAGAGATCTAAAGGAAGGTATCTGGCCATTTTGGGGTACCGTTCTCACTTTTAAAATACATTGTGCTAAAAATTCCAGCATATGCCCACGTTCTGCTACATTGGGCTGTATCCACATTTCTCTTCTGCATTTTTAATGTATGGTGTTCTTAAAATGAATTCATCCAAAATGACTGGATGGACAAATGTACTGCCATCTGGTTATATTCCGCTGCCTTGATAGCACATCGCAGCTTCCCAGTCCAAATAATTACTGGATTAAGGAACTGAAGTATGACATTTTGTGTGTCCATTCATTTGTTTAACATTGATTGTATGCTTACTAGCTCAAGGCATGGTGGTGGACCCTATGGGGAACAAAAACAATGAAGGCAGGTATGGGCCCTGCCCTAAAGGAGCTTATAGACTAGCACAGTATATAGGTGTCACATTGATAGTTTAATGAATATGGTGCTTTCTGGAAACAATTATTTGTCATTCCTTGCAGTAGCACCTGCAAACCAGATCTATAAACTCATAGCTGCTCCATGGTACAATCTGGGTCCAGCTTCCTGCCCTAGCCCCAACCACACCTCCAAACTCGGAACTGAAGATGTACTCCACATCTTCCCTTCCTTCTCTCCTCAGACCCATCCCAAGTTACCCAGTCACCACCATATGTGCAGATGGATACAGGAACCCAGGAGCCCATTCTAATGGAGGACACAAACACATATGCCCATATATACAGAAAAAATATAAGAGAATACAAATAATGACAGCTAGGTGGTGCGGTGGAAAGAATACTGGCTCAGAGTCAATAAAAACCCAAGTTCAAATCCTACCCCAAACACTTCCTAGTTATGTAACCCCGGGCAAGTCATTTAACCTTTTTCAGCCTCAGTTTCCTCACCTGTAAAATGAGAATAAAACCACCCACCTATAGGATTTTGTGAGGATCAAGTGTGAGAATGCATACAAAGCACTTTGCAAATCTTAAAGACCTACATAAATCTAGCCAGTATTATAAATACCAAGTAGCTAAGTGTAAGGTAGTTATGGAAAGAGGGCAGTAGCAGTTGTAGGGATCAGGAAAGGTTTCATGTAGAAGATAGTGTTCAAATTGTATCTTGAAGGAAGACAAGGAGTGTGGGAGGCAGAGGGAGTACATTCCAAACCTAGAGAAGAGCCAGTGCAGAGGTGTGGAGCTGGAAGATGGAGTTTCATGCAGTTGTCTTTCTATGCCCAGCATCTATTGTAGCATAGTGCCTTGCACACAGTAAGCATCTAATAAAATACTTATTGGATTACATTACAATGACCACACTGTTATTCCTGTGTTCCAGGCTAGAAAACTCAAAGTCTTACCGATTACTCTCCTTTTCTCCCTTTACTTAATCATCACCAAGCCTTGTCAATTCTTTCTCCAAATCATCTATCAGATGTCCTTTCTTCTCCATACCCTCTACCACCACCTTGGTACACTCCTTCATTCACTCTGTGAAGACTTCACTGAGAGAGGGGGAAGAGGCAATTTTTTTTGCATCATTTAATATATTGTAATCTCTTTTTGGATAGATTTTTCTATCCAAATGGTGCATATCATTACATGTTCTCATACTGAAGATGCCAAAGAGAGTTAAAATGTCCCAAGCAAATCAATTTCATACCATCTTTGCCTTGGACACCTTCTAGGTGGGAATAGTTCAGAGAAATGCAAAGAAAAAGAAAAAAAAACAGAACCAAGGAGGGATCATATGTTTAAGGTATTTTATTATCCTTATCATTGTTATTATTATTGTGAAACCTGTGAGTATTGAAAACCACTCCCCTCATGAAGGAGGGATATAGGCCATGAGGCAGCAATATCAACAGAGTGATGTGTAGATGTAGTAGGTGGAAAGAGTAGGTGGATCAAGAAAAGAAGCCCACAGTTGAGTAACTTCACAGTATTATCTCAACTCTGTCAATGAACTGGGAGTTAAGGATTTGGTGGGAAAACCACTAAGGGTTTAAGTTTGAAGACAAAGAAGAAGGTGAGGCTAGGAGATCCAGTGCTAGGAATAGGATGCCAGTCAAAGGCAGTAGAGTGAGTAAGTCAACTCCATCCACAAATTCAAAACAAATCATTCCAATCTAGTTACTAAATTTGCTTCAAGCAAACAACCAGATCAGGGAGAATGGGTAAAGGATGAGAGAGAAAGAACTTACAGAGCTTGAATAATTGAAATCTTTAGGAAATTGGACGTAGAGTGCTAGAAAAATGAAGCCCAGAGGGAGAAATCTTTAGAAATCAACTAAGGAAGGGTTTTGCTCAATCAGAGATCCCAGGGACCAATGATCAGTTTCCTTCAAGCTCCTGCCCAGAAAGCCTAGAGAAAGGGAGATGGTAAGCTCCTAATAGTCTGAAAGCCCAAGATGAATCATCTATAGCAGAAGTTTTTAACCTGGTTCTTAACACATACACATAGACACACACACACACACACACACACACACACACACACACACACACACACATATCAGGGGTTGAAACAGTAAGGCAATAAACACAACATCAACGATAATCGTGAATATGCCTATGTAGTTCTATATCGCAAAGTATACGAGACTCTCCACATAGAAGGTAGAAGAAGTAAACTATTTATTCAGACACCAGAAAACCATATCCCATAACCAAATGTTCAGCTCTCACAGCCAGTCAACCCACTTTATCATAACAGAAAGGAACTTAAAACACCATATCACAGCCTGGAAACTCACCATCCCAAAACCTCTCTGACCACCTCCTGGGGTCTTCCTCAAAATAAACTCACAGTACAGCTAAGTCAGCCTGTTCAGTGCTAACAATCATGAGGGTGGCCATTAGCAGCCATAACATCTCTCTCTCCCTCTCTCTCTCTCTCTCTCTCTCTCTCTCTCTCAGCATTTTCTGTGTCATAACTTCCTTTCCTGGTCAGGAAGCTCCTCCCACCATGTAACTTAGGCTTCCTGCAACATAAGCAGGTCATGTGGCCTATTAATGGGGGGGGGGGGGAAGATCTTCAAATCAAAATTGCTACTACAGGGGTCTGTGGATGAATTTCATTGCAGTATATGAACTTCAATGGGAAAAAAAATTACATGTTTATTTTTCACTAACCTTTAATTTAGGAGTTCTTAACCTTTTTCACATTATATGCCCTTTTGATAGCTTCACTGTTAGTGAAGTCAATGGACCCCCTACTTAGAATAATATTTTTAAATGCATAAAATAAAAGAATAAGATTATAAGGGAAAGCAAGTATATTGAAAATGTTATCAAAATACTTTTTACATGCCCCTTTATGAACCACATGATAAGGACTCCTGATCTAACTGAAATGGAACATTTCCTTTAAGTATAAATTTTTTAAAAAATACGTTATTCCAAGAAAAGGTCCATAGTTTCACCAGATTTCCAAACAGAAAAAGATTAAGAACTCGGATTAAGAGGGATAATAGGAAGAGAAGGGCAGAATGCAGGCATGAGATATCCCCACACAGAGTTCAAGGTTGGGGAAGCAAATTCCAGAAGAGCTGAGATGCCTGAGAGCTTTGCCAAATGACATTCATTGGATTGATACCTAGAACTTGATCTAACATCCTGCCTGAAAAGAATCGGTCCTGAAGACCTGGAAATGAGATGGAAAAGTAAAGAAGAATCTATCAGGCAAAAGAAAAGGAATTAAGGACAAGTCCAAGTCTCCTTTAAGTATGTTTGTAGAACTAAGACTGACAGATAAGAATATGTAAATGATTCATGGTAAAATAGAAACAGAATGGGACTTGAAACACCTAACAGTTTGTTCAATCTCCCTAAGCTTTGGTTTTCTGTTCATAAAATAGGGAGTAGCTAGCTCACAAAGTTCTTATGCAGACCAAATGGAGTAACATGTAAAAATGCTTTGTGAACCTCAAAATGTTATTAAAAAGTCAGTTCTAATTACTTTGGTTTCCTATATATTATGCTTTAGTGCCTAGTATACTAAAAATGCCTAAAAGAAGAGTGGCGCGTTGTTTTAGTGCATCGGACAGGAAAGAAGGTAAAGGTTTGTCAAAGAAAATCCTTAAGCTTTCTAATGGAAGGAAAAAGTGGGAAGAAAGAAGGAAGAGTACAACCATGGAGCCACAACCTCACAACTAAGGACTCTAATAACATCCAAACTCACCTCCCAATCTCTCCCTGCCCTGACTCATACTATATACTGATGCCAGATTAACCTTCGTGAAACATTGTTTCCGCTATATCCCTTTCTACTGCTTACTGCATCAAATCTAACCTCCTCTGCCAAGTTCTTCATTCAGTCAGTCCATGTCAAGAGAAGACCTACTCTGTGCAAGGCTTTAAAGGAGATCCAGCCAGAGATTTGACTGGAAATTACAAGTGGGAGGCAGCACTAGGAAAGGTCTTCCATGGGAGACAGTCCTTAATCTGAGTCTTGAAGGGATCCCAGAAGTTCAAGAGGAAAAAGCAAGGAAATAGGCTTCAAGTTCATTACATGAAAGTGGGAGATGAGATGTCATAGGAGAAGCGTGAATGTGCCAGATATGGAATGTCATGTGAAAAACTAGCAAGTAAGTTTATCTGAAATATAGATTGCATGAAGAGGAATAATGTGAAATAAGCCTGGAAAGGCAGACTTGCTGCTAGACTATGAAGGGTTTTAAACACCAGTCTGAGGAGTCTGTATTTTATTCAAGAAGCAATACCAAGCCACTGAAGTTCCTTTAACAAGATTGCAGCTTGTTCAGCCTTTAAGAAGAAGATTTTGGTAACTATTTGAGGGATGGATTAGAGAGGATAGAGAAATAAAGCCAGGACTCCAATGAGAAGGCTGTTACAACAGTCCAGGGGAGCAATGATAGGTCTGAATTAGGGTTGGATCATATGAGTAGAGAGAAGGGGATAGATACAAAATGCAACATAAAAGTAAAATCAGTGAGATTTATGAAAATTTGACATTTTATGAGAATATGACATCTATGAGAATAAATGATTAGATTTTTTGGAGAGGGGAGGACAGGGCAATAATTCTGAGAATAAATGATTAGATTGCTGGAGGTGGGGGTGGGGAGACGAAAAGGGATGGAAAAATTGAGGATCACTCTTGAATTAAGGCTACCCAAAGGATGGTGGTAGTCTTAACAGAAATAGAGAGATATGAAGAAAGGGTGGGCTTAGCATGCAAAATGAGTTGCATTTCCAATGAGTTGAGTTTGAAATGTTTATAGGACATCTAATTGGAAATACTCAAACAGGCTGCTGATGCATAAGTGAAATAATGTTGCATAAAATTAGGCAACACCAGCATAGGTTAATCAAACAACACAGAGGTAGGAGTGAGAGGGAATAAGTCCTAAATCACACTCAAGAGAGAATAAATTAATTATTATATAATATCAGTAAAAGTGGAAACCTGTCCTTGATATGGGAAGAGAGGGGAGAGGCAGGGTGGAGGTATAGGAGAGAAAGGGAAAGAAGTAATTAAAATTACAATGTTATAAAGTAAGATGTTTTATCTGATTTTGGTTTGTAAATTGGATCTGGCTATGTATTAGTGTTGAGAGTGATACTAGGCTGTTAATAAACAAAACAAACAAAAATATCCCTTTCTACTGCTTACTGCATCAAATCTAACCTCCTCTGCCTAGTTTTTCATTCAGTCAGTCCATGTGCTGATATAATTTAATAAATATAACAAGATATAAGGGAGGAAAAAGTAATATTGTAATAACTAGCACTTGCTCTATGCTAACTGCTTTAAAATCATTATCTCACTTGATTATCACAATAACCCTTGGAAGTAGCTATTATTATCTTCTCCATTTTACAGATGAAGAAATTGACGCAAACAAAAGATAAATGAATTGTCCAGGGTCTCACAGCTAGAAGTGTCAGAGGCTAGATTTGAACTCAAGCATTCCTGACTCCCAGTGGTGCTCTGTGCCCTTTGCCACCTAGCTGCCGAGTTAATAATTACTACCTTGAGTGTAACTGCACTCGATTTACCAATAAAAAGGAAACAAATTCCAGAATGAATTAGAAAACAATAGCCAACAAATAGCTGCTTATCATAAATTCATAAAATTCATAGTAATTCCTATAGATTTAAAGTGAAAGCCTGGAATTAATTTCATTATGGATCAGATGAATAAAAAATGAGTTACAAATATTTCAGATAGAATAATAACCAACATGGCTTACTTTAAGAGAGAGAAGAAGGGAAACTATATTATGGTTAAAAGCACCATAAATAATGAAATAATATCAATATAAAATACCTCTATGCCACATTATATAGCAAATATAAGTTCTTAAAAGCAATACTTACTGTTGTTCAGTCATTTTCAGTTGTGTCCAACTCTTCATGACCTCTTTTGGGGTTTTCATGGCAGAGATATTGTAGTGGTTTGCCATTTCCTCCTCAAACTCATTTTACAAATGAGGAAACCAAGGCAGACAGAGTTAAGTAACTTGCCAAAGGTCACACAGCTAGTAAGCATCTGAGGCCAGATTTTAACTCAGAAAGATGGGTCTTCCTGACTCCAGGCATGGAACTCTATCCACTGAGCCACTTAGCTTCACCCAAAAAAGCAATGCCAACTAAAATTTACAAAGAAAGAGCTAAATAATAAAATGCTAATTTGTTATTTTTAATATTCCTCTTTCACAACTGGATAACTCCAACAAAAAAAATAAACAAGAAAGAAACTAGGAACTTAAAATATTAAAGAAGAATTGGATTTGATAGGCCTATGGAGATTTTGAAGAGAAATTTTAGAAATTACATTATTTCTCAGCTTCTGTAATACTTATACAAAAATCGTTCAAGGCCTATGGCACAAAAAAAAAACTCAAAGAAAGGCAAGAGTTTTAAACATCCTTCAGGGAAGATAGTCTATCAAGTTCTTTGACAGTGTTTTGAAACAAATATGGACCTTATTCCCAAACCAGGAAGGGATAAAGCAGAGAAATAGAATTACAGACCAAAATTACTAATGAATCTTGATGCAAAAATACTAAATTAAATATAGGCAATATATAGCAAAATACCCTCTCCCCCCAAAAAAATATACATTATATGAGTTGAATTTATACTAGAAATGCAAAAACAGTTTACTAGAAAAAATGATATAATAAATAATATTAATAACAAAAGTTACATAATTATATCAATAGCTGTAGAAAATATGTTCACTGAAACAGAGTACTTATTTACGTTAAAAAAAACACTTTTTAAAAGCAAAAGAATGAAAGGACTATGCCTTGATATGATCAAAAGTATTTGCCTAAAACAGAGCTAGCATTATTTGCAAATTACAAGAACAAATAAACAAATACCAGAGGCTTTCCCAGTGAGAGCAAGTGTACATATTGTCACAAATATGCTACCTATAGAAATGAGATAAGAAAAAATTAAAGAAACAATCACTTGAGGGGGAGAAGAAAATAAACATTTATTAAGCACCTACTATGTGTGAGGCACTGTACTAAGTGCTTTACAATTATATTATTTGATCCTCACAACTCTGAGATAGGCATTGTTATTATCGGCACTTTCTAACTGAGGAAAATTAGGCAAACAGAGGTTAGGAAATAACCTGTCCTGAGTCAAACAGACAGAAAGTGTCTGAGGCTGTATTTGAGCTCAAGTCCTCCTGATTTCAGCCCTGGTGCTCTATCATTGCACAACTAGCTGTCTCTTGAAAAGAGGAGAAAAAGTTACTTCTACTTGACAATAATGTGATACTTAGAAAACCCTAGAGAATCAACCAAGACTTGAGAAATAGCTTCAGAAACATAAGATGAAAAAAGCCACACATAAGTTATCAATGATAAATTAATGAATCAATTAAGAAGCATTTATTGAGTGCCAATAGGTGCCAAGCACTGTGCTAGGCACTGGTTATACAAAAGAATAAAATAATACAACAAACTCCCAAGAAGCTTATATTTAATGGTGTGGAGAGACAAATAAATATTTATAGCTATATATAAGCCTAAATAGGTAATGAATAAACACAAATAAATATAAAATAGCTAAATATAAGGTAGTTTGAGAGAGAAAGCACCAGTAGTTGAGGGGATCAGTGAGGTCTTTGTGCAAAAGATAATGTTTGCATGGCATCTTAAAGGAAAGGAAGAGCTCTGTGAGCCTGAGTTAAGGACAAAGTGAATTCCAGGCATTTGGGATGACCAGTGCACAGGAACAGAGTTGAGAGATGGAACGTAGTATGTAAAAAAAAAAAAAAAAAAAAAAAAAAAAACAGAAAAAAGGCCAGTTTGACTGGATTGCAGAGTATGGGAAGGGAAATAGTGTCCAGTAAGGCTGGAAAGATGGGTAATGGCCAGAACTCAGGGGTGGGGAACCTGCAGCCTTGAGGCCACATGTGGCCCTCTAGGTCTGCAAGTGCAGTCCTTTGACCGAATCCCTGGATTTGTTCTGTGAAGTTTAGATTCAGTCAAAGGGCAGCACTTGAGGACCTAGAGGGCCACATGTAGCCTTGAGGCTATAGGTTCCCCACTCCTGACCCAGGTTATGAAGGGCTTTAAAAACTAAATAGAGAAGTTTATATTTTATACTAGAGGCAATAGGAAGTCACTGCAGTTTACTGGAAAGAATTAGAAAGAAAAATATCATTATAACAACAACAGAGCACATTAAAATATCTGTGAGTAAACCTACCAATACATATAAAGAGAGTTTATATAAATACAGCTACAAAACTATATTTACAGAAATAAAGGAAGATTTAAATAAGTGAAGAAATGATCAATGTTCATGGAAAGACTGTACTCATAGTATTTTTTTAAATGATAATACTGTCCAAATTAAAGCACATCATACCATACCATTTAACTTAAATTTGGTACCTTTTGAATATTTTATAAATTAGACAAATATTTGTAGAATTTATATAAAGGGAAGGGAAAGTCAGAACTGTCTAGAGAAATAATTTAAAAAGTAGGAATGAAAGGAATATGACATCTTATTTTATATTATATTTTAAAGTAATAATTATGAAAACTATTTGGTAATATATTTTAAAATACTAAGTTTGATCAGAATGCAATGTCTATTTGTAACTTCAGAAGACTAATGATGAAATATGTGTTCTACCTCTTCATAGAGAGATGATGGACTATAGGCACAGGATGAGTCATACATTTTCATATAAGTGTTAGTTCATTTTTCATGACTGTACTTATTTATTATAAGGGAGAGTTTTATTGGTGGGAAGAGATGTAATATAATTGAGAAATGATAGTGCTATTAAAAAGAGAGCATCAGTAAAACATTTAAAAGAAAAATTATCATTGGAATAGACTTAGTAAGTCTAAGTTCTAGTTTTTTATAAACCCAACAAAAAAAATATTAAAGAAAGAAACATTTATTCAAAATAATTGCTAGGAAAACTGGACAGCCATCTAATAGAAAATAGGTTTAGGACAATATCTTACACCTTATACACAATAAATTCCAGATAGACAAAAGAGTTAAGTATTAAGTCACACATTACAAAGGTAGAAGAAATAGAAATAGATATAAAAAGTATTATGAAATTAAGAGACAAACTACAGTAAATAATTCACCAAATATACTCAGAGAAAAGTGTCAGATTCAAAATCCCCAGATACCTTATTGTCAAATTCTAGAGCTTTATTAAGGGACTTTACAAATAACCAAGAAGAAACATATTTTATTAAGAAGCCTCAATTTTAATAGCACAAGATTATTCATCAGCCATGAAAATGCAGAATAAAGCCTAAGCATGATTTACACACAGTAAAGAGAAATAAAATGTCACTATAAGAATTTTCTTACTGAACTAGGAATAATAATTGAAGATTTTAAAATATTTATTTACTATTTCCCCCCTCCCAAATTTTCAAACATTTCTAGAAGTAGGAAAATTGGCTAAAAATTTTAATACATCTTCCCTTCCAAAGTTTTTTCCCATAAGTAGAAAAATCTTAGAGTTCAAAATCCATGATCCATCCAGAGCACTGAAATTCCTCTCTCAGACTACAACAGCCTCTCCATGATGACTGTACTTGCCACCATAATCTTTGTGGATAAAAGAGAGACAAGGAAAGCCATTGTCACTAACTAAACCAGAAATGAGCAAAAACCAGAACCAAAATTACCGACACATACCCTTACCCTATTTTTGATAGCTATATCCTCATAAGCTAAGTAAATCTATATCCTTATAGGAAAAAATAGCCTTGCTTGTGTTAGGTAAGTCATTTATACCATCCTGATACCTGAGTTTAAGATGTCTGCCAACAGACCTTGAATAACACCCTCCAGGAAAGCAATTTGGAATTGCTCAAGAAAAATCACTGAGCTAGTTGTACTTTTTTGCCTAGTGATCCTGCTACTGGACCTGTACCTTAAACAGGTAAATGACAGAAAGAAAGTTTCATGTATAGCAAACTGTCATGGCACACTTTGCAATACCAAAAATCTGAAAACAAAAAAGTAGAACCCAGAGAACAGTGATGATGATAATGATAATGTAAATGAAAACAACACTAAAAGATAGTTGATCCAGGATCAGTTGCAACAAACAATGTTCATTCCATAGAACAGAGAGGGTGAAACACATATCCCTTTCCTTAGTAGAGAGGTGTGATGGGGGGGGGCGGAGAGAGAAAGAGTAATATAGGTACATGGACTATGTTGAGTAAAACCACCAAGAATTGCAAAACTGAGATGTGCAGGCATGGAGCAATAAGTGTCTGTCAGTCATTTAGACACCTGCACCCACATTACAATTGAGATTATTGGGAATGTTAAAGGTGAACAAGCTATGATTTGGGGGCAAGGAAACAGGAATCATGGTTAGCTTTAGTAAATGTGTCTTAGTCAAATGCTTCATCATGGCATAGAGGTAACCCTGGGTAATTAAAGGCTAACCCAGTGGAGTAAGGACCCTAGCAGGCTCTCCAAATCCAATTCTTTAAGGTTTGCAAAATGCTTTAAATTTTTTCTCTCATTTGATGCTCACACCAAGTTTGTGAAATGAATACAATAGGCATGATTATCCCCAATTTGAAATGGAAGAAACAGGTAAGTGACCAGAGTTTAGTGGACTTGCCAGTGTCACACAGCTCAAAGAATCAGAGGCAGAATGCACACACTGTGAACGTAGGGGTTCCTTTGAGAGATGCCAGGTACCTCTTTTGTTGTTTTTATCTTAGTGCTGATGAGATCATCCAAACTCATTCATAGTCCAGAGTCTTTACTTTTATCCACATCATGATGAAGCCAATTGATTTAACCATTCAATGCCATAAATAGACTTTTGAATGCTACTTCTCTAAAAATAAATAGTATCTTTCCTTGTCCCAGCTTCAGTTTTCCCTTCTTTGTGGTACCTGCTTTTTGTCATTCAGTCATTTCAGTTGTGTCTGACTCTTCGTGACCCCATTTGGGGTTTCTTTGCCAAGAAAACTCCCAATGGAGTCATAAAGAGTTGGAGCCTACTTAAAAAAAAACAACAATTAGCAAAGATACTGGAGTGGTTTACTATTTCCTTCACTAGCTCATTTTACAGGTGAGGAAACTGAGGCAAACAGGGTTAAGTGACTTGCTCAGGGTCACACAGCCAGTAAGTATTTGAGGTCATATTTGAATTCAGGTCTCCCTGACTCCAGGCCCACTACTCTATCCACTGTGCCACTTAGCTGCCTCTAGTATCTGTTAGCTCAAGATATTAAAATTAATTTTTTTTCTTTCTACTACTATCGTTTTAGCAACCTCAAAACATTTTCTTCCTATTACACAACTGAAGAAAAATTATCATTTTTTAAAATTTTAACTACAACCCTCTTTCTATGGCCATATATATGTGTAGTGCTTTCTACAAAGCTTTAATATGACATTGCTTATCTTGGGAGCCCCTGCTCCAGCTCAGGCGTGTCTCTAAATGGATAAATAACCACCAATAATAAAATTTAACACTTGATACGTTGAAGCCTTTCATTTGGAGACTCCGTGGCAAGTTCATGCATTATAAGCCATAAAAAGGGATATTCTAGTTTATACACCACTAGGATTGTTGGAGTACCCAGAATTGGAGAGAAAATTAAGTGGAAATAGAGGGAGAGGACAATCTCCAAAATTTTTGTCATGTTCACATTCCTAAGTCAAAATAGCTCCTTAGGAAATATTTTTTTCAAAAACTGGCACAAAATCTATATTGTTTACTTTTTGGAACAGTAAGCTGCTCTTTTCCATCTGTACAGAGGTAAGAATGCCATCATTGTTGTTATTCAGTTGTGTCCAACTCTTTGTGACTGCATTTGGGGTTTTCCTAGCAAAGATACTAGAGTGGTTTGCCATTTCCTTCTCCAGCTCATGTTACAGTTGAAGAAACTGAGGCAAATGTGACTTGCCAAGGGTCACACAGCCAGTAAGTATTTGAGGTCACATTTGAACTCAGGTCTTCCTTACTTCAGGCCCAGGGCTCTATCCACTGCACCTGAAAATATAGGCTTAAATTTTCTCAGGGCAGGCTACAGCAATAAAGGCAAACCAAGATCTGACTTATCTGGAAAGGAATAAGGGCTTCTCCTTCAGAATCCTGAGCACTTCCTACATGCAAAGTCTTGTCAGGGGTTTGATTTTTGGTTTCGGTTTTTTAGAAGGGAGGATATGAAAGGTGTAGAAAGGAGAACTGGGGGAGGATGGTAAAAATGTGTAAGTACCTGTTATAGCATGCTAGATATATATATATATATATATATATATATATATATATATATATATATATATATATATATATATATATATATATATATAGAGTGGTTAGAGTTCTGGACCAGAAGTCTAGGCCAGGATTCAAATGCTGCTGCTGCTCCCTTACTGTGTTACCCTTAGCAAGTCCCATAAACTCTCTGTGCCTCAGTTCTCTCATAGATCCAACGAGGATAATAGTAAC
Organism: Trichosurus vulpecula; assembly: GCF_011100635.1. Taxonomy (NCBI): domain Eukaryota; kingdom Metazoa; phylum Chordata; class Mammalia; order Diprotodontia; family Phalangeridae; genus Trichosurus; species Trichosurus vulpecula. Next base: position 129,961,054 of record NC_050578.1, on the reverse strand, counting down.
TGAAGTACCTGCCTCATAGGCTTGCAGTGAGGCTCTAATAAGATAATCTATGTTGTTGTTTTTCCTTTATTTTCAAAGAAGACCAAATTCAATGACAAGTCAAGACATCATCCTTGAGATAATGTATGTAAAGCTTATATAAATGTCAGTTATTATTACACATGACACATAGTCCCTGCCCTTAAGAAGTTTAGCCAACACTCCAGAGCAAGGTCGGGGGACTAGGTTTATAAAATCTCAGCCAAATGCTCCTGCTGGAAGACAAAACAATGGAAGTGATTTAATTCCACCCCTTTTACCCAGGTCCCGTAATGCTGAGGCAACAGCCTCAGACTCCCAGGTCCAACTATACATTCCTGCAGCCCACCTCTCCCATATGTGTTGTCTCCCACAGTTGGAATGTGAGCATTTTTGGAAGCAAGAACTATCTTGCCTTCTATTTGTATTCTCAGTGCTTGACATATAGTAAACTATGGGGGGGGGGGGGCGCGGCAATGGATAGAGTACCAGCCCTGGAGTCAGGAGGACCTGAGTCCAAATCCAGCCTCAGACACTTATTGGCTATGTGACCCTGGGAAAGTGACTTAACTATGTTGGCCTCACTTCCTCATCTATAAAATGAGCTGGAGAAGGAAATGGCAAATCACTCCAGTGTCTTTGTCTACAAAACCCTAAGTGGGGTCACAAAGACTCAACTCAGTAACAACAAAACACTTTAAAAATGCCTTCCATTCCCCATCCCATAGTGGGGTTAATCTGCATGTGGGAGAGAGCAGTCATCTTTTCCACTATCTCCTCTTTCTTCTAGGCTTCTTCCCCTACTCATTGATGAAGATAGGGTAAAAAAAAATGTGTTTTTCAATTATTATTAAGTTAGGTCATTTTGAATGTGTTTATCTGGCTGTGAGTGAAATAAATGCTCATCTATGCAAGCAGCATAAGCCATGCCAATTAGCCGAAGGAGATATTCCTCTCACCTGGAAAATATCCTTGATCAATTTGAATTTCAGTTAGAAACTATTTCAGCCTTATGACTAGGAGTAACCCCAAGCAGCTAAGTAAGCTAAAAGGTCTCAGCCTTTGTTTGGGATTTTAATGATGTCTTCTAGATAAGATATAAGCAGTTAGACAGAACACTGGAATTGGATTGGAATACAGGAAGACCTGTATTCCAATCCTGCCTCAGATATTTACTAGCTAGGTGACCCTGAGCAAGCCATTTAACCCCTCTCAACCTCAGTCTCTTTATCTATAAAATGCTGAAAATAATAGTACCTATCTTCTAGGGTTGTTTTGAGGATCAAATGAGATAATCTTTGTAAAGTCCTTTGCAAAATTTAAAGTGCTATAGAAATGCTAGATATTATTATGAGTGGGCACATCAACTAAGCATTAATTAAAAACAGTTTGGGGCCAATATTCAACAATGGACCTACTTCTTTACCATCTCACAATTGACTAAAGAATGAGGGGGATATAAGATCCTATTACCAAAAAAAAGGCCTCTACAAGTTAATTGTTTTTACAGCAAGATGTCTCCTATCCACATATTAAGATCATTCACAATTCCTTAGAATATTTAACAAGAGAAATAAACCTGTTCAATGACCCTCTGATAATAAATCTCAGCTGAGGAATAAAGCAGAAATATTTATGGTTGCCAAAAAAAAATCACTATTGTGATAAAGAAAATCTAGCACAGAATACAGGTCAAGGGAGGATTTCCGGGGTTGCCGCGCGTCTTTAGGTACTTCTGTTTGTGGATGCTGTCGCATTGATTTGTTATTATTCATCATGTCAGTTGTGTTTGACTCTTCGTGATCCTATCTGAAATTTTCTTGGGTAAGATGCTAGAGTGGTTTGCCATTTCCATCTCTAGCTCATTTTTCAGATGAGGAAACTGAGGTAAACAGGATTAAGTGATTCACCCAGGATCACTTATCTAATAAGTGTCTGATGTTGGAATAGCGCTCAGATCTTCCTGACTTCAGACCCGGGCTGACTTCAGCACACCGTGCTACCTGGCTGCCCCATCACGTTGATTAGAAGAGAATCACTCAAAGGAATTAGGCTTGTCCCTCCATATAGAAAAGTCCAAATGGATAAAGAATGTCTATTGCCCATATTTCAACAGGCATCTGAATGGCCACCCTATAGGACTTATCTGATATTACGGAGCCTCCTGAACTTGGTTTCTTGAGTGGCCCTATTTTCCACAGATGAAGGCCCCTTGGCTAACTTAACAATGATCTTTTGTGACTGAACTCTATTAAACTCTCAGTGTCCTTGAAGCCAAGTCAGCTACAAATCTGGCTCTCACCAGCCTAACCCAGATAAACTGTTTCTGCAGCTGGGACCCTTATAGATAAGAAGACCATGCTATCTTCATAGTTTAGCAGTTCCCAAGGCAAAACAATGCTGCTTTTGCCATCCAACTTACTGGTGTTCCCCCTCCCTTTCTTTCATCTTTCTCCTCCCCTTCAGGAGGAGATCAATCTTTTCCCCACCCCTACAGCTCCCTTCTTCCTCCCATGCTATTCCCATTTGGGAAGGAATTGCTTTCTAGTCCTCCCAGACTTGTTACAATTCAAAAATATTCAAGTTTCTGTTTGGATTGTGCACTCCTTTGTACTTGGTATAGAAGTTCTACACACATGTTCATTTTTCTTGTAATAAATCCAGTTGCAATGCATGTCTCATGGACTTGTGATATGGAAAGTGGGCCTAGAGTTGGAAAAGGATGATAGGATTGCTGATTTAGAGTTAGGAGGGACCTCGGAAACCATCGAATTCAATCTTCTCATTTTACAGATGAGAAATCGAGGCCCAGAGAAGTTAAATAACTTGTCCAAGGTCACGTGGGTATTAAGCAGCAGTCAGGATGTGAACTCAGGTCATTTGACTCCAAATTCAACATTCTTTCTACTCTACCACACTGAGGAGGGCAGGCAGGACTGCTTTCAGGAAATTACAAGCCTCTTTAGTGACCCCCAAGCTCTCTATAACAGCAAGGGCCCACTTTTCAATTAAAACATTTTACTCTTTATTGGTATGCTATGCATAAAAGCTTGTGGCAGTGAGGCCCGGAATACCACTGATTCTAGAGAACTAGAGATGAGCACCACATATAGGACAATGGAAAGGCATATGGTGGGTGTGTGAAGGTTACCACATATAACCTGTGAGGAACTCTGAGGAAGACCAGGAATAAAGACTGTCATGAAGGAATTATATGACCTAAAGGGAAGATGGGCTTATCATGATGTTAAAGTGAAGACAGGACAGCTAGAAGGCATCATTGATACCCTCAAGACTTCAGGAGAAATTGAGGAAAGCCTACAACATATTAGGTGGACTTGTGAGGAATCTGAGAGGACATGAACAAATCATATAGGATGGTGTAATATTAATGGAATAGAAAGATCTTCCCCGTCCATTAGTAGGCTAATGTGACCACGTGTTCAATCATGATGTTTTGCTGCTTTAAAACTCCAGTTCACGGCTGTGATACATCCTGAACCCATTGGGGGAGGAATTTGTTTAAAGGGAAAGCTTGCTTATGGGGAGCCTTGCTTGCAGGAAGGCTTTCACACCTTTTGGTAATTAGACACTGAAGCACAAGGGTTGTGATGCCTTCTGCTTGTACATGTATTCTGAGCTTAGCATTTTGCTTTGGGCTCACTCATGGGAAGAAGGTTTGTATGATTTGGCCAGATGAGACTCTGGGTAGCCATTAAGGAGCCTCTAGGCTTTGAAAACCCAGATGCTGGTGCTTCCCTCTTTGGTTACTATGTATGTATTACTTTGGTCAGACAGTTGGAAGCCCTGTCTGTTGATCTGTGCTATTTTCTCTGCTTGTAATTTCTCTGATTGTATTTTCTCTAACGTTCAGGGTGCTGACCCTTCCCCAAACTAGTAAATGTAATTAAAAGTAGGATTGTTAACCCCTTTTTGAACAGTCTTTCCTAGAAAAACAGATCAAAGAACCTAGGCTAGTAGGTCATCCTGGGCATGCCAGGGTGCTCACGGTTACAGACGGCAAGGCATAAAAGCCCAAATTGATTGGATTGCAGCTCCATTTGAATATTTCAGTATAAGAGTCATGCATCCCCATTAGCCCTCTCATTTTGGACTTTAATCCGTCATCCTCAACAGATTAAAATGGGACAAGTATTCAGCTGAGAGGTAATCCCCACATCCATTGATAACAATAAGCAGTAACAACAACTAACATTTATAGAGAGGTTTAAAGTTTTCAAATTGCTTTACATGCATTATCTCATTTGATACTCTGGACAAACCTGTAAAGTAAGTGCTATTATCCCCATTTTATAAGATGAAGAAACTGAGGCAGATAGAGATTAAGTGATTTGCCCAAGGTCACTCAGGCTTTAAGTATCTGAGGCAGGATTAGAACTCAGGTCTTCATGACTCCAAATCAAGAAGTAGCTCTAGTCACTTCTACACATAGCTATTCCTTATCAAAGCATATGATTAAAAGTCCTCACAGAACTCATCCTTTAACCTTAAGTTGCTTGGGCTTACTCCCCTACAACTGAATTTATTAATACTAATAATTCGATGAAGAGACAACTCTTGGATAGTGGCCATCCTTGGAATCAAGATGAGCTAAACTCAAATCCTTCCAGATGGAATAGCTTTGTGGGCATGTGCAAATCACCCCACCCAATGCCCCAGCCAACTCTCCAAGACTGAGTTATAAGTCATTTAGGATCAGCCTTAGTAGGGGGGCAGTTTCCACACAAGAAATTCCCTATACCATGAAAGCACCTATTAATACCAATAATATTAATTCTGTGAGTTTTCATAGCATCTTTTCTTGATGACACACACTGTTTCATGTGTTTTTTTTATTTCCCATAATAGGGAGCACTAAATACAAAAGCACTAAATACAAGAAGCACTAATACAAAGCACTAAAGCCAAGAACAAAGTACTAATTGCATGACTTTTTCAGTGTTCACATGAGAACTAGTATTCAAGTATCCTAATATTCAACTCAATGTTTTTGCTGTCAGATTATGGTGCCACCCTTTATTCCAGGAAAATTACCAAACTGCAGTGAGCTACATGTCAACTCAAGGGGTAAACAAAAGAAAATATCATTAGCAAAACATTGCCAGGGATGCTGGCACTGAGAATTTAGTTTTTGATTGTCTTAGACCTGACCTGTTCTAGTCTAAGCCGTTCCAAAGACCACCAGATTGTTAGACAATTATCTAGCAGTGTAGCTAGCCAACTTGAATAGGTTAGGCCCCACTGATGGATTGTTTTTTTTTTTTTACCTGAGTATTCTGGTTTAATTACACTGGTCACATTTTGTGAATGAGTTATTCCATCTATTTTTTTCTTTTTCTTTTTCTTGTTTTTTTGTTTGTTTTTTGTTTTGTTTTGTTTTGTTTTTTGGCATTGCAGACCTGATATAAGGGCCCTGAATGGCTATGGGACTCACATTGTGAAAGTCTCTAGTAACAATGCTTCCCCGTGATTCAGCTGTACATTAACTGATTGCATATACATTTAGGTGTGAGAGGTGGATGGCTTTTCTCCCTCAGGCTTCTCTTCTAGCAGTCTCCTGTCTGTGAACATCCTCTGTTTATACTAGATTAGTAAGGTAAAAGACCATATGTAAGATTGTTTGTTTTGTTTTTGTCTGGGCTTTTGATTTCATTGGTGTTGAGAACTTCCAATGAGGGAACTCCATCTACCAGGGTAGACAGGACTGTTCTTCAACTTAAAGTCTTGCAGAATTGCCTAAAGCACTGAAAATTAAAGGAGTTGCCCATAATCACATAACCAGTCAGTGTATGACTGAGAAGGGACTTGAACCCCAGTCTTCATGACTCCAAAGCTGACTCTATCCATTACATCATACTTCCTCTGTTAGACCAAATGATCACTACTCTTTATCACTGAAGCATTTTCTTCAACAATAAGTCAATTGTTTTGGTTTTGCATCATATCCCTGGAGGCAACTTCCCCTAACACAAAGGGATGCTCAATATGGAATCTCAACCCTGATCGGTCCATTTATGGAGCACTGTGTACCATTGTGAATGTCATCTTTTAGACAGGACATTGACAAATGGAATTATATCCAGTGGAAGTTGACTATCGTGAAATTATTATTATCATGCCATACAAGGATTAGTTGCAGGAACTAACGATGTTTAAACTAGAGAAAAGAAGATCAGAGGAGGACAAGGAAAGAGGTACGAAAGTTGTGTTCAAGTATTTATAGGGCTTACATGAGAAAAGAGGGGTTTGTTCTGCTTGGTATGGAGGGAAGAACAAGGACCAATGTAAAAATGTCTAAAAGGAGAGACTGAGGCTAAATTTAAGAGGAAACCTCCTAACCATTACAATTGTCCAAGGGAGAAAGAAAAGGAAAACAGTCCAATCTTAGGAAGTGGTGGACTCCCCATCACTAGAAGTTTTCAATCACAAGCTGGAGCATTCCTTGTCATGGAGGTCAAAAAGATTCCCATACAGAGACAAGTGGAACATCATGGCCTCTGGTGCCCCTTTATATTGGGAGATTCTGTGAGTATAGATGGGCAAGTCAGACAAAAGAGTGAGGAAAGGCCCTACTTTTGTTTTGGGCCAGAATTAGGTGATAGACAACACTAATCTGGTAGTAGTTTATTCCTTTCGTTGGTGATTGTCTTGCTGTACATAGGTTTCTTATAGTAACCTCTTTTTTGAAAGCCTGAAAAATGATGCTTGATTATTTTGTTTGTACTTTTTTTCCCCAGTAAAGGTCTGAATGAAAAAGCGTCTATTTCCCCCTCAGTTGGGAAATGGCTAACCAAATTGTGGTACATCAATGTAATGGAATATTATAGTGCTCAGAAATTATGGGTGTGATGAAACAAAGAAGCACGGAAAGATCTACATGAACTGATGCAAAGCAAAGTAAGCAGAGCCAAGAAAACAATATTCACAGTAACTGCAACAATGAAAATAGAAAAAAACAACTATACACCAAAAACCTGTGCATATAGCAAAATTGTAAAGACCAAGCAAGATTTAAATGAAGAAACATGAGTGAACACGCCAACCCACCCCTTCGTGGAGGTGGGAGGTGCACAGGTATAATGCATTGCATATGTTTTCAACTTTTTCAATGAGTTGATCCATTGTGTTGATTTTTTTTCTTTAAAAAATACTATTTGTATATAAGATGGCTCTCTGGGAGGGAGAAGGGGACGATGTAAGAAATGGCAGATGTCAATAAAAAATATTTAAAGAAAGAAAAAGCATCTATTAAGATTTACTATGTTCAAAGCACTGTGCTAAACTCTGGGGTTACAAACACAAAAGTGAAGACTTTGTCTGCCTCCAAGGAGTTTACATTCTAATAGGAGGAGACAACACTAGGGAAACATTAGGGAAATGACCAGGAACAGATATCTAATCTGTGAAGTTACAGGTATTTTGGTTTCTAAATTGTCGTCTTCATGAATTCGAATCTGGCTTCAGACACATAGTAATTGTGTGACTCTGGGTTCAGTTTGGCTCAGTTCTTCACCTGTAAAATGAGCTGAAGAAGGAAATGACAAATGACTCTAGTATCTTTGCCAAGAAAACTCCAAATGTAGTCATAAAGAGTCAGACACAACTGAAAAATGATTGAAAAGAATACATTTGTATGTGTGTACATGCATGTGTGTGTTTAGTATACATATATATGTCTATATGTATGTACATATTCACATATATGTATATATAATTTATTTTTCTCATTTGATCCTGACAAAATTGATTTGATTATGGTTTTAGAACTGAAAGGGGGAGGGAGGTAGTGAATTATGTATGGGCATGGAAAGAAGCCAAATAAAGAAGTCATATTCTTTCTAGTGAGAATGGATGACCCAAGAAATAAAAGGAATGCCATGTCAGCTGGAAATCAAAAAGGGCCACCACTGATCAGAAGTATGATAGAAAAGAAGTGAGCTCATGGGTACAGCTCAGTTGGACTTCCTGCTATTACAGTTCCTTTTATCATTTTGACTCTGTAGAGGAAGGGAAATAATTTTGTTGGTTTGGCTTGGTTTGGTTGGGGTGAGGCGGGGAGTGGGGCGGGGCAGGGGGACACAGGGAGAGGTTACCCCTCTGATTTCATCTGTGTACTAAGCTTCTCATTTCTCTATCAATGTTTCATTATCACTTCCTTTTTCCAGAAAGCTTCTCCTGGGGGGTAGAATGAAGTTTTGATCTCATGCCAAAGTTCAGTGGATTTCCCCAAATGTGGACATATATACAAACTAGGTGACATACTGGATAGAAAGCATGGAAGTCAGGTGACCTGAGTTCAGATCTCCTGTCAGATGTTTGCAATCTATGTGACCTTGAGTAAGTCACTTACCACCTGTTTGCCTCAGTTTACTCAATGACAAAATGGGACAATAATAGTGCCTTTCTCCCCAGGGTTTCTGTGAGGATAGAATGAGATGGTATTTGTAAAATGCTTAGCACGGTTCCTGGCATATATTAGATGCTATATAAATCCTAACTCTGGTTTCATGTATCATTTGCATGTTTTGCTTCTTAAACCAGACTCAGCAGATTTTGTTGCTGCCTAATTCCCAACTAGTGTGAGAATGAGCCAACAAGGAAAAAGAGGATAGGCAAAGCTAACTCATTTCTCAACTACTGTACTTCTCCATTTTCCATACAGGCTTGGGAAGTTGGAACAGCCACACCCTCTGGCAGAGTTTGGGTCTCCTACTCTGGCCAAAGAAAGTAGGAGGCAAAATGAGTAAAATGATCTGTAATTCACTGTTGATGCTTTCAAAAATCGCCAGATGTCCCCTCCTCTCCTATGAAATATTGTCAGCCACCAGGTGAGCATGCCATCAATATTACTTGAATGGTTCTCCTAAACTTTTTCTTCCTGTGTTCAGAGAAAACGAGGATAGAATTTCTACCTTTGTCTTTCTTCCCTAGCCTTCCTTTCTTTGAGTTGCTGTTTCCAAACAGGATCAATCAGTATTCTTAGTGTTACTATTCCTGGAAGAGTATCCTTAGTATCACCCAACCACATAACTGCCATGTTAATTTTCCAAAAGCATTATAGAACTATTTGTAATAGAGCAATTGGCAAATGGTCCTGACTTAATCACTTGTGTGTGTGTATGTATATATATATATATATATATATATATATATATATATATATATATATATGTATCTATAAGCTCTTATTATGCATGACAAATGTGTAATGACACGTAGAAACTAACTTGAGCATACTCCCCAAAACAGAAAAGTCCTTCCTTTATGGTGTATTGGACTAGAGGCTTTGCCTCAGGTAAATGAATCTAAACATATTCATTATGTGACTCCACCCGTAAAAAGGAGTTTGAAAAGCAGCTCTCAAAGTATAATTAAGTTTGTAAAATGCTTCTTTCATGGGCAAGAAATGTTGCATTTTGGTAGCCAGTAAAACATAATAAAATAAATCACATTATAATTTCCTTTTTGGTCAACACATTCTCTTAAAGTTTTACTATTATTTTTTTTTAGGGAGGGAAGAAGATAAACATGAGATAATAGGGAAAGGTCTCTCAGATTTTGACCTATCTATACACTCTCTCCCTGGAAAAAAAAAAAGAGTCATTCATTCAGTGTTTGAGTATTTATTAAGCACTTACTGTGTGCCAGCAACTATACTAAGTGCTGTGGATACAAAGGAAAGGCCCTCCAAATACTGGTGTTCAAACGTGGGAGACAGTGCAAACAACTGTGCTCAAACAAGATATTCACAAAGAAAATTGGAGGTGATCTCGGAGGAGAAGGCAGTAGTAGTGTGTGTGTGCATATGTGTGTTTGTGTGTATGTCTTTACATGTATGTGTGTGAGAGACAGAAAAACCAATGGATGGATGAAAAGTGAGAAAGTTTGGAAAATGCTTCAGTGCACATCAACCTCTAAGGTTTTAAGTATATATGTATGTGTATATATATATACACACACATACATGCGCACACACACACACACACACATACACACACACATATTAATATAAATAACCTCAGAGATAAAGGAGGAACAATCACCATAGTCTTATAATGTGCTTCTGTTTAGACTTCTATTTCCAAAGTTAACTATTTAAAGACCTCTGTGTTGATTTACTCCACAGCACCTGAAAGTATATTTAGATTTTTGGCAAATTTCTCACCAGCAAGAACAGCATAGGAAGCACCATTTCCTATATCAAAATTCCTAATCCAAAGAAAAGCCTATACTCAAACAACTGTCTTTGGTAACCAAAGGCCCATTGCTTGTCAGTGATGCCTAAGGGAGGCCTTTAGATGATAAGATGAATCTAGTCTTTAGTCCTAAAATGCAATGGAAACTTTATATTAGGGGGGTAGAGCCAAGATGGCAGCTGGAAAGCAGGGACTAGCATGAGCTCCCCAACGAGTCCCTCCAAAAACCTATAAAAAATGGCTCTGAACAAATTCTAGAACTGCAGAACCCACAAAAGAGCAGAAGGAAGCAGGGCTCCAGCCCAGGACAACCTGGATGGTTTCTGGATGAGGTCTATCCCCCACAGAGCTGGGAGCAGAGTGGAGCGGAGCAGAGCAGAGCCCAGCGTGCGCTAGGCAGACCACCCAGACCAGGAGCCAGGCGGAGTGTGCCCTAGCACCCTAAATCAGTGAGCTGCAGCAGTTACCAGACTTCTCAACCCACAAACACCAAATACAACAGAGAAGGTTAATGTGAAAAGCTGCGGGAGTGGAAGGAGTTCGCAGTTCGGCTACTGCTCTGGGGGCAGCAGAGGTGGGGCAGCTACAGAAGTACAGCTGCAGTTGCTTGCCGCCCCAGGCCCACCTGGTGGGAGGAATTAAGTGGTGGATCAGAGCAGGAGTACAGAGCCTGCTGAAGATCTAAGTCCAGTCTGGGTTGGGGGTTCTTGGGGAAGGAGGAGTGCTGGTGTGGCAGAGCAGGCACATCCCCCCAAAACATGGAACATAGAACTCTTTAGTCTACAAGCAGTCATACCCCACTGAAAAACTTAAGGGTCAAGTTAGTTGCCTGGGAATATGGCCAGGCAGCAAAAATGCACCCAGATTCAGTCTCAGACTCTGGAATCTGTCTTTGGTGCCAAAGAAGACTAAAACATACAGCCAGAAGAAGTCAACAAAGCCAAAGAGCCTACAACAAAAGCCTCCAAGAAAAACATGAACTGGTCCCAGGCCATAGAAGAGCTCAAAAAGGATTTGGAGAAGCAGGTTAGAGAAGTAGAGGAAAAATTGGGAAGAGAAATGAGAAGGATGTGAGAAAACCATGAAAAACAAGTCAATGACTTGCTAAAGGAGACCCAAAAAAATACTGAAAAATATACTGAAGAAAACAACATCTTAAAAAATAGACTAGGGGCGGAGCCAAGATGGCGGCTGGTAAGCACGGACTAGAGTGAGCTCCGTACCCGAGTCCCTCCAAAAACCTATAAAAATGGCTCTGAACCAGTTCTAGAACGGCAGAACCCACAGAACAGCGGAGGGAGGCAGGGCTCCAGCCCAGGACAGCCCGGATGGTCTCTGGGTGGGCTCTATTCCACACGGAGCTGGGAGCTGGGAGCTGGGAACGGAGTGGAGCAGAGCCCAGCCTGAGCGGCGTGGACGATCCAGACCGGAAGCCGGGCGGAGGGGGCCCTAGCGCCCTGAATACGGGAGCAGTTACCAGACCCCTCGACCCACAAACACCAAAGACTGCGGAGAAGGTTAGTGGGAAAAGCTGCGGGAGTGGAAGGAGTTCGCGGTTCGGCTTCCAGCCCCGGGGGCAGCGGAGGTGGGGCAGCTACAGCTGTTGTTACTTCCGGCTCCAGGCCCACCTGGTGGGGGGAAATAAGTGGCGGATCACAGCAGGGGTGCACAGCCTGCGGAAGATCTGAGCCCAGTCTGGACTGGGGGTCCTTGGGGAAGGAGGAGTGCGGCTCTGACAGAGCTGGCACCTCCCCCCCAAACGTAGAACATAGAACTCTGTAATCTACAAGCAGTCATACCCCACTGAAAAACTCAAGGGTCAAGTTAGTTGGTTGGGAATATGGCCAGGACGCGAAAACGCGCCCAGATTCAGTCTCAGACTTTGGATTCTTTCTTTGGTGACAAAGAAGACCAAAACATACAGCCTAAAGAAGACAGCAAAGTCATAGAGCCTACAACCAAAGCCTCCAAGAAAAACATGAACTGGCCCCAGACCATAGAAGAACTCAAAAAGGATTTGGAAAAGCAAGTTAGAGAAGTAGAGGAAAAATTGGGAAGAGAAATAAGAAGGATGCGAGAAAACCATGAAAACAAGTCAATGACTTGCTAAAGGAGACCCAAAAAAATACTGAAAAATACACTGAAGAAAACAACACCTTACAAAATAGACTAACTCAAATGGCAAAAGAGCTCCAAAAAACCAATGAGGAGAAGAATTCCTTGAAAGGCAGAATTAGCCAAATGGAAAAGGAGGTCCAAAAGACCACTGAAGAAAATACTACTTTAAAAATTAGATTGGAGCAAGTGGAAGCTAGTGACTTTATGAGAAATCAGGATATTATAAAACAGAACCAGAGGAATGAAAAAATGGAAGACAATGTGAAATATCTCCTTGGAAAAACCACTGACCTGGAAAATAGATCCAGGAGAGATAATTTAAAAATTATTGGACTACCTGAAAGCCATGATCAAAAAAAGAGCGTAGATACCATCTTTCAGGAAATTATCAAGGAGAACTGCCCTGATATTCTAGAGCCACAGGGCAAAATAGAAATTGAAAGAATCCATCGATCGCCTCCGCAAATAGATCCCAAAAAGAAATCGCCTAGGAATATTGTTGCCAAATTCCAGAGCTCCCAGATCAAGGAGAAAATACTGCAAGCAGCCAGAAAGAAACAATTTGAATATTGTGGAAACCCAATCAGAATAACCCAAGACCTGGCAGCTTCTACATTAAGAGATCGAAGGGCTTGGAATGCGATATTCCGGAGGTCAATGGAGCTAGGATTAAAACCTAGAATCACCTACCCAGCAAAACTGAGTATCATGTTCCAAGGCAAAATATGGACTTTCAATAAAATGGAGGACTTTCAAGCTTTCTCAGTGAAAAGACCAGAACTGAATAGAAAATTTGACTTTCAAACACAAGAATCAAGAGAAGCATGAAAAGGTAATCAAGAAACGGAAATTGCAAGGGACTTACTAAAGTTGAACTGTTTTGTTTACATTCCTACATGGAAAGATGATGAGTACGATTCATGAGACCTCAGTATTAGGGTAGTTGAAGGGAATATGCATATATATATATGCATATATATATGTTTATGTATATATATAAGTGAATGTGTATGTATGTGTATGTATGTGTATATATATATATGTAAAAGAAAGAGAGCAGACACAGGGTGAGTTGAGGATGAAGGGAAGATAGCTAAAAGAAATAAAATGAAATTAAGGGATGAGAGAGTAACTTACTGAGAGAGGGAGACAGGGAGAGATAGAATGGGGTGGATTATCTCCCATAAAGGTGGCAAGAGGAAGCAGTTCTAGGAGAGGAGGGGAGTGGGCAGGTGAGGGGGGAATGAGTGAACCTTGCTCTCATCAGATTTGGCCTGAGGGGGAATACCATACATACTCAGTTGGGTATCTTACCCCACAGGAAAGAAGAGGGAGGAAGATTAAAAAAAAAAAAAATAAAAGGCAGGGGGATGATGGAGTGGAGGGCAGATGGGGGTGGAGGTAATCAAAACAAACACTTTGGAAAGGGGACAGGGTCAAGGAAGAAAATTCAATAAAGCGGGATGGGTTGGGAAGGAGCAAAATGTAGTTAGCCTTTCACAACATGAATATTGTGGAAGGGTTATACATAATAATACATGTGTGGCCTAGGTTGAATTGCTCAACTTCTTAGGGAGGGTGGGTGGGAAGGGAAGAGGGAAGGGAATTTGGAACTCAAAGTTTTAAAATCAGATGTTCAAAAACAAAAAAACTTTTTGTATGCAACTAAAAAATAAGATACACAGGCAATGGGGCGTAGAAATTTATCTTGCCCTACAAGAAAGGAAGGGAAAAGGGGATGAGAGGGGAGGGGGGTGATAGAGGGGAGGGCTGACTGGGGAACAGGGCAACCAGAATATACGCCATCTTGGAGTGGGGGGGGAGGGCAGAAATGGGGAGAAAATTTGTAATTCAAACTGTTGTGAAAATCAATGCTGAAAACCAAATTTGTTAAATAAATAAATTGCATTAAAAAAAAAAAATAGACTAACTCAAATGGTAAAAGAGCTCCAAAAAGCCAATAAGGAGAAGAATGCCTAGAAAGGCAGAATTACCCAAATGGAAAAGGAGGTCCAAAAGACCACTGAAGAAAATACTACCTTAAAAACTAGATAGGAGCAAGTAGAAGCTAGTGACTTGATAAGAAATCAAGATATTATAAAACAGAACCAAAGGAATGAAAAAATGGAAGACGATATCAAATATCTCATTGGAAAAACCACTGACCTAGAAAATAGATCCAGGAGAGATAATTTAAAAATTATTGGACTACCTGAAAGCCATGATCAAAAAAAGAGCCTAGATATCATCTTTCAAGAAATTATCAAGGAGAACTGCCCTGATATTCTAGAGCCACAGGACAAAATAGAAATTGAAAGAATCCATCGATCGCCTCCTCAAATAGATCCCAAAAAGAAATCTCCTAGGAATATTGTCACCAAATTCCAGAGCTCCCAGATCAAGGAGAAAATACTGCAAGCAGCCAGAAAGAAACAATTTGAGTATTGTGAAAAAACAATCAGGATAACACAGGATCTGGCAGCTTCCACATTAAGGGACCGAAGGGCTTGGAATACAATAATCTGGAGGTCAATGGAGCTAGGATTAAAACCAAGAATCACCTACCCAGCAAAACTGAGTATCATGCTCCAAGGCAAAATATGGATTTTCAATAAAATAGAGGACTTTCAAGCTTTCTCAGTGAAAAGACCAGAGCTGAATAGAAAATTTGACTTTCAAACACAAGAATCAAGAGAAACATGAAAAGGTAATCAAGAAAAAGAATAAGAAAAAGAAATTGCAAGGGACTTACTAAAGTTGAACTGTTTTGTTTACATTCCTACATGGAAAGATGATGTGTATGATTCATGAGACCTCAGTATTAGGGTAGCTGAAGGGAATATGCATATATATATGTATATATATGTTTATGTATATATATATATATATAAGTGAATGTGTGTGTATGTATATATCTATGTGTATATATACATAGAGAGAGAGAGAGAGAGCAGACACAGGGTGAGCTGAAGATGAAGGGAAGATATCTAAAAGAAACAAAATCAAATTAAGGGATGAGAGAGGAATATATCAAGAGAGGGAGATAGGGAGAGATAGAATGGGGTGGATTATCTTGCATAAAGGTGGCAAGAGGAAGCAGTTCTGTGGGAGGAGGGAGAGGGCAGGTGAGGGGGGAATGAGTGAATCTTGCTCTCATCAGATTTGGCCTGAGGAGGGAATACCATACATACTCAATTGGGTATCTTACCCCACAGGAAAGAAGAAGGAAGAAGATAAAAAAAAAGGCAGGGGGTGGGGGAGATGATAGAAGGGAGGACAGATGAGGTGGAGGTAATCAAAAACAAACACTTTGGAAAGGGGACAGGGTCAAGGGAGAAAATTCAATAAAGGGGGATGGGTTGGGAAGGAGCAAAATATAGTTAGTCTTTCACAACATGAGTATTGTGGAAGGGTTATACATAATGATACACACGTGGCCTGTGTTGAATTGCTTGACTTCTTAGGGAGGGTGAGTGGGAAGGGAAGAGGGGAGAAAATTTGGAACTCAAAGCTTTAAAAACAGATGTTCAAAAACCAAAAAAGAAAAGTTTTTGCATGCAACTAGAAAATAAGATACGCAGGCAATGGGGCGTAGAAATTTATCTTGCCCTACAAGAAAGGAAGGGAAAAGGGGACTGGAGGGGAGTGGGGTGACAGAAGGGAGGGCTGACTGGGGAACAGGGCAATCAGAATATATGTCATCTTGGAGTGGGGGGGAGGGTAGAAATGGGGAGAAAATTTGTAAATCAAACTCATGAAAATCAATGCTGAAAACGAAATATATTAAATAAATAAATTTAAAGAAACTTTATATTAGTAGTAGTAATAATAACAACGATAGTAATGACAGCATCTAGTATTTCATACTTTAGTATTTAGTACTTTCACATTTAGTACTTTAGTATTTAGTACTAGTACTTAAGGTCTGAAAAGCATTTTTCAATTATCTTTTTTTTATTTTACCTTCACTACTACCTGGGGAGGTAAATGTTACTCTTCTCTCTATTTTACAGATAAGGAAATCAAAGTAAACAAAGTGTCAAGGGACTTGCCCAGAGTCACAGATCTAGAAAGTATCTTGAGGCTGGATTTGAATTCAGGACTTCCTGACTCAAGTGCATTACTCTATCCACTGTGCCAACTAGTTGGGAAACATAAACTTTCACAGGAACAAAGTATTTTGGGAATGTGGTAATCTAGTTTCTGGAACAAGTATCACTATATATGTTTGTAAGTATATACTTATTTGATAGTTTCTGTGGAGAAGTTGACAACTAGCTAGTTTGTTTTCTTTGGAAGGGCAACATTCCAGTCCATTGTAATAGTTTTGGAGACTTTGGCTTTTTTAAAGGGCCAGACCAGCCAGTAATGCTAAAAGTAATTCCCATGCACTTCGGTTCATATAAGGGTAAGCTTAAGGGGATGCCCAGGGTGGGTGAATGGGGCAGAGAAGGCAGGAGGAACGAGGAGAAACCATGATGAGTGTAGTTCACCTGTTTTTCAGGTGACTCAAATGGAACAGTCACCAAACCTTGAGTATAATGGTCTCTTGGCTGCAATAGGAAAGGGAAAGGGGTTTAAAATGGTTCTAAATTGAAGCCTTCTCAGCCAAAGAAACACAAAGATTCACCATAATGGGTACACTCTCAGGGAGCCTGAGCATTTGTGACACTAATGCCAGTGGGCCAGATTGAACCTTGAGCCTTTGTAAGCAGGCTATATACAATCTGAGCACCTTCATGGAGGAAAGATGAGACTTACATACAGAAAGATTGTGGGAGGGATCTAGGGGTGGTCAAGTAGTCTGGGGTGACTAGAGGAGGGGTTTAGGGAAGGTCTTCAGGAGGAGCCTAAGGAGGATCTTGATGGGACTGGGGTGACTAGAGGTCGGACTCCAGGAGTAAGATTAAGGGTGGGAAATAGCTGAAGGCCACCTAGAGATAACAGACAATAGAGGGCTAGGCTAGTTTAAGCATTACAGAGATTTGGGCCTAGCAATTAGGCTTATGTCCTCAGGCGAAGGCCAGATCAAGTGGGAAGATTCAAGGAGAGTTCAGGGGGGTTCCCGGAGACTCTACCCCATCAGGATTACAAACAATGTTTTCCCAGGCTTCAGTGGTTTCCCCTGACAAATCCACAAATGGAAGAAAATACAATTTAGGAGTCTCGTGGGAGCAATATTGCTCAAGTCTTTGGGGGTTATTACTTGGTGGGTCACAAGACCAGAGCTCTGTGACAGGAACAGGTCATGTGCCGGTGGTTGTGAGCCTTGTCAAAGTTTGATAGATCATTTTAAGCTGTATTGTGAGCTCTCTCATGAGAGGAAATTCTGAAAAACCTAATCTATTAGTACATTCGTTACACATATGTAATAACAATGTGGCTTGCAGCCGCTGCTGAAGTGTAAGACCCTACGAGCCCAGCAACAAAAGCTGCCAGCACAGGTTCTTTGATCTGCTTTTCTAAGGAAAGCAACCTTAAGGAGTTAACAATTTCACGTTAATCAAACATACATATATCATTTACTTAGTTCAGGGGGAAAAGCCAGCACCCTGAACTTCAGAGCAAATACAAACAGAAATTACAGAGACAGTATAAATGGAGCAAATGACACAATTCAATACACAGGCTTTGTCTGATCAAGACATCGAATACATAGTTACCAAAAAGAGAAGCACCAACATTTGGGTTTTCTTCAAAGCCGGGGGCAGGGCGGTCAGGGAGCTCCAGTGGCTACCCAGAATATCCACATCAACACTCTTCCAGTGAGTGAGAGCCCCAAACAAAATGCTAACCTCTGAGTGTATGTATATACCCTTCTTAGGGTGAGAAGGCTTCATATCTAATCAGCAAAAGGGTGTGGGCCTGGTCTGGGGCTTTGTACCTAGATAACAAAAGGGTGTAGGCCTGGGGTTTTTCACCTAGTAAGACTTAATAAAAGGCACTTGATTATTTTAGCATTCTAAAAGAGAAAACAGTAAAAAAAAAAAAGTCCTGCCTTAATATTATAACATATCATATCAATTACTATAAAAATCATAATTCCCTTTCACATTTCCAATCCAAATTTATCACCCAGTCCAGGGCTTGAAGTCAGGCAATGAACTCAAATCTGGCCTCAGATAGGTAACATCTGTGTGACCCTGGGCAAATCATTTAACCTCTGTCTGCCTCAGCTTCCTCTACTTTAAAATGGGGTTAATAATAGCCTCTACCTCTCTGGGATATTGTGAGGATCAAATGATGTAATATTTGTAAAGCACTTAGCACAGTGCCTGCTATATAGTAGATGTTTAAGAATGCTTATTTCCTTCCTTTGTGCCTTCGTTTCTTGATGAATAAACCAAGTGAACTCTACACTACTCTCCATCCTTAATATCCTTGATTCCTCATCCTATCATCAATCACGCTTGCCCAGCACCAACCCTATGTTACTCCCACTGTTTGCCTCCTCTCCTTTTCCTATGGTGCTGAATGGAACCAAAGGAAATGACAAAACCGTGCTAAGTAGCCCCATTATAAATGTGTTGTATGATCTCAACTGGGACCTCATTGCAGCAAGGCAAATATTCTAATCTCTCTAAATGATTTGTTATCATTCTCCTCAGAAGCTTTTCCAAACTTTCTTGTTTCTAGTTAAACTGTCATGGCAATCTCTCCCTCACTCTTCACAGTTAAAAATCTCATCTCATACTTCACCAAAAAAAAAAATGAGACCATTCCCCAAGAGCTGCCTCTTTTTATCCCGTATCATTCTGATGTTTTTCTCCACTATCTTCTCCTTTATACCAGTCTCAAATCAAGAGATGGCCCTTCTCCTGACCAAAGCAAACACTTCTATATGAGCCCTTGATGCCATGTCCTCCCAATTTCTTCAGCAAACTACTCCCATTCTCCATTCTCTCTCTTATCTTCAATCTTTCCCTATCTACTGCTTTTCTCATCCTTCCCTGCTGCCTACAAACACACCTGTTTAATCCATATTTAAAAAAAAAACTTTCATTTGATCTGACCAGCCCCACTAGGTTTCATCCTATCTCTCTCTCTCCCTCATGGCTAAACACCTTGAGAAAGTCATCTACAACTGAATGCCTCTCCCTCTCTTCTTCTGTCTTCTAGGTCCTCTGCAGTATGGCTTCTGACCTCATCATTCAACTAAAACTACCTTCTGTAAAATTACTAACCATCTCCTAATTGTCCAATCTAATGGCCTTTTCTCAGTCCTGAACCTCCTAGATCTCTGTACATTAAACACTAATGATAATTCCCTTCTCACTATCACTCCTGCAATCTCAATGTTATCCTCAATTCCTCACTCTTACTCACCCCATATATCCATATAAAAAGTTATATGTTTTCCCCCAAGATCACAAAGGTAGTAAGTCACAAAACCAAAATCCAAACCCAGTATGTATGTCTAATGCTCTTTTCAATAGTATTCAACATGTCTGAAGTGTCACATATTTCTGAGTCACTAGGAACTTAGACTCCATTCCTACTATCTAGCCCACTATACCCGGGGCTTAACTTCTTGCTCTAGGATCTAGAGGCTACCACTAGAGCAAGCATTCCCAACCTTTTCCCATATCATCCCTTGGTTTTCTGTATACCTTTCCATGTTCCCTATTCAATATGAAATGAAATAAATTACTATGCATAGCGCAGTGTCTGACATATACTAAATGCTTAATAAATGTTTCCTAATTGACCAATATGCACATAAGAGGGAAGCTAGGTGTCACAGTGGATAGAGTGCCAGGTCTAAAGACAGGAGGACCTGAGTTCAAATCTGGCTTCAGATACTTACTGTCTATGTGACCTTAGGCAAGTCACTTAACCCTGTTTGCCTCAGTTTCCTCATCTGTAAAATGAGCTAGAGAAGAAATGACAAACCAGTTTAGCATCTTTGCCAAGAAAATCCCAAATAGGGTTAGAAAGAGTCAGATATGACTGAAACAATTAAACAACAACATGCATATAAGAATAATATTGAGATTAATTAATTTCAATTGGATAATATTTACAAAACAATATTCACCTAAAATTTGTTCAGCTAATTTCTGAACTGCCTTCGTAAGTTTCTACCTCCTGGTAGTACTTGTGCCCCAGGTTGAAACTCTCTACCCTAGATATCAAAGAAATTTTAAAGAATTTTGGTTGAGGTATTCAGTGTTTGAAAAGAAATTTTTCCTCACTCTTCCTTCCTTCTTCTTTCTCTGCTAACACATACATATATTAGCCCATGGCAGCATTGGTTATGCCTTCACCACAAACCCTCTGATTAATTGAGATCCTACTTTGACTCTTTGCTTATTTGCTCTACTAGTAGTTAGGGAAAAGGTACCTGATCTATATTTCCTATCTGTGTGACAACAAAATTTATTGGGGCCTCAGTTTCTTTATTTGTTAACTGAAAGCATTTGACATGATGACCGCTAAGGCTTTTTCTAGATCTTAATCCCATGATTTTATGATTCTACACTGACCAAAAAACATCTTTACTATTCCAATTCCAGTGCTGGCCAGGAGAGGGCAGCCTAAATCACCACGTAATTTACAAAAGCAATAGGAGAATTTGCTGGACCTTGAGTAAAGAAGAAAGCAGGATGCTTAATAGCCTCAGATATGCATAAACACATCTCAGAATAACATTGGAAGAGAATTCAAAAAGAACTTCAGGAATGTAAACAAATGGAATATGTGTGTTTCTAATTTCAATCCTTTACATTCAAAAAGTGTTTTTTAATTGCCTCTTATGTCCCAGGTACCCTGCTAGAGATAGAGCGCAGAAAGACAAAAATAAAACAAGGGCCAGTGACAATACCTATGTTTATAGCTGAGGAAATCACACAATGTCAAAGTAATCATTTTCCTGTCAGTGTTGGTTAATATTCACCTGACGGGAACAGGGAAAAGGGAAAAGGGAAAAGTTTTGGAGTTTCTTTTCAAGTAATTGCTTTCATTTATAAAATGAAAGGATGGATTGGCCCAGATGAACCCTGAGGCATCTTCCTGCTCTAAATCCTATAATCCTAAACTTGTATTTTCAAACTCTGAAAAACAAGGCCCCCCCCAAAAAAAAAATAAGACCTAGCCCTGGCAAACTAATACTTATTAATAGTTTCTCAGCTTCATTCTTTTTTTTTTAACTAAATTGGTTTGATAGGGTTTGGGATAATATCCATTCCAAATTACTATGAAGTATAGCATTGAGGGCTGTAAAGGATAATAAAACTTAATTTCTTTTTCATCCATGCACCAAAATACTTTATTAAATTAGGTTACTGCTAACATGTTAATTTTCATTTCAGTCAGAGAATAGGCTTTCTTTAATGAGCATCTCATTCAACAGTATATTGAATCTAAATCTACTTTTCAAAATCTAGCATACTAATAATTTTGCATTGAACATTGTTCTCTTCCTAATTATTTGATTGCCTTACCTATGATTTTTAAAACATTTTGTTATTTATTTATTTTTAACATTCTTTTCTTTTTTCAATTTGGAATTCCAAATCCTCTCCTTCTCTCCCATGCCCACTAAGAAGGCAAGCAATAATATATCCATAATGCATGTGAAATCTTGTAAAACAAATGTCCATATTAGTCCTATTTTTTTAAAAAAGCAAGAAAAATTAAGAAAGGATGAAAATTATACTTCTATTTGCACTCAGAGCTCATTGGTTCTCTCTCTGGGTGTGGATAGCTCTTTTTCATCTTGAGTCCTTTGGAAATGTCTTGGAACATTGTATTGATCAGAGTAGCCAAGTCTTTCACAGTTGATCATCATTGCTCTAACTATGCACAGTGATTTCTGAGTTCTTCTCACTTCACTTTGTATCAGTTCATATAGTTCTCACAATTTTTTTCTGAAACCACTCCCCTCATCATTTCATATAACACAATAGCACTCCATCACAATCATTTGCCATGACTTGTTCAGCATCCCTTTGATTTCCGATTCTTTGCCACCACAAAGAAAACTGCTATAAATATTTTTGCACATATAAGTCCTTTGCCTTTTCTTTGATCTCTTTGGAATAAAGATCAAGTAATATATTACTGGGCCAAAGGGTATACACAGTTTCATAACCATTTGGGCATAGTTCCAAATTGTCCTCCAGAATATTTGGATCTGTTCACAACCTGGTTTTTGGGGGGTTTTTTGAGGGGAGGAGGCAGGGCAATTGGGGTTAAGTGACTTGTCCAAGGTCACACAGCTAATAAATGTGCCAAGTGTCTGAGGTCAGATTTGAACTCAGATCCTCCTGACTCCAGGGCTGGTGCTCTACTCACTGTGCCACCTAGCTGCCCCTCTGTTCACAACTTGACCAACAGTTCATGAATATACGTATTTTTCCTTCAACTCCTCCAACATTTACTTCTGATTTTTTCCAGCTTCAAAGGAAGCAAACTTAACCATCTTAAGAAATAGAAAGGTTGCACTACTAAAACACATTTCATATACTGTACTTCTGTATTTGTGTGAGCAAAATATATTTTTAAAACGATAAATAAAGGGAAATGTTTTCCTCTACTGAAGGCAAGGATTTTTCTCTAGAAAATGGTTACATGAAAGTTCACTCCTGTGTTCTGAGCCCCACACACTGTGGGAGAGAGTAAAGAAAGAAAAAATAAGGTCCTTGACCTTGAGGAGTTATCATCTAGTAGGAGAGACAGAAAACATACATACATGAAAATGACTTCAGAGTGCTTAATACACAACCTATTAGCCAATGCAAACTACATACATGAAAAAAGTATTTACATCCTGTAGGGACTAAACAGTAGCACTGCAGCCACTAAACTCATCTGCTGTTGCTTGTCTTTCGCCTAATTAGGAAGTCAGATAAAAAGATTTGCCATTGACAATGCAAGCAAGATTTTATTTATAATAATACAAGTACATTTATTTATAACAATAAGTACATGAATTTGGGGAGCATTCAACCTGTTATTGTTAAGGGATTTGGTCAGGGAAAAGTTATGCTAGATGGTAATAAACACAGAGAAAGTCTGGGTCTTGGCACTAAATACATGAAATTTGGGGTTTGGAAGAGAAGAGCTCTTAAGATTTCATCCTATTCTAACATACTGGGATTCTGTTATATTAAAAACAAGTGACATTTAGTTCATGTGGTGTCTTTCTGGTTTCACTCCATGTAATTCTCACATGAAAAGGAAGTTGGGGAGAGGTGGCAAGTAGGGTCAGGTCTACATCCTGGGAGGTTTTTTTCACTTGCCTAGAGCCCCCATCCTGAAATCTGGGATGGAGGGAGATGTCTCTAACTGGACAACCTAGAAAGATTAGTGCCTACTCCCCACTTGCAAGCACAGTGGCTATAGCTCAATTTAATTCAATAAACATTTATTATGTTCCTATTATGTCTCAGGCCCAGTACTAAATGTTCTGGATATGAATAAGAAAAAGAAAGGCAAACCCTGCCTCCTGTCAAGTTGCTTACAAATCTGAAGACTACACACAAAAGGAAGGTGGAAAGCCACTTTAAGAGAGCTAGGGGGGAGCAGCTAGGTGGTGCAGTGAGCAGAGCACTGGCCTTGGGAATCAGGAGGTCCTGAGTTCGAATTTAACCTCAGGCATTTGACAGGCTTACTAGCTGTGTGACATTGGGCAAGTCACTTAACCCCAATTGCCCCGCCTTTCCCCCTCCAAAAAACAAAAAAAGAGAGATAAGAAAAGAGTGCCTGCCTTTCCCCCTCCAAAAAACAAAAAAAGAGAGATAAGGAAGGAGAGGCATCTTGTTTCATGCAGCTGAAACCAAGGAGAGTAGCAGAAGGAAAGTGGAGAGAGTAGAGGGTCCAATTTCTGCCCTCTAGAAAAGAAGGCTGCAGGAAGAATTTATTGCTTTTTATAACTTATAGAGGGTCAGCTAGGTGGTGTAGCGGATAGAGTGTCAGGCCTGGAGTCAGGAAGACCTGAGTTCAAATTTGGCCTCAGATACTTACTAGATGTGTGACCCTGGGCAAATCATTTAACCCTGTTTTCCTCAGTTTTCTCATCTATAGAATGAGCTGGAGAAGGAAATGGCAAACCGTCTAGTATCTTTGCCAAGAAAATCCCAAATAGGTTCAGGAAGAGCGGGATATGACTGAAAACAACTGAACAAGACAATATAATTTATAAAGGACAGGTTTTAGAAAGAAAAAAGAAAAACTACCCAAGCAATTTCCAAAAGATAGTGGGATATAGTTTTTGTCTTAACCCCCATGCATTATCATTGACAACCCCAGTACCGAGAGCCTTCACCTAACCAGATATTCCTCGTGATGCTTCCATGACATGCGTTTTCTACAATAATGTTTTCCACTGATACTACTCTGATAATGAATTCTGTATGATATGAGTTGATGATTGCTCTCATCTGTCCTCCAGTATTCCCTGTTTGATGGCCTTTCTTAACTCATCTTCTAAGTAATCTCATGTTATCACCATTGTCACTATCTTTGGGTTTCCTTTCTGGGTACCACACTCAGGGCACTAAAAGTTACAGAGAGCAGAGCGGTTCTCTCAAAGAGGTCTTTCTGTATTCACAGAGGAATCCATCTAGGGACAAGGTCCTTGTATCATTCCCAGAGAATGACATAGATACAGCCACCTTCCTTTGAGTTTCCTTCTCTAGAGCGTGCTGACTGATTGTTTTCCTCTCCTCCCCAATTACATACTTCAGCATTGTTTCCCGTCCTTTCCTTCTTTGTTCCAATTCCAGGGGAAGAGCTGGCCCTTTGCCCTGACAACATCAAGACCAACTCCTTTACTTGTACTATCGGCACCTTCTCCTCTCACATCTTCCAGAAGCTTAACCCCATGATCATCCTCTCTCTTTCATTTTTAATTTATGTTTATCCACTGGATGCTTCCCTGCTGTCTTCAACCATATTTATATTTGTCCATCTTTTGAAAAAAAAAATCATTTGGCCCTACCATCCTCTCAAGCTATTGTCCTCTATGTCCTCCCTTTCACAGCCAAACTCCTAGAAAAAAAATTATCTATACCTATTGGTTCCATTTTTTCACCTGCCACTCACTTCTTAACTCTCTTAAGTGTAGCTTCCATTCCCACTAGCAAGGTTTCTCCAATGTTGTCAATATTCTCTTGTTAAAATCCCAATCATAGGGGCAGCTAGATAGCACAGTACATAGAACACTGGCCCTAGAGTCAGGAGGACCTGAGTCCAAATCCAGCCTTAGACACTTGACACCCTTACTAGCTGTGTGACCTTGGCAAGTCACTTAACCCCAATTGCTTTCCCTTCTCCCCTTCAAAAAACAAAACAAACAAAAAATCCCAATCCTTACCCTTCTTGACCTCTCTGCAGTATCTAACTCTTCCTTCCTTCAACTGTCTCCTCCCAGGGTTTTCTTGACACTACTTTGTTATGGCTCTCTTCTTACCTGTTTGTCCACTTTCTCACCATCAAGTCCTGCCCCCTATGCCTGTATATTCTGTCCTGGGCCTTCTAGTCCATCTACACTCTTTCTCTTATCAGCTCCCGTGGATTCAACCATCATCTCTATGCAGATGACTCTCAGATCCACATTCCCAACCCTTATCTCAGATCAGAGCTTCCATCCTAGATTCCTGACTACCCTAGTGGACATTTCCACCTGAATAACCTGAACATTCCTAAAAATTGATCTCATTTTCTTTCCTTCTAAATGAATCTTTTCTCTTAACTTTCCCATTTCTGCAAAGGGCACCACCTTCCTTGTAGTCACCCAGATTCTCAAGTTTTAATGTTACCAAATTTTTGTTGGTTCTGCCTCATCAGTATCTTCTATATCCGTCTCTTCCCTCTACTTATACCCCAATCATCCTAATCCAGGTCCTCATTACCTCCCACCTGGACCATTATAAGTTTCCTAATTGGATTTCCTCTATCCCTTCTCAAATATATCCTCCACATAACTGCCAAATTACTGATACCAGTTTTACTAATTCATTACCCTACTGGTGAAACTTCAGTGAGTCTACGTTACTTCTAGGATCAAATACAGTCTCTGGAATGTAAAGCCTTTCACAATCTGACTCCAGCCTGTCTTTCCTGGATGATTATGTATTATGGAAGCATGGAAAGGGCCCTGCACCTGGGTCCGAAGACTTGGCTTCAGAACTCATCTCTGTTGCTTACTCTCCCTAGACCTGTTTCGTTATCTGTAAAGTGAGAGGGTTTGACCAGACAGCCTCTGAAATCCCTCCAGATCTATGACACTACATTACTCCATCTCATAAACTCTACTCCAGTCAAACTGGCCTACTGGCTATCCTCTGGATGGGATATTCCATCTCCCACAGTTTGTAAACTCCTGAGGTTCCCAAACTTCCATAGTTCTCACATAGCATACCCATTCCAGACAGGCTCTCTCAATTCTTCCTCTTGGAAACTCCACTTCTGTACTTGAGGTTTAGCTCAAGTAGCACCTCCTTCAACAGGCCTTTCCTGATTCACCCAACTGTTAATGTTCCTCTCTGGTCATTGCATATTTATTCTGCATATATTCTACATTTACTTATCTGTGGATATGTATCCCTGTAGTATAACAGAAACACCTTGAAGATAAGGACTATCTTGTATTTGTACCTCAGTGACTAGTACAGTGTCATACTTATACAAAATGGGTACTTAATAAATGTTTGTTTATTAGTTTATTTATTCTAACTCTGTAATATTTAGGATAACCTATGTCTCATCTGATCTCATTTGTCTCTCCAGTGCTGAGAGAAAGGAGGTGAGATGTTCTTCCCCAGAGAGCCACACTTCCCCTGAGAATATCCTTAGCTCTCTAAGAATTATCAGGACACTCCAGTTGTTTCTTAGTTCATTCCAGTGAAGTACTGGGACACAAGATGCAAATCAAGTCCATGGAAACAAAAGTCTCAGCAGTCACCAAGGCCTATCTATACTTCATGATGGAAGGGCTGTAAGAAATGATGAGCTGATTGATTTTAGAAAAGCATTAAAAGACTTTCATGAAGTAATGAAGAGTGAAATGAGCAGAACCAAGAGAACACTGTATACAATAATAGCAGCATTATGTGAAGAACAACTATGAAGGACTAAGTTATTCTGAGTATTATAAATACTCAAATCAACTACAAAGAACCTATGAAGGAAGCTGCTATCTACCTTCAGAGAAAAAACTGATAAATAAAAGCGTGCATAGTATGGTTTTACGTGTGTGTGTGTGTGTGTGTGTGTGTGTGTGTGTGTGTGTGTGTGAAATTGTGGCCTTCTCTAGTGTGGAGTGGGGCAGGAGGGAAACAGTTCAAAACTTAAAGTGTAACCAAAAAAATTAAATTAAATTAATAATAATAATTATACTTCAACTGAGGTAAAATTGCTCATGGATAGGGCCTGTGAATCCTATAGAACCTGAAGGAAGTTTTGGGGTTTTTTTTCTCCCACATGAGAACCAAATGATAACTTCAGCTTTAAATGACAAGAAAATATATAACAAGAAAACTGCTTATTTCATATACCCCAAATTGCTGTGTAATAGGCAAGAAAGATCTCAAAGTAGTCAGCAGTGACCTGAAAGGATACCCCTCCAGTTCAACATTTTTGCTTCTGAAGCCCTTAGCAAACTGTGTGAAAGTGATGGAGGGTTTCAAATCATCTCCTTGGCCCGATCATGACACCATCAAATGCTCTAACAGTGCATGCCCTCACAAATTGTCACTTGTTTTCCTCATCTGGAAATTTGCCTACAAGTTTCACCATTCCCCAAAGGGTTGGGTAAATGCTGGTGTGCATGTGGCTATAAAAAAGACATGAGATAGTAATTTCAATGCCAAAGTGGGATGATATATATAATTTGGGGTTAAGATTCATAGATCCATATCTAAAATCTTCCTGACAATGAAACTTTGGCAGAAGTAAGAATGCTTTATGTACAGAGAAGGTTACTAAGGGGAGGCCCAAATGCCTGGAGCAAATAGTGAATAGGGTGGAGTCATGTCACAAAAAGATTGGGTGGTGCTCTTGCTCCAAGGCTTGGAGCTAATACAGACAGTTGCAATGCCTCTCATTGGTTCTAATCATACAAAAGAAAGTAGTGTAGTAGGTTTGGAGTGAGGAGGACTGGGTTCAAAATCTGCCTCTGACACTTCTAAGCTATGTGTTCAAAAGTCATGTAACCCCCTCTAGTCTAAGTTTTCTCAGTCTAAGTGAAGATAACAGTATCTGAAGTAACAACTCTCCAAGTTGTGAGAATCAAATAAAATAATGTACACAAAACATTTTCAACCTTAAAGTGTTACATAAGCATGTGTTCTTATTGTTGTCTTGCAAATATCAGATAGATTCATCCATGGTAAAAGATTAGCATGTAAGAGTCCTTGAAAATGAAGTTAATTCTATATATTAAACATCTCCTATATGTCTGTGAACTAACTATACCAGGATGAAGAACAAAGTTTAGATGAACCATACTCCTGATTGGACCCTTTTTGAGACTCTCAAGCTAGTATAATCTCTTGTATTAAATTAACAGCCAGAAGACAATCTGTCATTTAGATATCTGTTCATCAAGGACTGGATTTGGAACCACTAATTTTGCTTTTCTACTTTAAAAACAAATTATGAATTTAACAAGCAGCAAGACATGAACATTTTAATATTCGAGGAGCAGAAATAAAAGACTATATAAAATGGTGAAATTCTATTTCATACAGATTTTAAGTCAATAAATGATAAACATTTGGTAAGTGCCTCCTATGACCAGGCACTATGCTAAGCACTGAGGATATGAAATGAAAAAAGAAAGACAGTCCCTGCTTTCAAGGAGTTTACAATCTAATAGAAGAAGACGATGTACAAAAGAAAGCCGAAAAGGGTTGGGGGGAGAGGAAGGGTCCCCTGTGCTGGTGGCATGGTGGAGAAGCCAAAGAAATCCCAACTGGGTGCAGCCAGGTGGGAGATGAAATGACTGAAGAATGAAGATATTCTCTTCTTCTCACTTTCTGTAGGAATGCTTCTCTTTTTAGGGGAACATCCTGGATAAAGGTGATGCCTAACAACCTGAAGCTGTTTTTCTCTTAAAGAAGAGCAGTACCTTTTAGCAGGAATAAAATAGTGCTATATGGCCTTGTTCATTCTTCCTCACTCTTCCAAACAGATACACATATATAGGACCCTACATCAGAACTTAGATGAAGAAAGTAGTCACTCTTCCCAATTTTTTGAGGGGTGCTTTGTTGGGTGCCAGTGTTTCCGTTTCCTCCCTACATCCTCTCGTCTTGATGTTCATCTTCTTAAGATTTGACCAGGGGCATAGTAGAGAAAGTTCTGTAAAGATGAGTCATCAGTGCAGTCCGGAGAAAGGTGAAGACTAGAGTAGATATTAAATTTAACACAAGTAATGAAATTGCCATGTATGTCTCCTTCTGAGCTTCTGCTCTCTTCCTTGCGTATTTTTTGTTGGTGTTTAATTGACAAGCCTTTCTTTTATTTCTTCATGGACCATTCAATAAATCAGAATGTCACCTTTAAGTCAGGGGCTATTGCTAATTATTACTAACTTGAATAATACTCAAAATGGCAACAGAAACAGAAAAGGTTCCAGAGCAAGCTGGGAATCTTTCTTGTGTCCTGGCCTCCTTGGGCAGGACTCTAGTGACACCCAGAGACCTTTTCTCAGAATTATGTTTTTAAATGGATAAGATAAAAATCATAGGATTACAAAGGAAAGCAAATATTTTTAAATGTAAGTATATATTTTGTTTTATAAGTTCCTGGTCAAGAAACCCTGATCAAGAGTGAGTCATATGAAGGGTGATACCATAAGCAAATTAGGAGAGCAAGGAATAATTTATCTGTCAGATCTATGAGGAAGGGATGAATTTATGACCAAACAAGAGATAGAAAACATGTAATGCAAAATGGATAATTTTGATTACATTAAATTAAAAAGGGTTTGCACAAACAAAGCCAATGCAACCAAGATTAAAAGGGGAACAGAAAGCTGGGAAACAATTTTTACAACCAGTGTCTCTGATAAAGGCCTCATTTCTAAAATATATAGAGAACTGAGTGAAATCTATAAGAATACAAGTCATTCCCCAATTAGTAAAGGGTCAAAGGATATGGGCAGTTTTCAGATGAAGAAATTAAAGCTATCAATAGTCACGAAAAAATCCTCTAAATCATGGAACCACAGTCAGTATTACTCAGGACTTAGTAGCTTCTACATCAAAGGATCACAGGGCCTGCAAAAGTGATATTCCAGAAGGCAGAGGAGCTTGGATTACAACCAAGGATCAACTGCCCAGTGAAATTGAGCATAATATTTTAGGTGAGGAGATAGACAAGCAATGACAGAAGAGACTTCCAATCATTCCTGATTAAAAACAGCAACAACCCAGAACTGAACAGAAAATTTGATCTTCAAATACAAGACCCAAGAGAAGCATAAAAAGATGAACTGGGAAGAAAAAAAAAGATATTATTCAATAAGGTTAAACTATTTACATCCCTACATGAGAAAATGATACTTGTAATTCTTGAGAACTGTATCTTTATTATGGCATTTAGAAGGAGTATACATAGAGGGTGAAGGAATAAGTTGAATTTGACATGATGATAAAAATTAATTAAGTAATTAATTAAGGGGGGGGAAAGATTGTATTGGGAGAAGAAGAAGGGAAGGGCAGAATAGGGTAAATTCCATCACAAGGGAGAGGCACAAAGACCTATTACAGTTGTATGGGCAAGCAAAGTGGGACTTTTTACTATTTTTTTTTCTTTTGGAGTGCTTCTCAGCACTAAGACAATCAAGTGCCTTTGTTTGTAGGAAGGCCCACACCCTTTTACTAATTAGGTCAGGAGAGGTGTAAAGCTCTCAAGAAGCGTGAAGCCCTTGGGCCCCAAAATGGGTATATATACTCTGAGGTTAGCATTTTGCTTGGGGCTCACTCACTGAAGAGTGTCATGTGATTTGACCAGATGAGACTCTGGGTAGCTGTTAAGGACCCCCGCCCTCTTGCTTTGAAAAACCCAGATGTTGGTGCTTCTCTCTCTGGTAACTATGTATGTAATGTCTTGGATAGACAGCTAGAAGCCCATCTGCTGATTTATGTTATTTTTCTCTGTTTATATAAACTCTGCTTGTAATTTCTGTTTGTGTTTTCTCTGAAGTTCAAGGTGCTGACTTTTTCCCCTGAACTAAGTGAAAAAGCAGATCAAAGAACCTGTGCTAGCAGCCCTCCTGTGTGTTGGTGTTATTGATCTTATACAGCTACAGCAGCAGCAAGTAGCATCACTGTTACAACAGTAGAGGGAAAGAAGGGGAGGGTGAGCATTGTTTGAACCTTACTTTCATCAGATTTGGCTCAAAGAGGGAATATCATACACATTCAGTTGCTTATAGAAACCTGTCACACTCTACAGGGAAGAAGTACAGGAAAGGGGTAGATAGAAAGGAAGGAAGCTTAAGGGAGGCTGTGGTCAGAAGCAAAGCACTGGTGAGGAGGGAACAGGTGAGAGGAGAGAGAAATGTATAAATGGAGGAAAATAGGACGGAGAGAAAGACACAGTAATCATAACTGTGAATGTGAATGGGATGAAGCAGAGGGCAAAGTGGACTAAAAACCAGAATTCTACAATATGTTGCTTACAAGAAACACATTTGAAGCAGAGAGATACACACAAAGTAAAGGTAAAGGGCTGAAGCGGAATATATTATGCGTCAGCTAAAGTGAAAAAAAGCAGAGGTAGAAATCCTGATCTCAGACAAAGTAAAAGCAAAAATAGACCTAATTACAAGTGATAAAATCTTGCTACATCTTGCTAAAGGGTACCATAGACAATGAAGCAATATGAATACTAAACATATATATACTAAGTGGTATAGCATGCTAATTCTTAGAGAAGTTAAGTGAGCTACAGGAAGAAATGGACAGCAAAACTATACTAGGGGAGGACTTCAATCTCCCCCTCTCTGAACCACAAAACAAACAAAAAAGAAGTTAAGGAGGTAAACAGAATTTTGGAAAGGTAAACCTCGAAGAAAATTGAATGGGGAAAGAAAGGAATATACCTTTTTCTCAGCTGTACATGGCACCTACACAAAAATTCGTCATGTACTAGGGCATAAAACCTCACGTTCCAGTACAGAAAAGCAGAAATACTAAATGCATCCTTTTCATATCATGATGCTATAAAAATTATATGTAATAAAGGACCATGGAAATGTAGACTGAAGATTAATTGGAAACTAAATAATCTAATCCTAAAAAATGAGTGGGTCAAACAACACATCATAGAAACAACCAATAACTTCATCCAAGAGAATGACAATAATGAGACAGTAAACCAAAACCTATGGGATGCAGCCAAATGGTTCTTAAGGGAAATTTTATATCTCTAAATGCTTACATGAATAAAATAGAAAAAGAAGAGATCAATGAATTGAGCGTGCAACTTAAAAAGCTAGAAAGAAAACAAATTTAAAACACCCGATTAAATACCAAATTAGAAATTCTGAAAATAGAGAGATTAATAAAATTGAAATTAAGAAAACTATCAAACTAATGAACAAAACCAGGAGCTGGTTTTATTTTAAAAAAAATAAAATAGAGAAAATTTTGTTTAATTTGATTTAAAAAGGAGACCAAATTATCAGTTTCAAAAATGAAAAGGGTGAATTTATCACCAATGAAGAGGAAATTAAAAGAATAATTAGGAACTACTTTGCCCAACTGTATGCCAATAAATCTGACAATCTAAGTGAAATGGATGAATTTTTTTTCCTTTTTATTTTTTTATTTTTTTTTATAATTTAATTTTTTTTTTTATTTTTAGTTTACAGCACTCAGTTCTACATAATTTTGAGTTACAGATTTTCTTCTCTCCCTCTCCCCCTCCCTCCCCAAGATGGCATGGAATCCCATATAACTTCCACATATAACTTCGCATTGAATTAATTTACACACTAGTCAAGTTATGGAGAAGAATTATGACCAATGAAATGAATCATGAGAAAGAAGAAACAGGACCAAAAAAAAAAAAACCAACCCAAAAACAAAAACAAAAGAGAGAAAAAGAAAAAAAGGGGGCGGGGGAGGCTAGCATGAAGTGTGCCTCAATCTGCGTTCATACTTCATAGTTCTTTCCCTGGATGCAGATAGCATTCTCCACCGTAAGTCCTTTGGAGTTGTGTTGCTGAGACGAGCAAAATTTGTCAGGGTTAGTCCTCACAGAATCCATATATCTGTGGTTGTGTATAATGCTCTCCTGGCTCTGCTCCACTCATTCAGCATTATGTTGTGTAGGTTTTTCCAGGTTGTTATGAAGTCCGCATCATCCCCATTTCTTATAGCACAATAGTATTCCATTACCTTCATATACCACAGCTTGTTCAGCCATTCCCCAATTGATGGGCATCCCTTTGATTTCCAATTCTTAGCTACCACAAAAAGAGCTGCTATAAATATCCTTGTACATATGGGTCCTTTTCCCACTTGTGTGATCTCTTTGGGATACAACCCTAGAAGTGGTATTCCTGGGTCAAAGGGTATGAGCATTTTTATAGGCCTTTGGGCATAGTTCCAAATTGCTCTCCAAAATGGCTGGATCAGTTCACAGTTCCACCAGCAATGTAACAATGTTCCAATTTTCCCATATCCTCTCCAGCATTTATCATTTTCCTGTTTTGTTATTTTAGTCAATCTGACAGGAGAGATGTGGTATCTAAGAGTTGTTTTGAATTGCATTTCTCTAATCAGTAGTGATTTCGAGCATTTTTTCATATGCCTATAGATATCTTTAATTTCTTCCTCTGAAAACTGCCTGTTCATATCCTTTGACCATTTCTCAATTGGGGAATGACTTGTATTCCTATATATTTGTCTCATTTCTCTGTACATTTTAGAAATGAGGCCTTTATCAGAACAGATGAATATTTACAAAAATATAAATTGCCCAGATTAACAGAAGAGGAAATAAATACTAAAACAACCCCATTTCAGAAAAAAAAAATTGAACAAGCCATCAATGAACTCCCGAAGAAAAAATCTCCAGGGCCAAATGGATTTACAAGTGAATTCTACCAAACATTTAAAGAACAATTAATTCCAATACTATATAAACTATTTGGAAAAATAAGCAAAGAAGGGGTCTTACTAATTTTTTTTATGATACTAATATGGTATTGATACTTAAACCAGGAAGAGCCAAATCAGAGAAAGAAAATTATAGACCAATTTCCCTAATGAATAGAGATGCAAAAATTTTGAATAAAATATTACCCAAGTGATTACAGCAACTTGTCACAAGGATAATACACTATAACCAGGTGAGATGTATACCAGAAATGCAGGGCTGGCTCAGTATTAGGAAAACGATCAACATAATTGACCATATTAATAACAAGATTAACAGAAATCATATGATTATCTCAATAGATACAGAAAAAGCTCTTGACAAAATACTATACCCATTCCTATTAAAAACACTAGAGAGCACAGGAATAAATGGAGTCTTCCTTAAAATGATAAGTAGCATCTATCAAAAACCATCAGCAAGCATTATATGTAATATGGATAAGCTAGAATCATTTCTAATAAGATCAGGGGTGAAACAAGGATGTCCATTATCACCATTTTTGTTTCTTATTGTACTAGAAATGTTAGCTTTAGCTATAAGAGAAGAAAAAGAAATTGAATTAGGATAGGCAATGAGGAAACAAAATTATCACTCTTTGCAGGTGATATGATGGTATACTTAGAGAATCCTAGAGAATCAACTAAACAACCACTTGAAATAATTAACAATTTTAGCAAAGTTGCAGGATATAAAATAAATCCACATTAATCATTGGTATTTCTATGTTACTAACAAAGCCCAGCAGCAAGAGAAAGAAAGAGAAATTCCTTTTAAAGTTACTGTAGACAATATAAAATATTTGGGAGTCTACCTGCCAAGACAAACCCAGGAACTGTATGAACACAATTACAAAACACTTTTCACACAAACCAAGACAGATCTAAATAACTGGAAAAAAAGGCAATTGCTCACGAGTAGGCCAAACTAATAGAATAAAAATGACAATTCTACCTAAATTAATTTACTTATTCAGTGCCATACCAATCAAACTACTGAAAAATTTTATAGAGCTAGAAAAAAATAATAACAAAACTCATCTTGAAGAACAAAAGGTCCAGAATATCAAAGGTATTAATGAAAAGAAATGCAAGGGAAGGTGGCCTAGCTGTACCAGATCTAAAACTGAATTATAAAGTAGCAATCACCAAAACTGGCTAAGAAATTGAGAATCAATTGAATGGGTTAAGTACACAAGACACAGTAGTCAATGACTATAGTAATCTACTATTTGGTAAACCCAAAGACTCCAGCTTCTGAGATAAGAACTCACTATTTGACAAAAACTTTTGGGAAAACTGGAAAACAATATGGGAAGAAACTAGGCATAGACCAACATCTTACACCATATACCAAGATAAGGCCAAAATGGGTGCACGATTTAGATATAAAAGATGAAACTATAAGCAAATTAGGAGAGCAAGGGATAGTTTACCTGTCAGATCTATGGAGAAGGGAAGAATTTATGACAAAACAAGAGATAGAGAACATTATGAAATGCAAAATGGACAATTTTGATTACATTAAATTAAAAGGTTTTTTTGCACAAAGCCAACACAAGCAAGATTAGAAAGAAAGCAGAAAGCTGGGAAACAATTTTTATAACCAGTGTCTCTGATAAAGACCTCATTTCTAAAATATATAGAGAACTGAGTCAAATCTATAAGAATACAAGTATAAGAATACAATCGACATTACGTATACAAGAATACAAGACCAATTGATAAATACTCAAAGGATACGAACGAGCAGTTTTCAGATGAAGAAATTAAAGCTATATGTAGTCATATGAAAAATGCTCTAAATCACTATTGATCACAGAAATGCAAATTAAAATAACTCTGAGGTCCCACATCACACCTACCAGATTGGCAAACATGCCAAAACAGGAAAACAATAAATGTTGGAGTTTGGAAAAATTGGAACACTAATGCATTGTTGGTGGAGTTGTGACCTTATCCAACCATTCTGAAGAGAAATTTGGAACTATAAAACTCTGCATACACTTTGATCCAGCAATACCACTACTAGGTTTGTATCCCAAAGAGACCATAAAAAGAGGAAAGGATCAATATGTACAAAAATATCTATTGCAGCTCTTTTTGTGGTGGCCAAGAATTGGAAATTGAGGGGATGCCGTCAATTGGGGAATGGCTGAACAAGCTGTGTTTTATGAATGTATGGAATGGAATGGAATACTACCATTCCTTAAGAAATGGTGAGCAAGAGAACTTCAGAAAAACCTGGAAAGAATTCCATGAACTAATGCTGAGTGAAGTAAGCAGAACCAGAACACTGTACACGGTAACAGCAACATTGTGCGATGACCCACTTTGTTACACTTAGCTCTTCCCAGCAATGCAATGATCTAAGACCAGGGCTGTCCAACCTTAGGTTTTTATTGAAACGATAGACAATATATTTTGATTTGCTATTTTAGTGAGAGCTCTGCAGTAGCTCGGCTTTGTTTATCAAAGCATTTATGTAAATTTCTATGCTTATAGGCGGGTCACATTTTGGACAGCCCTGATCTAAGATGATTCTAAAAGACTCATGACCCAAAATGCTATCCACATCCAGAGAAAGAACTAAGGAGTCTGAATACAGATCGAAGCACACTTTTTTCTCTTTTTTTTTCTTTCTCATGGTTTTTCATTTTGTTCTGCTTCTTCTTTCATAGCATGACTAATGTGGAAACATGAAAAAAATAAAATGAAAAATGCTTTTGAGGGAAATTTTGCATTGTTCCTTCTTTTCACATTGACTCTGATACTTTAGTTATTTTGTTTACTCTGTGGTATATTTCAAAATTAGAGATGCTTTGTTTAACTTTGTTCATGTAAAAATATATTTTAATTATCTTGTGGCATTTTCAAAAAATATATAGTGGTTTATTCTAGTTATGGATTATTCTGGGTGCACATACCTTGAATTCTAGCATGGCTACGGTATCTCTTAATCCACATTATATGACTAGGACTAGAACAATGCAGTCTGGAAAAGGGTGAAGGGACTAGGAACAGGGCTACGAGCTTAGTGCTGCCCAGAATCCACCCTAGGAGGTTCCTATCTAAAACCAAGCCAACTCAAAAAGCTGCCAAAAGGCTTTTAGACAAGACAATCTCCTTGGGAAAGGGGAAGAAGGTGATAGACCTGGAATACTGAAAGGATCCTAGATTAGTAAAATACTTTGGACCTTGAGTCAAACTGAAGTAAAAATAGAAGTGTTAGTTTGTCCCTGGAGCTTTGTAAGGTCCAGACCCATGCTGACCCCTGAAGCCCTGACCCATACGATGGTTTAGGACTGTAATGACTACCTAAGGGCCCAATGCTATTCTTTCAACAACCACAGAGAAAAAGTGGTGAGTAGTCATAATACTCCAGAAGGGTAGCCTATAATCTTATACCTTTTATCTTAATTGCCTGAGTATATGGTTAGATACAATAGTTTGCAAAGTACCTAATAAACTACAAAACCCACACATATGTAAACTTTATCATAAACACCTGTAACCATTCAATACTAGGTGGCACATCTTCTCTGATCACTAATATTCCTTAACCTAAAGAGATTCCTCTTGATCTAAGACCCATTATTCTCATTAGGGGAATCAGTGTCCTGGTAGGACCATTTTATAGACTTCTAGATCAAAGGTTCACAGGATTCCCTGAGATTTTGTATTTCTGGGAAGGAGTCTGTTGTTATGGGAGAAATATCTTTTGTCTGAGTTCATATGGTAGGTAACTGATGCCAAACTCTCGGAGTTCATGTGTAACTGATGCCAAATATATATTTACCAGAACTCAGAAATTAAGGAGGCAAAAACTTTGTTGTTGCTATTGTTCAGTTGTTTTAGTCATGGCTTATTCTTCATGACCTCTTTTGGGGTTTTCTTGGCAAAGATACTGGAGTGGTTTGCCATTTCCTTCTCCAGCCCATTTTACAGATGAGAA
The DNA here is from genome assembly GCF_011100635.1 of Trichosurus vulpecula. Lineage (NCBI taxonomy): Eukaryota > Metazoa > Chordata > Mammalia > Diprotodontia > Phalangeridae > Trichosurus > Trichosurus vulpecula. Next base: position 129,922,628 of record NC_050578.1, on the reverse strand, counting down.
AACTGAGGCAAACAGGGTTAAGTGACTTGCCCAGCGTCACACAGCTAGTAAATATATGAGACCAGGTCTTCCTGACTCTAGGCCGGGCGCTCTGTCCACTGAGCACTTAGGTTTTATTATTATACTCAAGCATAGGTTCAGGTCTCAGAGAAAACCTGAATAATCATTAGATATCTAACAAGATTTCTTTTGGAAAAGATTATGCCAGTGACATTCATCTTAGGCCATAAATCCTGTATTTCTTTCAGTGTCCTAAAAGTTGAAAAACTTAGTTAAACTCTCAAAATCTCATACATCCTCTAAGGAAACAAACCTTGTCAAATAATAGGTAAACTAAAACAGGTTACAGATTAAACTACATTTAAAGGAGTCACAAAGGGGCAGGTAGGTGGTACAGTGAGCAGAGCACAGCCCTGGAGTCAGGAGGACCTGAGTTCAAATCTGGCCTTAGACACTTTAGACACTCAACAGGCTCATTAGCTGTGTGACCTTGGGCAAGTCACTTAACCCCAATTGCCCTGCCTTCCCCCCCTCAAATAAATAAATAAATAAATGGAAGAGTTACAATTAGGCTGAGTGAAGAGGAGAATTTACATGTTGCCCAGGAGTCAGGGACAATTGAGATTCTTCCCCTAGCTTCTTATCTAAGGAATACTTAAGGCTCAAATAAGTTTTCATATCCCAGGGGACAGGTTTTGGCTATATTAACCAAAAGTTGCAGGAAGAATAAAAGAAGATAAAAAATTCCCACAATAAAGTGAAGTGGTTTGGAAGTTGCCTCTTTGATCAATCAAGTGCCCTAAATCTGAGTAATCTCATCCAAATATACACATGAAGAAATATACATATGGGATGCTGAATATGAGGCAGTTCAGACAATATCGATGGGTATAGTTATATTGTGACCTAGTTGGGCCATATCGAAAGTAATTCATTAGGTACATGGGAATAATTGCTGATTCATCCTGAAAGAGGGGGAGCCAGCCAAGTGCCCACCTAGTTTGGCAGACATTCAAAGAACCAGTCTTCCACTAGGAATTCTAATAGTTTTCTGTTGTTTGGTAAGAGGCAAACTATCTTTTGACCAAATTCTTACAAGGTGAGCGAGGTTGGAAGTTGCTCATCTAGGTTTTAGAGGATAGAAACTCTTGTGTAACCAAGACAGGGAAAATTTAGCTAGAGTAGGGGTTCTTCCTGAGTGCATGGACCCAAAACAGTGGGTGGATAGATTTCAGATTTCCTGAACTTTGATAGAGAATTACATCTTTATTGACACATAATTGGTTTCCTTTGTATTCTTATGTATTTAATTCACACAATCAAAGAAATGATTCTGAGGAGTCCATAGGTCTCACCAGACTGCCAAAGGGGTCTGTGACACATAAAAAGGGTTAGGAACCTGAGTCCTTGACATCTTCATTTACTTAACAGACTCCAGATGTTCAGGGTGGCCTATTTGTTACATCTTTCCTTACTTCTTTAGCCTTTTTTTTTTTTTTTTGGTCTTTTAGTGGAATGTCAAAGACTACAGGGCCTTCTCTCTTATTTCTCAATTGTATCCTGGAATACAGCTCAAACTGAGCTGCTAGCAGAGACAAAGGACTTGCCTCCAGGGCATAGATTATCTATGAACCTTTACCCCACAGACTCATTTATGTGGACTGACTGGAGAGACTTTGAAAATGTGTGTGTGTGTGTGTGTGTGTGTGTGACACGTGTGTGTGTGTGTGTATATGTATGTATATATATTTTTTTCTTTTCTAAAAGGCAATCCTGAAACCTACAGCTGCTTAGTGATTATTGGACAAATGGTTATTGCCTGGTTATGACCTAGCCTGAAGAAATAAAAATGTAAATATTTGACAAACTGTGGAGGATAAGGTCTCTAACTCTTAAATTTGATCTCTCTTCCTAGTACACGGCTAGGTCCCCAGGGGAGAGAGCTCACCTAATGAGTGGAAAAAGATATAGAAACAATGTATGCCCGGGGGGAAGCACATTGGACTCTGTTATCTTGCAAATGAGCTCCTCAAGAACTGGTCTAAATTATTCTGCTCAAAGTTTTTGATCCTTAATGAGGCACGAAATGGTCCATTCAAATAGGAAAGCTCACCTCAAAGTGTAAACTCAGTTCAGATAAGGCAAACCTTTACATCTATTTCATGGTCTTTGTTAACTGTACCCAGAACATTTTCAGGAGTCTGAAAGAAACACCTTTATATCTCCATTCACACTTTTCCACCTTGTGAAATCAGGTAACAATTTTCCCCTTTATCAGTTTCAGTAGTTCCACAAAATAAAAACTCATCAGCATTCAATGTACACAATTTGTAAACCTTTATTTATTAATTGTTTTATGTCATCTCATCATCATTGTACATGTGCAATTGCCTATGATAATATATATTGTGGCACATGGTCCTTTCAGTAAAAGGCTCCTTGATGATTGGGTTCACATAGACCATGCAACAACTTTTTTTTTTCTAATAGTAAGGCTATCCCCCGCAGGTTGCATGGGGGAGGGGGAAGGTGTTGCTGTGTGGCCTGAAGAGAGGCAGAATAGACATCTCTAGCCTCTTCTCTCCCCATCCTTCACAAAGAGGGACTCTATTTCTTTCCAGAAGGGAAAGTGGCCAGAAGTTTGGCCACTCTGTTCTCTTCATAGAGAAAGGGTACAGGGCTAGAATTATATCTATCTTCTTTTTTAAATATTCTTTAGGGGCAGCTAGGTGGCACAGTGAGTAAAGTACTGGCTCTGGAGTCAGGAGGACCTGAGTTCAAATCTGGCTTCAGACACTTGACACAGGTACTAGCTGTGTGACCTTGGGCAAGTCACTTAATCCCAATTGCTCTGGCAAAAAGCAAATAAATAAATATTCTTTAAATAAATATTATTAGTCTAGGGGATTTTTTAAAATTCGATTTATTATTTATTTATTTATAAAATTCTTTCTTGAATTCTAAATTCCCTCCCTTCCTCCAGAAGAAAAATATATTTCAATTTGCCCTCAGAATTCATCAATTTTCTCTCTAGAAGTGGATAGCATTTTTTTTTATTAAGAGTCCTTTGGAATCCTCTTTCATCATTGTATTGATCAGAGTAGCCAAGTCTTTCATAGCTGATCATCTTTTGCGATTGTTCAGCTGTTTTAGTCCTGTCCAACTCTTCAGGACCCCTTTTGGGTTTTGTTTTGTTTTTTTAAACAAAGATACTGGAGTGGTTTGCCATTTCCATCTCCAGTTCATTTTACAAATGAGGAAACAGAGACAAAGAAGGATAAGTGACTTGTCCAGGGTCACATAGCTAGTAAGTGTCTGAGGCCATATTTGAATTCAGGAAGATGAGTCTTCCTGACTCCAGGCTTAGCATTCCATCTGATGGGGTGCTTGGGTGCTTGTCCTTGGACCCCAATTCCAAGATCGCATTTCTCCCTAGCTTCAAAACACTATTCCTGACAGTTTTCTCCCCAGCCCAAAGACATTATGCCTAGCAGTGGCTCATGAGCAGTCCCCAGTAAAATAAACTATCTTTCCCCATCACAAGAACAAGCTGACCTCTGAAGAAATTCTCTTGTTAAAACAGGACTATCTTGCAACCCCTGAATTATCATGTATTGATTCCCAAAGTTACGATATTCAATCCAGAGGTCAAGCTATAGACATCAATTCTCAAAGCTATCTTACTACATGTGTAGTAGACCAAAAATACACCCCTGAGAAACCTCTTCCCCTGGTTTCCAATAGTGAATGATGCCAGTGACCAAGGTCCTAAGTTAACACTCAATTAGCATATCTGCCAGATAATTCACTACTTTTCTTGTGTAAGCTTTAGCATCACTCCTGTTAAGTTGCAAGTTCCTTAAGGAATTCAAGTTCCAAATTATTCTCCAGAACTATTGGACCAGTTCACAACTCCACCAACAGTTTATTAATGTACCTGTTTTCCCATATCTATTCTAGTGTTTGTCATTTCTGATAGGCATAAGGTGGTACCTCAGAGTCATTTTAACTTGTATTTCCCTGATCAATGGTGATTGAGAGCATTTTTCATATGACAATAGATAGCTTTGATATCTTCTTCTGAAAGCTGCCTGCTCCTATCTTTTGACCATTTGTCAATTGGGGAATGATACTTATTTTTATAAATTTGACTCAGTTCTCCATACATTTGAGACATGAGACCTTTATCAGAGAACTTGCTGTAAAAAATTTTCATGTTACTTCGTTGTCTATGGTACCTTTTAGCAAAATGCCATTTCCCTGATTATCTCTTCTAATTAGTTCTATTTTTGTTTTTTCTTTGCCTAAGATATAATTGCTATATAATTGCCTTCTTGACTTCATCTGAAGTATGATAGATTCTGCTCCTGCTCATTATTTTAATTCCATTTCAAGTGTGTTTCTTATAAACAACATATTGTTGGATTCTGGCTTCTAATCTATTCTACTATCTGCTTATGGGTGAGTTCATCCCATTCATGTTCACAGTTATGATTACTAACCATGTATTTCCCTCCACCCTATTTTCTTCTGTTTATCCTTCTCTCTCTCATTTTTTTTGACTTTGTTTTATTGTGTCTTAATGTATCATGGAATCATTAGCTTCCATTTGCCTAATTCTGCTTTTTAAGGAGTTCTTTTCTTCAGTGAATTTTTGTGCCTCTTTTACCAAACTGCTCTCTTTTCTTTTTTGGCATATTCTTATCATTTTTATTTAATATTTTAGTTTTCAACATTGATTTCCACAAGATTTTGAGTTACAAATTTTCTCCCCATTTCTACCCTCCCCCCCATTCCAAGATGGCATATATTCTGATTGCCTTGTTCCCCAATCAGCCCTCCCTTCTGTCACCCCACTCCTCCCCACTTCCCTTTCCCCTTACTTTTTTGTAGGGCAGGATAGATTTCTATGCCCCATTCCCTACGTATCTTGTTTCCCAGATGCATGCAAAAAACAACCTTTTTTTTGAGCATCTGCTTTTAAAACTTTGAGTTCCAAATTCTTTCCCCTCTTCCCTTCCTACCCACCCTCCCTAGGAAGGCAAACAATTCAACATAGATCACACATGTATCATTATGTAAAACACTTCCACAATGCTCACTGTTGTGAAAGGCTAACTATATTTCCTTCCATTCTATCCTCTTGCCCTTTATTCAATTTTCTCCCTTGACCCTGTCCCTTTTCAAAAGTGTTTGCTTTTGATTACCTCCTCCCCCATCTGCCCTCCCTTCTATCATGCCCTCTTTTTTATCCATTTCCCCTTACTTTCCTGTGGAGTAAGATACCCAATTGAGTGTGTGTGTTATTCCCTTCTCAGGTTGAATCCGATAAGAGTAAGATTCACTCATTTCCCCTCTTCCCTTCCAACAGAATTGCTTTTTCTTGCCACTTTTATATGAGATAATTTACCCCATTCTATCTCTCTCTTTCTCCCTCTCTCAATATATTCCACTCTCACCCCTTAAATTTATTTCATTTTTTTAGATATCATCCCTTCACATTCAACTCACCCAGTGCCCTCTGTCTATATATATATATATGTATATTCCCTTCAACTACCCTAATATCGAGATGGGTCTCCTGAATTACACACATCATCTTTCCATGTAGGAATGTCAACAAAACAGTTCAGCTTTAGTAAGTCCTTTATGAATTCACTTTCTTCTTTACCTTTTCATGCTTCTCTTGATTCTTGTGTTTGAAAGTCAAATTTTCTATTCAGCTCTGGTCTTTTCATTGAGAAAGCTTGAAAGTCCTCTATTTTATTGAAAATCCATATTTTGCCTTGGAGCATTATACTCAGTTTTGCTGGGTAGGTGATTCTTGGTTTTAATCCTAGCTCCTTTAACCTCCAGAATATCATATTCCAAGCCCTTCAGTCCCTTAATGGAGAAGCTGCTAGATCTTGTGTTATCCTGATTTTGTTTCCACAATACTCAAATTGTTTCTTTCTAGCTGCTTGCAGTATTTTCTCCTTGATTGGGAGCTCTGGAATTTGGCAACAATATTCCTAAGAGTTTTCTTTGGGGGATCTTTTTCAAGAGGCAATGCGTAGATTCTTTCAATTTCTATTTTACCCTCTGGCTCTAGAATATCAGGGCAGTTTTCCTTGATAATTTCTTGAAAGATGATGTCTAGGCTCTTTTTTTGATCATGGCTTTCAGGTAGTTCAATAATTCTTACATTATCTCTCTTTGACTTATTTTTCAGGTCAATTATTTTTCCAATGAGATATTTCACATTTTCATATAAGATATATGTATGTGTGTGTGTGTGTGTGTGTGTATTTCATTTTTGGACTTTGTTTTATTGTGTCTTAGTGTACCATGTATTCATTAGCTTTCAGTTGCCCAATTCTGATTTTTAAGGAATTATTTTCTCCAGTCAGCTTTAGTTCTTTTTCCATTTGGCCAATTCTGCTTTTTAAGGAGTTCTTTTCTTCAGTGAATTTTTATGCCTCTTTTACCAAGCTGTTCTCTTTTCATAATTTTCTTGCATCACTCTCATTTCTTTCCCCAGTTTTGCTCTGCCACTTTTATCTCATTCTTTAACTTTTCTAGGAATTCTTGTTGGGCTTGTGTCCAATAAGTATTTTTCTTTGAGGCTTTGCTTATGTCTGTTTTCTCATTGTTGTCTTCTTCTGAGTTTTCCTCTTGGTCTTCCCTACCAGCTTAGTAGCTTTTTATGGTCAAGTTCTTTTGTTGTTGTTGTTTGCTCATTTTCCAAGTATATTTCTTGACTTTGAACTTCATGTTAAAATTGGGGTCTTCTCACTTGGGGGTGGGAAGGCATTCTCCCAAACTTCAGCATTTTTTTTTGTGCTGCTGTTTTCTGAGTTAGTTCCGGGGGTCTATAAGTTTTTGGTGCTTCCAAGGCGGTGTGATACTGGGAAGGGTGTGTTCACTGCTCTCCTGGCCTGTGTTCTGGGCCTTACCCTGGGAGGGCCCCTGCTCCACTGCAGACAGAGCGCTTATGTTCCTCTCTGCCTTGGAACTGCTACCTGGGACCCTGCTGCCTTGTGACAAATCATAAACATTCCTGTTTGCCCTGGAACTACAACCTCAAGCTGTGTATGTGTAATGCAACAGTGTCCTGAGACTAGTGTTAGCTCAGGGTCCTCTCTGATCTCTTTCTAATCAGTTATCCTTACCATCTCTAGGCTGAGAGCTCTCAAAGCTTCTGCCACCCAGGATGTGATTTTCAGTTTCAAACTAAACTTCTGATCACTGTTCTTTAATTGGGAAAGGGAGGATAATTTTTTTAATCCTCTTTTTTTAATCATTATTTTTTTAATCCTCTTTCTCACAAAATACCAATTCTACAACAGACACACACAGCAGGTAGCAAAACACCTATTTATCTAAATTGATAGCAAAACAGAAATAAGAGAAAGAATGCAGAGGAAAATACATACAAAGGAAAGAGTTCTTCCATTGGGAGCAAGTGTGATGCCAATCAGTGATTAAAGATCTTTCTGGCCCATTAAATAGGCCTCAGGTGGGCCCAGTTAAGGGAAACTTGATTAGAGGTTTGTTTGTAGACAGGCCTAAACTCTTTATTTGCTAGGTGCTAAGCTCCAGGCCTACACCCTTTTTATGACTGGGCATGAAGCCCTCTGTAATGGCAAGCAAAGAGGGACTTTTGTTGTCTTTTTTGGAGTGCTTGTCATCACTGAGGAATCTTTGATTGAATTGGGAGTCTTTGATGACCTGCTTACATCAAAAGAAGGCCTAGTTCACATGGGTTTGAGTCACATGATTGTGACGCCCTCTGACCCTGAAGAAGTGTATATAATCTCAGAGGTTGGCGTTTTGCCTTTGAGGGTTCACTCATTAGAAGAGTGTTAATGTGGAGAGTCTGGGTAGCTGTTAAGGAGCCCCCTAGCTTTGAAAAACCCAGATGTTGGTGCTTCTCTCTCTGGTAACTGTGTATATAATGTCTTGGACAGACAGCTAGAAGCCCGTCTGCTGACTTGTGTTATTTTGTTCTATTTATATAATTCCTGCTTGTAATTTCTGTTTGTGTTTTCTCTGAAGTTCAGGGTGCTGACTTTCCCCCCTAAACTAAGTGAATGCTATATGTATGTTTAATTGAAGTGAGATTGTGAACCCCTTAAGGTTGCTTTCCTTAGAAAAGCAGATCAAAGAACCTATGCTAGTGGCCCTCCTATGTGCTGGTGTTGTTGGTCTTGTTGTTGGTCTTGCACCTCTACAGCAGCTGCTAGCAACATTGTTGTTACACCCTCAGGCCCTAAAAAGGGTATATATACCCAGAAGGTAGCCATTGTAAGGTCAGAATTCAGAATTCACCTGAAGGAGTAAAAACTCCAAGTTGACAGAGCTGCAGAGAGAATGCAGGGAGGACAGTGGAAACCAGGGAACTGTGGAGACCAGAGAACTGAGGACAGAGAGAATGCAGGCAAGCAGGCAGTTGGGATTAGTGAGGTCCCAGCAGGGGGGAAGGTTACAGGATGACTTGGTTCCTTACTGTAATACTGTGTTATAATTTTCTTGTTACCTTGAGATGGACTTACTGGTTTTGGAATACAATTACTGTTATATCAAATTGGAATTACTGGTTCTGAGATTTGATCCTCTGGTGTCTAAATAAATGTTATACTTCCCCTGCCTTCTACCTAGCGAATTTCTTATACTTTGCAATTATGAACTATACAGGCATGTTCACGGTCATCTTCAAGGTCATGAATCTTGCCTTACTGATACAGCAAAGTAACAGATTGAGAGAGAGAGAGAGAGAACAGAAAGAGGAGGAAAGAAGAGAAAGAGAGAGAGAACAGAAAGAGGAGGAAAGAAGAAAGAGAGAGAACAGAAAGAGGAGGAAAGAAGAGAGAGAAAGAGAGAAAACAGAAAGAGGAGGAAAGAAGAGAAAGAGAGAGAGAACAGAAAGAGGAGGAAAGAAGAAAGAGAGAGAGAACATAAAGAGGAGGAAAGAAGAGACACAGAGAGAGACACAGAGAGAGAGAGAGAGAGAGTTGAGATCTCATCCAAGTAGAAGTTCCCTGAAGTCTCTAGTGTAGCAGGCTGGGGATAGGGATATGATAGAGATTGTTAGCTCCTCTTACGCTAGTTTTTTTCACAGAGTATTATTCTCCCTTCAGTAACTGGAAGTGAGATTTGACATGATCCATCTCTTTTCTCAAAGCAGAAAGCCAAAAGTATCTTAAGGAACTTCAGAACCTGAAGAGACTGAAGAGCCCAAAGAAACTGTAGAAACTCAAGAGCCAGGAGTTCTTTTCTCTCCTACTCTTGCCAATCCTCACACGAGTATGGGGAAATAACTTCTACCAGTGAGAAGAGGGTCACCTGCCAATGGGCTATGGGACTTTCAATCAACAAAAATCCATTTCTCTCTTTCCCATTTATCTTCCTACGTCCCACCCCCATTAAGGAAGGAAAAAATACCCTGTAAAAACATGTCAAACAAAACAAATTCTCATGTTGGTCATATACATATACACGTGTGCATACACACACATATACACTTTGAGTTCATCACCTCTCAATCAGAATGTGGGTAGAATGTTTCTTCTTAAGTCATCTGGAATCATGGGAAAATACGTAATTATTTACTAACATTGCTTGAACCTAGCTTTATATCTAACCTAGAACCTGGTGCCATGCTGACACCAAAGACCTTCCAGAGAAGCCAGACTGCTTGTTTTGAGTCTGCCCTAGAAACTTGTGTTTTGGTTTTGCTCAAATTTTATTGAATATTATACTTACCTGCTGTCATACATCTCAAGCAACCTTATCTAGAAATTGCCCTTTTCTGGAAAACCACCTAACTGCTTACATGCCAGCCAATCCACTGCTTATCCTTATGACCTTGTTTGAATGCTGTAAAATGTGAGACTTAAACAGAGATTAGAAAGGGATCAAAATCTTTTTCTGGTTATCTCTTCTGCTGAACCAACTTAATAAAATTCTTTTGAAAAACCTTTTTAGATTTATGGTTTGTTTTCAACCAACGGTCATTGTAGTGATCAGAGTTCCTAAGTCTTTCAAACTGTTTGTCTTTAGAAAATTGCTGTTATTATATAAATTATTCTCTTGCTTCTGCTAATTTTGCCTCATATCAATTCATTCAAGTCTTACTGGGTTCCTCTGAAATTAGTCACATCTTCACTTCTTTCAGATCAATAGTATTTCATCACATTCGTAAATCATAACTTATTCAGCCATTCCCCAATTGATGGGCAACCTCTCTGTTTCCAATTCTTTGCCATTTCAAAGAATATACAGCAGACAATATAGAGTGAAGGATTTCTCCATTGGGAGCAAGGTAAATAAGAGTAAATGCTGATTTATTCCAAGTAAAATAAATGTAGCAGCTGTGGCTGTTTCTACCAATTTTTTAAAAGTGATATAGAGGCAGTCCTGAACCCAGAAGAGGGAACATCTGTGCCTGCTTGTTGTCTGAAACACTAGATACTTGGGCCTGTCAAGCAAAAACATGAGAGAAGCTCCTTAACTTTTGTTTATTGTGAAATAAACTAATGTGTAGCTTAAGACATATGACTACAGGGAGAGGGGGGAAACTGCATTGAGATTGTGGTAACATGAGCAATTAGCTCTAAACAAGTTGAATAACCATTCTTCAATAAGTATGTACCTTATGTTAAGGAGTTTAACTACCCAGATACACCTGTGTGGGGGATATAAGTTTTTCTTTTGGGTCAGGGTTAGTGGCAATAGCTACCAACTTTACCCCCTTCAAAAATCTGGTGTTTTGTATCCTTTACTGAGATTTTTCTGAACATCAGGAATAACTAGAGGTGGAAAGTCAAATGGAAAGCATTTTTTTTTTCAGCTGAGGATCTTAGATATAGAGTTGGTAGGGAACCTAGAGGTAGTCTAGTCAGTTCTCGTTTTCCAGGGAAGGAAACTGAGGCTCAGAATGAGGAAGTGATTTGCCCAAGGTCAAATAGGTAGGAAGTAGGCATGGCCAAAATTTGAATGCAGATTCCCATACTAAAACCAGTGGTCCTTCCATTGTGCCCTGCTATCTACCAAAGGACTCATTGACCAAATAAGGGTGCATTGCCTGAGACAGAAAAGAAAGAACAAAATTCAGTTCTCCTAACTCAGCTAAAAGAAGGTCCAGGGTCAGTTTCTTAAGCTATATAAGCAATGAGGTCACAGTTACCTCATATGGCTATTTTTCATACAGGGGCTATAGGACCCAAGTAAGAAGAATTGAAAACGTGTTAACTATTTCACAAGAATGTTGGCCCTGGCTATGTCATTGTTGCACTGAGGTTATACCACATAGAGTATATGTGCAAATGAGTACATAGAAGCCAACTCACTAAGCATGTTCAGGACCTTCTCTGGGAATTTCTGGGAACACATGTAGCTCAGTGCTAGGAAGGGGCACTTTAAGAAGAAGCAATTCCCATATTGATCACTATGCAGGAAGAGTCACAGACTAAATTGTTAGTAATAAAGGAGTAACTCTGTCTTTTAGCTTTCTTTCTTCCTTTGACTCTTGAGGTAACTGTAACTCATGAAGGGGATGGAAAGGAGATGATGTTTTTCGTAATGGCAACATGGCAAATACTCCCAACCATGTGGTAGTTAAAGCAGGGATTCAGGCAGGAAAGCTTGATTCTGTACCTCTGCCTGCCTCTTGTTTTCCTTGTCAAAAGTAGTGGCTAAACAGAGATCTTGAGATGGACTTCTCTAGCCATGGTAGCGATGGCTCTTCGTGAATTGAAGAAGAGTTTGGGAGGAAAGGTGCCTGAGGGTGTAAGAACATGAGACAAGTGGCTTCCGGATGGTTGGAACATGTAGGATAGAAAACTGGCTGGAGGGAAGAAAGGTAGGGTGAATGTCAATAAGCCATTTCAGGAAAGCACAGATTGGGGAGTTAGCTTGCTTGGAACTAGTCAGGTAGGACTTAATATGTTCAAGTGTCAGCACTGTGCAAAGACAGAGGTCTGTAGCAACAATGTTACTAGCAGCTTCTGTGGAGGTATAAGGCCAACAACACCAATACACAGGAGAGCTGCTAGCACGAATTCTTTGATCTGCTTTTCTAAGAAAAGCAACTTTAAGGGTTTACAATCTCACTTTGATTAAACATACATATATCATTCACTTAGTTCAGGGGAAAAAGTCAGCACCCTAAACTTCAGAGAAAACACAAACAGGAATTACAAGCAGAAAGGATATAAACAGAGCAAATAACACAAATCAGCAGACAGGGCTTCTAACTGTCTGTCTATAGCAATACATACATAATCACCAGAGAGAGAAGCACCAGCATCTGGGTTTTCAAAGCTGGGGGTGCTCCTTAACGGCTACCCAGAGTCTCATCTTTTCAAATCACACACTCTTCCAATGAGTGAGCCCCCCAAAGGCAAAATGCTAACCTCCAAGTATATATACACTTCTTTAAGGTCAGAGGGGTCACAACTTCTTGTGACTTAAGCAGGTCATCAAAAACTCTTGATGTGATCAAAGACTCAATCAAAGGCACTTAATTGCTTGGTGCTGAGAAGCACCAAAAGAAGAACCAAAAGAAAAAACAGCAAGAAGTCCCACTTTGCTTGCCATTACAAGTTCACTAGAAAGGATGAGCCACATAAACCTCAGAGAGAAGAAAGTGAGTAGAAAGAAGCCCTTAGCCTGTGCCTTTATTAGACCCGCCAGAGTCAGTGATTTTAGAAAGTGTGGTGCTCTGAGTTCTCACAAACTGTTGCCATATGTATGGGTAGGGAAATGGAGCTCATATGCAGGGGTTCTCTTATTGTTTCGCAGCCTTTGAATGAGTATTTTGGGAGTTCATTTATATCTTCAATTAAACCTATTCTATGTTTAATGCCTTTCTTAGCACAAGTGTTTTTATTTGAGCGAAGGTTCTTCCTGAAGAAGCAAAACGAGTCCAATTATAATGTTCCCTGGAGAAATTCTGGGGTGGCAAAGATTTGTACTAAGAGTCCCTGAAGATAATGCTTTGGACCTGCCAAGTCAGAAATCTGAGCTTTATACATTATGATAACACAGTTTAAGGAATCCTTCCTAAATTACTAGGGCCTTGAATTGAAAGTCATTACTTAATGACTTCTGAGCCAGAGGTAGCATTGTATGGTGGAAAGGTTACTGAATTAGGACTGTTAAGACCTGAATTCTAGTCCTGGTTCTGCGAATGACTAGTTGTGCTCCCTTAGGTCATTTCAACTTTTTGAGCCTCAGTTTTCTCATCTGTAAAATGGGGATATTGATATTTTCACTACCTACTTATCAGAGTTGTTGTGAGAGAAATGCTTTGTAAATGGTAAAGCACTCCATAAAGTGAATTATTGTATTCTGAGTGGGTTTCTTAGGATCTGTTTAGCTCAAATCTGAAACTACTTAAGGGCTGCTTCCATCATACTTGCTATATATTTATCCTGCCTGTAAAAGATATGTGTGTAAAGCCATTCCCCAACTGATTAATGGTCAAAGGATATGAGCAGGTGGTTTTCAGATGAAGAAATCAAAGCTATCTATAATCATATGAAGAAATCATCTAAATCACTTTTGATTAGACAAATGAAAATTAAAACAGCTCTGAAATACTACCTCACAACTACCAGATTAGCTAATACGACAGAAAAGGAAAATGATAAATATTGGTGAGAACATGGGAAAATTGGGACAATATTGAACTGCTGGTGGAGTTGTGAACTGATCCAATCATTCTGGAGAGTAATTTGGAACTATGCCAAAAGGGGAATCAAACTTTGATCTAGCAATACTACATCCAAAGGGATCGTAAAAGGGGGGGAAAGACCTACATCCACAAAAATATTTATAGCATCTCTTTTTGTGGTGATAAAAAAAATTGGAAATTGAATGGAGGCCCATCAGTTGGCGAATGGTGGAACAAGCTGTTGTATATGAATGTAATGGTATACTATTGTGCTGTAAGAGATGATGAGCAGGCAGATTTCAGAAAAACCTGGACTTGCATGAACTAATTTAAAGTGGAATGAGCAGAACCAGGAGAACATTGTACACAATTACAGCACCATTGTGCGATGATCAACTATGAATGACTTAGCCCCTCTCGACAATGGCAAGGCAATTCCAAAGGACTCATGATGAAAAGAGTTATCCACTCAGAGAGAGAGAACTGATGGGATCCGAATGTAGATTGAAACATACTATTTTCACTTCTTTATAAATCTTCTCTGATTTTTTTTTTTTGCCTTTTGGTCTGTTTTTCTTTTACTTTACATGATTACACATAAATAACTCGTATCAAATTACTTACTGTTTTAGGAAGAGGGGAGAAGAGAGAGGGAGAGAAAAACTAGAACTCAAAATTTTGTAAAATGAATGTTAAAAATTGTCTTTACATGTGTTAAACCTCAAAATTTGGTTGAAGGAAACAACAGAGCTGGGTGATAGAAAAATCCATGTTGTTTTTTATTTTCCCTTAAAGCATAGCTAGGCTAGCTTACTTGTACGTACAAGGAGTCAGAGCACAAGCTCTGGCTGTCTGAACAAAGCAATGAGAAAACTTATATAGGTTATTTTAGCAGACCTAGCAAGCCTGTATGACCTCATTTTTTATGACCCCCCATGTATGTTAACCATGATACAAGAAGAGGATTTTCCTTAATGGAAAGAATGTTGACAAAGGTCAGTTAATATTAAGCGAGGTAGTCTCTCTTGGGTTTAGGGTCTCATCCCTTAATGGCTAACAGGTATCTGGCCTTGTTGACAGTGGTAAGGGTATTTCCTGAGCAAGCTTTTAGAGAGAACAAAGAAGCCCAGGTCCTGGATCTTCATCCAGTTACTCATTAATTCAGGCTCTGGGTCTAGTTGAAATTAAAAATGATATAAAATAGTATAATATTTTCCACACATGTAATTGCAAAAAATAAAATACTATCAAAAAAGAAAGATACATGTGTAGGAAATAGCCATTGGGGTGGGGCCAAAAGTCAGTTCTGTAAAACTTGGACTCAGTCAAAAGGCTGCACCCAAGGTCCTAGAAGACCATATGTGGCCTCAAGGCCACAGGTTCCCCCACCCCTGGCATAGTGGATAGAGTACCATCCCAGAAATCAAGAGGATCTAAATTCAAATTCAGACTCAAGACACTCACAAGCTGACCCTGGGCAAGTCATTTAACTCCATTGCCTCTGAAAAAGCATGTATAGTCACTATTCCTATTGTTTTGCTATCTAATGAATTTGATTACTAGTACTTCCCATAACCATAAATGGGATGGAGGGCGTATAAAATGTTTTAAGCAACGATTAAAGAACTACATTGGACAAACTAATTCATCACCATGATGTCTATTTCAGTGAATGTCCCATAGAAGAGTGCTAGCTAACTGTTATTTAGGAAATCTATGGTGTTTTCTGTTTGTGGAATGTTTTAGAAATCTTTTTTAATAGTTCTTCCTCATAGCTACACTTTCAAATAGGTTGTTCTTGTTTGTCTCACTTATAAAATGGGAGTAATGAGCCAGGGAATGTGCCTTAGAGTGACCCAAGAGGATATCAACAGGGTCAGGGTAACACTCAGTTTCAAGGATCCTATTTCTCTGGGAGACAAACTATTGATCACAGATTAAAAGTCCTTACAAACAGCAGGGAAGTGACAGGACTTTTATGTGGAACCTTATTGTACCTACATAAGAATCTGATCCAAAGGGCCACCATGTGTTCATCTGGGTCTAGAGGTCAAAATGGTATTTATGACAGTGTGGCATAAAGCATAGACAGTTAGCCTTGGCCAGGAAGATGTATTGAGCATTCTTTTTTCAATTAACAAGGATGTGATACTTGAGTAGCCAGCTATTGCTAGAAAAACCCTGCCCCCAGCCCCTAACTAAAAAACCCCAGTTTGTGTAAGAAAATCAGACTTAGTTCCTGCCGTTTGGCGTTCAGTGGGTGTCCTTGACACTCCCCCCCCGCTCATGACTGTTCTGGGAGTATGAGTATGGCCAAGGGAAGGGCCTGATGCTTAGCAATCTCTGTTTCTTTCCTGAGCGGGCTGAGAGACAACTCTATCTCGTTTCAACAAACCCAGCTGGAGCATCCCTCAGTCTGCCTATGGCCTTGAAGGATGAAAGCCTCAGCCCCAGATATTCTTTTGAATTATGTGACTGTTCCTAGCTCTTATCTCATGAGTCATGTTGTGGGATGTATGGCAAACTGGACACAGAGATTCTGGGTTGTAATTCAGTTGACACTTAGTCAGCTGTCTGATATGTTATATCTACAATCTATTAAGGAGTTTCCTTTGATCATGGTCATAAAAGGTATAGGCGTGCCGAGTCTGCAAAATGACATTTCAAGAGATAATTAAGCACTGAATCCTGTATTCTCTATAAAAACTACCCTTTCACTTTAAAACGGGGCCATTGATTTGGGAAGTACCCCAATGGCTGCCGGCTAATAAATTCTCCACTTAAAATTTATACTCTGTGGTGTGTCTCACTCGCTTCTGGTATAACAAGGATTTTTTTTTTTTTGCCAGTTCCTTTCCCATCTATTTGATCACCACGAAAAACAAAAAAGGCAACCTTCTTATTATGTTTTGATCCTTGTAAGTCACTTAACCCTTTTTGCCTCAGTTTCCTCATCTATAAAATGAACTGGAGGATAAAGTGGCAAACCACTCCAGTATCTTTGCCAAGAAAATCCCAAATGAACAGCAAATAAATTCCTTTAGTTTTGCTTATTTCACTCAGTATTGTTCAGAGTACAAGAAAATGATAAATGTTAACTTTCTAGACTGTATAATAGAGACAACTCTGAAGTTTCACAATCTTAGATGAAGCCATGAAAGCAAAAATTAAAAAAAAAAAAGGTAAATCCCCTCTAAGTAAATCAGGCTTTTTGTGCTACTTATTAAATAACAATTTTCTTCCTTACCCCTTACTCCTGCCCCCATCAACTCATATTTGTTCAGTTAAGGTTTTCAGTTTTTTCTAACTTTCCACGAAGTCACTCCACTAGTTCTGAAGGAAATAGTAACCTCCATGTCTTCTCTTTGTCACTGGTACTAACGGTGAGCGGTCAGTTAGGAAATAGGACTTACTTTTATTTACATCAGAGACTGTCAGTCTTCATTGCTAGCTTGCATGCCAGAAAATGAAATTTTCATTGTCTTTTGTCTACTGTCCCTTTGTTCCCACCACCACCATGGGAGATGATGGTGAACTGGAAAGGTGAAAGAAAATCGCCTCCATTCCCACCAAGTTGAAATCCTTCTTTTCCTCAATTCCCATTTCTAAAACGCCACATAAAGAGGAGCTGTAATATCCTTCTTTTATATTCCCACATCACCATGCACTTGTTCTCTCCCCTCACCCCGGGTCCTCAAATGCTCTCTGCCTTACCTTTCCTAGCAGCCTCACCTCCTACCTCCAACTTCTACCCTGTCAGAAACTTCTCCATGTCCTTTTCTGGCCAAGAGGTTCACTTGCTAACAGTTTGGGGGACCTGGTGTTAATACATAAGTCTTTCCATATGGGATGAGAAGCAGAGTCTCTGCTACCAATGCTGGAAGCTGTCAGAAAATGTGTTTTTGCCATTCCAAGTTGGAACTCAAAGTCTTTTCCCATAATATATATATTTTTTTTTTGCAGGGGGGAAGGCAGGGCAATTGGGGTTAGGTGACTTGCTGAAGGTCACACAGCTAGTGTGTCAAGTGTCTGAGTCTGCATTTGAACTCAGATCCTCCTGACTCCAGGACTGGTGCTGTATTCACTGTGCCACCTAGCTGCCCCCTGCCCCCATAGCATATTTTAAAAAATACTTGAGAGCATACTATTAATATTGTTTCTGAAACAGTGTGGTTTAAATATGTCCTTGCGGGCAATCCAGATTACTTAACTACTATAACATTGTTTCTTTTAGAAAAGATTTTCTAATCCTGCCCCCACCAGGAAACCAGTCTTTCCTCTGAGATTATCTTCCATTTGCTCTGTATATATTTTGTATCTGCATAGTTTTTTGCATGTAGTTTCTGCCATTAGAATGGAAGATCCCTGAGAATAGAGACCGTGTTCTTGCCTTCATATCTAGAGTTTAGCAAAGTACTTAGCACATAGTCAATGCTTGTTGAGTGACTAAATGGAATGGATGAAAATACTTTTATCCTCCAGACTATTAGAGTACCCAGCACTTAGTTAACTTTGCACATAGTTAACACAAAAATGCTGGTTAGCCTTGCTTACAAAAGCAAGTTCCTTTTTCCTTTTGGTGTCAGCCCCTTTCTATACAGGGTGTCCATAGAGTCCATGTGCAATTTAAAATAGCTGTAACTTTGTAATGTGATAGAAAGAATCTGTAAAAAGCAAAAGAAAGAAGAAACCCTTAATTTTTTTTATTGTTCTTGTTAATTTTCAACACGTCCACCATCATTACTAATACAAACGGTAATTACGATTCGTGGAAAACATTTGGACAGCCAACCAAATTTTAGCTCAGCCAACCAAAGAGCACAGTTTACTTTCTCTTCTAGTGAAGCCATGGGTCAACAGAAATCCTGAAAAATAAGTAATTTTTAAGTTGAATTTGTAAAAATAAAAATACACATAAAGTTTCTAAAGACAAAAATAAACTAGATACATCAAGCTTTCTAATCCTTGTCACAGATTCTTTGTTGTAACAAAGTTACAACTATTTTAAATTGCACACGGACTTTATGGACACCCTGTATAATAGGGACATAATACGTTGTTAACCCCACAGGGTTGCTTCTAAATAATTTTATAAGTCTTAACTCACTATATATACATAGATGCTAGATCACAGATATCACAGCACTCAGACATCTTTGATATTTTCCCATTGCTGTTTCCAGCATGATCTTGGTTGTAATCCCCCATAATTTTGTTCTAAATCAGGAGTAAACACCTGGATAAACATGCATTAAGAAAGTTTGAACTTTCCCTTCCTCTCCTGAAAAGAAAACAAATAGAAGTGATGGGGGATGGGATTCAACATGAACCCCTTATAAGAAAAGACCACGTCTTTGAAAGCAACCCAGTCCCCGAATTTCCCATATGTTTCAGTAGCTCGGATCACCGTTGTCTCTGCCCAAGGCACCCATCCCACCGCAGCGCACCCGCCCACCCCGCCTACCCCATGTGTAAATCAATTAGTTTGACACTCCTTAATCCCATCCAGGCCCCATTCTCAGTTATCTCTGAACCACACCAGGCTACTTGCCACTCCTTGATCCCATCCAGATTTTCTCTCAGTCTTTTTCTGTATAAAAATGCCAATTTTATCCTCATCAAATGCAGAGATTCTTAAAATCTGGATGGCTTGTATTGGTGTCACAAATAGCGAAGACTCACTAGGAATCTTCTGCCCACTACAACCAGTGTCTTAATAAACTCCCTACTCGGACTGAAAGAAGTTTTGAGAGGCCGAGTTCTTTTGAGACAGACCCCTGCCCTGTACCCTTGCATTTCTGGGTTCCCAGCACCCCTAGACCGCAACAGAGGTAGATCTAGAGTTGACACTTACACTTTTCCTGTGCTACCAAAGGGGTGTATTTTGATTGTATTATCTAGACTTGTGATTTCATTGGAGGAAACAAATACACTCTGCGCAGGTAGGAAGTGTCTTAGTGCTTAGAGCTGCACAGAGAACTCAAGCGATTTTCCCAAGGTTGCCAGGTGAAAGTGTCAGAGATGACTTTTAAGCCCAAGTTTTTCAGCTTTAGCGGACTGACAGTCTAGGCCCGAGTCTAGTTGCTAGGAGAAGCCACAGAGATTTTTTTTCTGTGCTGGGCTCAGGGGATACAAAGAAAGACAAAAACTGGCCCTGCCCTCGGGGAATGCTAATTCTAAATCGGGAGACCGCAAGTAAATAACCCTTCAGGAAAGCCTGGCGATTGTAGTTAATAACAGGGCAGCCCGCAGACCTAGAGAACAAAAGCGTGCTTCCCATTGGCCCGGAGCGGACCAGCGAGCCCAGCCGCGGCACCAGGGACACTCGAGGTCAAGTTGGCAGACCTGCCGCGTGCCTGTGCCATCTGTGCCATCGGCTGAGCTGCACCAGGGTCAGGATTCCGACCAGAAGGGCGGAGCGCAAGATCTGCCGCAGAGGGGATAGTGCTTAGCGTCGGAACAAAAGGGACTGTGGGCCGATTGGCTCGGAGAAGCTCTAGCTTCGACCCGGGCCTCCCAGTCCCGCATGGGGGAGGACCCCGGGGCGGCCAGATCCGGACTCGGCCGCCAGTCCCTCAGCCTACGTCAGAGCCCTTGTTCGGGAGAAGCTGGGGGAGGGCTGGGAGGAGTTCCGAGGAAGAGGTGGCGAGGCGGGCCTAGCCAGTCCCTGCCCAGCTGAATGTCTGCACCTCCGGCCCCGCCCCGCGCGCTGCCGTCGCGACCAGACTAGGCCAAGCAGAGGTGGATTGCCCGAGGCGAGCCCAGGCTTTCTTCCGGAGCTGCTGGGATGGAAAGGAGGCTGCGCAGTAACGCCACCCCGTCCCACTTTCCTCCGTTCCCTCCCCGCATTGTGACGTTAGCCGAGAGGAACGAAGCGTAAACAGCGCTGGGCATTGTGGGAGCGGGATTGTCTCACGCAGGAAGCCAGGCTCCATTTTAGCGCCGCCCGCAGCCGCCATCTGTTTCCCCTCCCTCTCCCCTCCCCCTTCCCCCTCCCGGCCCGGAGCTCTAAGGTGAAGGTAGCGGCTGAGGCCCTTAGGAAAAAAAAAGCGGGAGGAGGTGGGGAGAGAGGAAGGGGCGAAAAGAGAAGTCGGCCGCGGGCTCCGGGGCTGAGGTGGCGGCGGAGGCCCGGGTCTCGCGGGGCGGCAGGCGAGAGGGCGGACGGACGGGCGCGCGCGGCGGCGGCGGCCGCGCGGACAGCGCTCAGGCGGCGGCAGCTGGAGGAGAAGGAGGAGGAGGAGAAGGAGGAGCTGCATCCTAGGGGCAATGGCGGCCGATAGCCGGGAGGAGAAAGGTGAGTGCGGAGGAAGGGGCACGGCGCTTGGAGAGGGGGAGGGGGCACATCGGGGAAGGATCGGAGGCCTTGGTGGCTTCGCCCCGGCCCTGGACGTCCTCGTCGTTCCAGAAGACTGGGGTGAGGGTTTCTAATGTCGGGGAGCTCTGCCCCCACTCCCGATTCCGTCTACTGGGAGGAGAACAGGCCTACCAGCCCTCGATTGGCGTGGCCTTTTTTAATCGTTGTCTCTTCCATTTAAACCTTCTTTGCCCTTCTGCCTTCCAGGCCCTTATGCGCCGTGAGCAGTTTTTTGCTCTATTTTTGCCTGGGGTGGGATTGGAGAAAGAAAGGGAGGCGTAGAGAATTTTACTGGTTTCCAGTGGAGGCCTGCTGCGTAGATTCTCCACCTGACCTTTCCTTTTCACCCTCTCCTTCACCCAGGCAGATTTCCCCGTCCCTTCGTTAAAAAGCGGATTATAAAGACCTTGGTTGTGCCAGGGAAATTCCTCAGAAGGATTGTTAAATCTGTTTGAATACACACCTCTGTCTAGAGTATTCTAAGCAAACGGGATTGTGGCAGGATTAGTTGCTTTTTGATTTCATTAATAGTTATTGGTCTAGGTGTAACTGGGCAGATCTCTCTATACACGTACACACGTATGTCACATACACAAATACTCAGGTGTTGTAGTTATATTCGATGGTGGCTTTTTTCATCCTAGTGCTTTTCATGACTTCAAAGGTTACCTTCTCCTTTCCTCGCCTCCATTTCATTGTCAGAAAGCCAAAAAAAAAAACCCAGCTGAGTTTAGCAAGGATATGTATATGGTAGATACAAGTTTAGCTTTTGAGAATTCCCTTTTCTCTCACCGTACTCTTTTTTTTTTTTTTTTTTGCTATTTTTGACATCTGTGAATCATAGATTTATTGTGGGAAGGAAACTTGTAGTCATTTAGACCAACCACCTCATTTTACAGGTAAGCAAATTGAAACTCAGAAATTTTAAGTGACTTGCTTTCAGTTTGAGGCTGAGCAGCTAGTAAGTGACAGGGCAGGCATTTGAACCTAGATCCTCTGACTAAATCCAGCTTTCTTCCTTTGCACCTTTGACTTTTCCTATTTTCGATTCTTTTTGAGGCATGGGGTAGGAGACTACCTTCTCCTTTTGAAAATACAGAAACAGTGTGGTATAATAGGATGAACACTGAATTTGTAGTCAAAAGGTCTGGCAGTGTTTGTATACAGTTTTTGCTACCTGTAAGATATGGGACAAATCATTCTCAGCCTCTGTTTGCTCTTCTGCAAGAGGCAACTAGGTGGCTCCATAGATAGATAGCTGTGCTTGGAATCAGAAAGATATGAATTCAAATACAGAGTCAGACACTTAATAGCTTTGTGTGACCTTGGGCAAGTCACTTAACCTCCATTTGGCTCAGTTTCTTCAACTGTAAAATGGGGATAATAATAGTACCTACCTCCCAGGTTTGTTGTTGAAGATCAGATGAGATAACAATTGTAAAATGTCTGGCACATAATAGGCCCCAGCTACATGTTTATTCCCTTTCCCTTTCTATTGTAGGTAATGGGATCTCCCTTGGCTTCTTGCTACTGTACTTTTCCTAATTAACTGCCTACTACACCAGTGGAACTTTCTCTGCTCTCTGTTTTCTGACAATGGATGTCCCTTAAGGCTCTATTTTCTACCCTTTGCTTCCCTCTTCACACATTTTCCCAGGAGAGCTCCTCTGGTTATATGGTTTCAACTGTTTGAGTTGTGCTGGGGATTCCTAAATCTACATCTATCTCTGGTGCACTTTTTCTTATTTTGATGACTTGTCTCACTTCACTTTCAGTATTAATTCATTGTTGACCAAGGTACCATCATTTTTCAAGTCTCCTAGACTAAAAATCTTGACTTTTCTCTCCTTTCCTCATCAAATCTCTTACCATGGTTATGTCCTCATTTACAAATCCCATTGCCACAATCCCTTTTTCATGTTAATTCTTGGACTGTTGAAAGAGTTTCAGCCTGGGTTCCTTGACTCCAATCTCTTAACACTCACCACAACTGCTACCAGAGTAATCTCCATGAAAACAACTTTAATATTTTCTCTCCCCAGCCTTTAAAAAAAATTAAATGTTCCTCTCCCCCAGCCTATCCAATCTTATCTCTCATTGCTCCCTAATAAAGCCCCCCTGGAGTCTCCTTTTGTTTCTTTGAAGGGTATAGTTATCATTTCTGTGCCATTTACTCATGTTCTCCAGCCTAAAATAATCTTTCTCTTCCCCCTCATTCATCTAAATCTTAGGCATCCTTTAGGCCCAACTTCTGGTTCTTCTACTTTCATTCAGCTTTATTTGACTACTCCTGCCCCCTCTTCTCCCCAGCCCACATATACGCTTTCCTGTAATTTCAGTAGCACTTCTTTTTTTTGTTTGTTTTGTTTTTGGAGGCAATTGGGGTTGAGTGACTTGCCCAAAGTCACACAGCTAGTACATGTGTCAAGTGTCTGAGGTCACATTTGAACTCAGGTCCTCCTGACTCCAGGTCCGGTGCTCTATTCACTGTGCCACCTAGCTGCCCCTGCACTTCTTAATGTAACGATATATTCTTTCAGTTTTTCTTGTTTATTAGTCTCATTCCTAACTAGACTATATTTCTTGAAAGCAAAGATCATGTCTTATACTTCTCTATCTCCAACACTGTGCCTGATATAGTCAATAACTGTCCTTAAAACTTGGAGTCTGTGAATTTGGTTATTTTTTTTTAACATTCTGTTAACTATTTCAACATATTTCTTTCTAATCCTATTTATTTATTTATTTTTTTTGCATTTTATCTGAAGAATCTATAGGCTCCACCAGACTACCAAAGGGATCCATTTCATACACAAAAAAGTTAAACCTTTATGTCATCCTTTCTCAAACTAATGTTGGCCACTCTGGCACTTGAAATAAATTCTTCAAACCTGTAATTACTGAGCAAGTAAGAATTTTGGAGCAAAAGAAACAAAGAAACCTTTTTTGTGCTGAAAAATTGACATATAAAAAGTAGGTTTGCTACTTAAAGTGCATCATCACCTTTACCCTCCACATAAACTGGGAATGCAGAGCACCCTTTGAGAAACACCGGTTCATTCGAGAAGATGTGTCTAAAGTCGTAAAGTTTGTTTTTTACAGCTAGATGATTTTTGGTAATGGGTGTAGTTTAGGTGACTTGGATTTTTCTTTCATCATTGTTTTCTGAGACTGAATCTCAGGTTATTATTTAAAATTATTTAAAACTTTCTTCAATGTCATTGCTCCCATTTGATGTAGAATTACAAAATCCAGAAAAGAGTTTGAACATGAAAATGATACTGTCCCAGTAAATTAAAGAGGCAGCCTAGCACCCTGGAGTCAAGATTTCCTGTATCACCCAAATTAACTAAGTGGGCAAGTCATTTAACTTATCTATAGGCACTAGTAACTCAGAGCTGCTAAGCCACATTGGAGGCTGGAAATATACACAGCTAAAATTTCAGGTTCTTACCAAAAGAATAGAAAACAGAGACTGCCTTTAAGTACTGTTAATTCAGCTCGATAACTGTATGGTGAGGAAATGATTATAAATGAAATATTAATTTTGTACTGTCAGAAGTTTTAAATGTGAAGAGAAGTAGCAAATTTCTGGGTTTTAGTCCAGAGTTTAGCAGTAGGAAAGATGGATTTCGTACCCAGGCTTCTTAAATTTAGTTTTGTGACTATGGGGCAAGGAAACCTCTCCTAGTTTCCAGCTTTCATCTGCTGAAATTGGGGATAGTCATGCTTGAATTATCTACCTCACATCATAGTTATTGTGAATATTAAACTATATAATGTGTATAAAGCACTTTTCAGCTGTTATTTTGAGAGAGAGAGAGAGAGAGAGAGAGAGAGTGTGTGGGGAGGGGGGTAAAAAGAAATAGCAAGGAACAATCAGGGACGAGTTATAGTTGATTATTGGGCATGGTATTGATGTCATTCTCAGTAGTATAATTGATCGGTCTTTGAAAACCGTGACAAGATTTTTTGTCCCAGAGACTTACAGTTTCTCACATGAATTTGCCTACTTGTATTTTTCTCTTACATAGATTTATTTTTCTTAGTTGGCTAATGTTTATAGGCCACCAGAAGAGCCAATGACTTAAGTATAGTTATTACTAGATTCTTAGCCCTTTAAAGCTAGGAGACATCTTTACAGATCAGGAAACTGAGGCAAAGAGTAATTAAGTAGCTAGTTTGGAGTTGGTTAATGTCAGAGATAGTTAAAACTCCAAATTCCTGACAATGTCCAATGATCTTTTCACTGTGCTATGTTTGACAGCTGTCTTATTTTGAAGTTACTGAATTCAGTAAACTCTTTGATCATCTTAATGATCCATCACAAACCTTTAAAAAAAGAAAACGTGATATAAACTATAAAATTGTGTTAAGTAGAATAATTTCTGTAATGCAGGTGATGTTTTTGTTTGTTTAATTCCATGTAGTCAAACTCTTAGAAGGTACTGGAGCTCTTTTTTAAATAGAATTGTGTTTATCAGCTTTGTGGCAATAGTTGAATCTCAATTTTCAGCAATTTTTTTTAATAGCAAACCCAAACTAAACCAAAGCAAAGTCTATTTAAAAAAAAATACAGTCATGGCTGCTTAATTTCCTCTTACTGAATCAGTTATACTTCACTTAAATATTTTAAGCATCTGTGATTTCATTGGTATGAATATTCCATCCATTATTGTACTTCACACATTCCTTCTTCCCCCAACTGCCCCCCAAAAAGCACTTTATATGATCTGTAAGAGTTATAGGCCCATTACCACCACCACCCCCCCCCCCCCAAAAAAAAGAACCTCTCCAAACTTAGGTAGGTCTAACAACCAGAACACTGGAAAAAAATGCTGGATTCAGAGTCCAGGATCTGAGGTTCAAAACAAAGCTCTACCACTTATTATTTATGTGACTTTGGGCAAATTACTTAACCTAAGCTTCAGGTTCCTCATTTGTAAAGAGAGGGGGTTGGATTAGATGACTTCTAAAGTCTCTTCCTCTCTGTGAACCTATGGTCTCCTAATCTTGGAAAAGAGACAAAATCCAATCCAGGGTCCATACTTGAGGCCTTTCTAACCTGATAGGACCTGACCGAGCTTCCTTCGGGAGCCTAGACTCATATCCAGCCTTGATAAGGTATCAGTAGTAGGACTTTAGGGGAGAAACACGTTTGTTTCTTGCCTCAGAGTGGTAATAGAGATAATGCTAAAATACATTTTTTTTTCTTAACGGGGGAGGACAAGTATTTTCCTTGTAAGTAGGGTAAAAGCTTTTCTATTACATTTTAAAAGCAGAATTGATTTTTATTTTCCTAAAGGCTATGCGTTTGTAATTCATCACTATAAAACTCAAATTCAGGTGAACCTCAGTTATAGTTGGCTAACAAAACTCACATTTTTATAGTACTTTAAGGTTTACATAGTGTTTTCTGAACAACCCTGTATTATAAACATTGAAAGTATCCCTTATTCCTCAAATGAGGAAACTAAGGTTCATAGAAGTGACTTGATGATCCAACAGACAACGAGTGTCTGAGTTGGAATTGGAACACAAGTCTCTCTGGGCAAGTCACTTAACCTTGTTTGACTTAGTTTTCTCATATGTAAAATGAGCTGGAGAAGGAATTGCCAAGAAAACCCCAAATGAGTTCACAGTCAGGCAAGACTTAAGTGACACAACAACAACTAAACTCCTGTCTCCACTCTGACATTTTTTTAAAAATTATAACAGGGTGCTGGAAGAAGGTATGTATCTTTACAAAAGAAAAGTTTTATTGTTGCCTTTTCTTTTTATATCACAGTCTTTACCCCACTCCCATTTGAACCCTTTCTTGTAACAAAGACGAATATTTTGTAGAGCAGTGGAAAGACCGCTCTGGATTTGCAGTCAGGCTTTAGGTTCAAAATTTTCCCCTGCTACTTAACCACCCATGTGACCTTGTGCAAACCATTTAGCTTCTTGGGGCCTCAGTTTCCTCATCTGTAAAATGAGAAAATCGGGACTAGAATAACCCTTAAATTCCCTTCCAGATCAAAATCTGTTATTTTAGCAAAGCCATTTGACATTGGGACTTTGACTACGTCATTCATACCTATTGTTCTGACCCCTCAGCCAAGAAGTAATGATGTTGGTCACATTTTTGTGCTTATTGTACCTTTGGTTCTGCTTTCTTCATACTGTATTATTTAGACATGTCTTCCAGTTCCTTAAATTTCTCTTTGATTTTGTTGGGGGGTAGAGTGTGAGAGGCCACAAAAATATAGCATTAAATTTATAAATTAAATTTTGTTCATCCATTCCCCAATTAACAGACACTCATTTTTTAAAATTTCTGCTACCTCAAACAGTGCTGAATATACAAGAAAATGCTTTTCCCACTCTCATCACAAGTCTGAGTTTTACCCTGAAGAGTGTTGGTTTTGGAGTCAGAAGACCTGGGTTCAAACCTCAGCTCTGCCACTTGATACCTGTGTTAGCTTAGGCAATCATTTAACTTCCTTGGCCCCTAATTTCTTGATGGGTAGCATGAGCACAATTAGACTAGGTGGCATATCTAGCCAGCTTTTTAAGCCTAATCTGTGATTTTTTTTAAAAATGAAGTTATTTTAGTTCTTAGTGAACTTCGAAACTGAGTAGAACAAAGAAAGTTTCAGTAGATTGGAAGTATTTGAAGTACTTAAAGGTTTTTCATCAACTTGTCAAAAGATGTAGAAAAAATTAAAATACAAGGTTACTCAAGTCAAGATGTTTATTAAGAATCTGATTGTAAAAATAAAGTCCATTTTGTAATGATAATTGTTAGGGGCAACATCTTCCTACCATGTTACTCAGCAAAGTGACTAAAATAGTGGGGATGAAGACTTACTAGCATTGGCTTATATATTCCTTATGCTGTATTTTCTTTGTGTTATGAAATTGATACTGAAATTTTTATCATAAGGAAACCTCACTATGATGTCCTCTGGATCTATGCTGTGGGTCCACCTTATAGATAAGATTACCATACTGTCAAAGGTTCATGAGTAACTGAACCCTCTTAGGGTCTCTGGTCCTCGATGCATCCATCTGCTACCAGTTCTTCTGTGTTTTAGTAGAGTTCAAGTGTATATGTTTTGCATTCATTATGAAAAAGTAATTATGTTTATAACAGAACTTGAACTAAAAGAGTAAAACTGCTGTTCCTAGTAGACATATAATTAGTTTGAGAGAAATGAATGAGTAACAAAACAGCTATTGTTTATTACATTCGTCATTCAAAAGTGGCTATAATATCTGCTGTCTAATATGTTTTACTACCAAGTATAAAGCAGAAAATTAGCTCTATGTGAACTCAAGTTTCCTTTTTTAAAAACAACAGCAACAACAAAACCCCTCAAAGCCTTAATCAGGTAAGATCATATTTTTTTCAAAATCCCTGAGGAACCAAATGGTCTACATAGAATTCAGAGATCTTTCTTAGTTATGCTAGACAGGTCAGGACACTTAGCTACTACCTTGGAACAAACAGATACCAGTTTTTGACTCTAGATCATGTTGTGTCTGAAATTGAAAGAGCCTTGACTTTTAGGACCCAGAAATTCATAGGACCTAGAGTAGACAGAGCCCCAGTGGAACCCTTTGTATTAGATTGACTCTTAGTTTGGGATTTCTTGCTGTTTCTAGGCTTTGTTTTACACATTCTTCTGACTGAGGTAGGTGAATGTGAATCCTGTCTTGGGAGTAGTGTTGGATATTTGATAATTTACTTATCTACGTGTGTGTGTGTGTGTGTGTATGTATGTATGTATGTGTATGTATATGTATGTTGAGGGATGGTATCATAGTGGATAGAGAGCTGCCCTCCAAACCAGGAATATTTGTTTTTCTTTTCAATCGCTTGCTGATTGATACTGTCCGGACAACCTGTGGCAAGTTACTTATTAGTTTCTTAGCATTGTAGTTGCCTAGAGTCTAGGCCACTCTTTAAGACTGGAAGGTTCTAGGGCCTAGATTAATAAGAATTTCTTTAATCTGGAGTTCTACTATATACACCAATAAAAAGCACAGGTTCAGAACTCGTCCCTGTTCCTATCCCTTTGTTGGTCAGCATGGTGTATTGGAAAGAACAATAAACTAGAAGTCAGAAGATTTGGGTTGTAGTTCTTGACCTAGCTCTGTGTCACTTACGTGGTATGTAGCAAGTAAGTGCTTAATAAATTCTCTTTATTCATTGTTTATTTGTTTTCATTTGAAACTAAGCAAATTAGTGGCAGATGTAAAACCGGTGTTCCAAATTCCCAGTCCATTGCTTCTCTGAATACTGAATTAAAATTGCTGAAAATTTTATACAAGGTAGTTCCTTTACATAGATACATATATGTATACACTTACATATATACATATATGTACATATATGTATTAGACCTGGATTTGAACCATAGATCTGCTCCTTAATACCTGTATCAGCTTTGGTAGGTCACTTTAACTCTGTGGACCTTAGATCCTCATTTGTAAACTGTGGGTATTGGACCAGGTGGCCTGTAAGGTGCCCCTCCCTTTTCAATATCTATGAACCCCATGAGCATGTGAGCATAGATTTAAAAAAAAATCATTAATGAAATTTGTGTATCTTAATGTATAGTACCACACTTTGAGACAGATTATTTATATAAACCCAGCGTCAAAAATTATAGTGGCCAAGGAAGATGAGAACTGAGAAAAATCCATTGACTTTTACTATTTGTTTTTTTTTTTTAAATAAGCTGTTTTGTTAAGAGCGTTTGGGGTTAGAAGCCAGATTAAAATGGCAGACAGATGAATGGATGGTGAGGAAGTAGAAGCATTGAGTATATAATTTATTGGTGAAAAAAAAGAAGTGATATAGAATGATGACTTTGACAGGATGTCGGGGTCAAAAGACTTTTGTCCTTTAAGGAAAGGAGAGACAGACCTGAGCATATTGATTCAGCCTGGCTGTTGAGAAGGAGCCAGCCAGTAAATAGGGACTAAGGTAAGAGAAAATGATCCTTTGGGTAATAAAGAAATTCCAAATTCTTCCCAGGTTTTCTTCCATTTTAAAATTAGGGCAAAACTTAATCATCTAACCCTTTGACACAGGAATCATGAAACAACTATAAACACAATTCTTAAAAAATGCATCCATGACCACTTGTTTTTAAAAGAAGGAAAGATGAGAGTTACTGCTCTTCTATAATGCTTTACCTCTTCTACCTGTGTCCTTAATCCCTCTCTATTTGTGATCACCTCTAGAGTGGGATCGTTTGCTCCCATATTTATTGCTATATGATTTCCAGTTTCTTCTCTGTTTTCTTTGCCATTTAGACACCACCTTCTTTCCCCACTAGTCTTCTGCATCCTACCTCCCATCCTTAACACTATATTGAAGCTGCTTTTTAAAAGATTGGCAATCTGTTATCTTTTTACTCTTTTAAAAATAAAATGTTTTAATGCTTTTTGTATTTACATCACTCATTTTCACCCCAATACCCATTCTCTGTTGGATTCTGCCTTGTGACAAAGTGATCTCCTTCAGCACGTTCAACTCACCACACCTCCATTTCTACCATAAGGAAGTTTGTTTCATTATTTTTTCATTGGATCATTCGTTATTTGTTATTATTATGGTGGTGGTGGTGGTTTTTAAAATTTTTAATATTCAGACTTAACTTCCTTTTAGTGAAATTTTTATTTATACATTTATAGCAAATTTATGTATAGTTTTCTTTGTTCTGTTTCCAACTATATCAGTTCATAATCATCTTCCCATCATTCTCTGAATCATTTGTTATTTCTTAAGGGAAAATAATATCCATTGTGTTTATATGCCACATTTTTTTTAGCCATTCCACAATTGATAGGCACTTTGTTTCTAATTCTTTGTTACCACAAAGAATGCTGCAATGAATATTTTAGTATATTTTGGTTTATGACTTTGACTTCCCTTGGAGTATATATGCTTATTAGCAGGATTGCTGGATCAAAGAATTGAGATACTTTAGTTCCTTTTAAAATTCTACATTGAAACTCAGAATAGTTGTACCACATTACTGTTCAACAAACAGTATGTTTTCTCAGCCTGACTGTTCCTATATTGTCATTTTTGCCAATTTGTGTGATGTGAGGTAAAATTTCAGCATTGTTTTAATTTCTATCTCTCTTAATTTGGATTTGGAGAATTCTTTGTGTAGCCATTTATAGTATATAAATGTATGTAATATATAAATATATACAATATATAGTTTTGAAAATTTTGTTCATATCCTTTTTGCCATTTATCCAGTAGGGAATGATACATGTTTGCATCAGTTTCCTGTCAGTCATATATAAAACAAATCTATTTCCCATTCTATAATTTCCTGTCTTCACTGATTTTATTTTTGTAAAAGCTTTTATGCTGTCACAATTATCTATTTTATCATTGGTGTTTCTCCATCCTTACTGCCACTACTTATGTGCCTACTCTCTTCTCATTTTGTAGTGTTATGGATTCCCACCAACCACACTACCTTCACCAGTTTTACCCAGTCCAGGGTTCCTTTTCTCACCTCTGCAACATGATACGTGATTGATGATGTGCTTCTTGAAATACTTATTTCATCCTTTGGCTTCCTTGGCATTACATTTTCCTTATTCTCTTCTAACTCCTTTAAATGGCTTTGATTCTTGACCGTCTGACTTTGTTATTTTTTTTTCCCCCTTTGAGAGCTCAACTGTTTCCACTGGCTCCAGTTGTGACACCTGTGGGCTGATTACCATCAATTTCCCGGTCGTGCTGGTTTGAAGCCTTGGACTCATCTTGCGTCCTTCATCTTCTAATCTGATTTCTCAGTGTATCTTGTTGCTTACTTTTTCACAATACACATAGCCAGTCTGTTTCTTCCTCTTCTTCGCTTTCTAGTCTGGCCCTCAATCACCTTATATTCACCTATCTTCAGTAGTCTCCTAAACTGATGATTCTGATTCTGTTCTTTTCTAATCTATTGTCTTTTACGGTTGGGCTCATTTAGACTCCCTTTCAACCCTTAATACCTTCCTTTTTTCTCACTACATTGAGTAGCAGTTCTTTTTTGGCTTTCATAGATCATATATGTCAAGCCAAAAAAGATTTAGAAATCATATAGTCCAGTTCCCTTATTTTGTACACGAGGAAGCTGAGGTGAAAGGACTTCCCTAGGGCCCCACATCATCTATACTAATGTCTTCTGTTTCCAAATGAAGAGTTTTTATTTTTTACTGTCTGCTCAACTTTACATTACCTAATAACTATCTTTCATGTTAATTAAGTCAGTATCTTACTTTGGCAGCACACATAGGTGCTAATTTTTGCAACTGTGCTTTTTGATCATTTTGCTTTCCTTTCCTGGAATGACTTACTAGTAAACCCCCATTTAAGTTCTCTCAATCCAAATTCTATCCAGTTCAGATTTGTCTTCTCCCATGGAATCTTAAAATATAGTTACTCCAGCATTAGTTTATTATTCTTTTCTTTGAATTCCTACAGCACAAAAGCCTTTAACTAATTCTGCCTTGATTGTTTTTAATATTAATAATTATGGCTTCCCACTAAATTATATACATCTTGAGGGCACTTCTGTTCCCTCACATCACATACCCCAGTGTTGAACACATAGTAAGCGCTTAGTACCTACTTGTTGATATTTACTCTTTCTTTCCTTTTTTTTAGATGGAGAACTTAATGTTCTGGATGATATTTTGACTGAAGTACCTGATCAGGATGACGAATTATATAACCCTGAAAGTGAACAAGATAAAAATGAGAAAAAGGGTATGGGAATTTTTCGTTGTTTTCTAGGAAACTAGCTCTAGTGAAAGCAGATGTAAATGTTTTGATTGCCTAAGAAAAGAGTTTTGACTTATACCTGGAATTTATTAGAAGTACATTTGAGGACATAGAAAAGCAAACCACTAGATAAGAATAATTTTCTTTAGATAAGAAGTGTGTGAAATTTCTCAAATTAAAGACATTCTTAGAAATCATTTTAGAGACTGATTTTCAGGGTATTTTGAGATAATATATTTTAGTGGACAAATTTAAGAACCCAGGGCTTGTTTTTACAGATGATTGTTGTTGACAAGTCTTACTCTTTTTTGTTTTTCCCTGTGAAATATATGCATTACATTTAAAGTGTTTATAGCTTTTAAAATTCTCTTTTTAAGGTTCAAAAAGAAAAAGTGACCGAATAGAAACTACTGAAAGCAAGAGACAAAAACCTTCTGTACATTCAAGACAGTTGATGCCAAAGCCACCTAGCTCATCTATTAGCAATAACAAAAGAATAATTAGTACAAAAGGAAAGCCAGTAACAGAGTATAAAAATGAAGATTACCAGAGGTCTGAACGAAAGACCCGTTTATCAAGTGGCAGTTCCAGAGAGCCATATAAAAGTCAACCTGAAAAGACTTGTGTCAGGAAAAGGGATCCTGAAAGAAGGGCCAAGTCTTCCACACCAGATGGTTCACAGGTAGTAAACATTTTTGCAAGTATAAAAAGAAAGCAATTCTCTGATGCTTTTGTGAATGAAGCATATTCTTTTAGAACTATTTGTGCATCCTGATGGTATATATTGTATGACTGCTGATTCCCTTTTTCTTTAAACATCAGAGAATTAGGCATGATGTGGATAGACGGCACAGCAGATCAAGCCTTTCTTCTAAAGAAGAAGTAAACTCTGAAGAATATGGCTCTGACCATGAGACTGGTAGCAGTGGCTCTTCTGAAGAGCAAGGAAACAACAGTGAGAATGAGGAAGAAGGAATGGAAGAAGAGGAAGAGGATGATGATGATGGGGAAGATGAAGAAGAGGTAGAAGAAGATGGAGAGGAGGAGGATGAAGAGGAGTATGAGCAAGATGAAAGAGACCAAAAAGAGGGAAATGACTATGATACTCGAAGTGAAGCCAGTGACTCTGATTCTGAGTCTGTATCTTTCACAGATGGGTCAGTCAGATCTGGTTCTGGCACAGACGGATCAGGTATATGCTACAGCTGCAAATGAATACTTTTTTTGCGTTGATTTAAATAGCTTTTTTTTTTTTCTTGAATGCATCCAGACTGACTGAATAGACTTCAAGAGGACAATCATAGTATTTAAATTTAGAGCTTGAAGGGATCTAGTCCAACCCCCTCATTTTACAGATGAAGAACTGAGGGCCCAGATAGTTGGTGTGACCTGACCAAAGTCACACAGGTAGTAACAGAATTGGGGTTTGAAACCAGGCCCTTTTACTCCAAGTTCATCACTCTTTTCAGTATACCAGACAGCCTCCCAAATTGACTATTGGCTTACCTTTCATGCAGTTTCCAGGATATTATCAATTAAGATTTGACTGTGTATGTAAGTAGATATAAAATTACGTTATGTTGTCTTCAAATTATTTCACAAGAGTGATAAAGTTTTGAGTGCATTGTTAGAAATTACACTGCCAATCTGTGTTAAATAAATAATGGAGGATGCCTTCCTTTTTTGTAGTGAATCGTCAAAGTTCTTTAAATATAGCAAGGAGATTTGGTATATGTTGTAGCATCTTCATGTTCTAGCTTCCTGTGGTCTTTAAGAGGAAATGGCTAGATGTTTGAATTAAAATGGGTTAAGGTGAGTTGAAGAATAGTGGCTTTTTGATTACAAAACACCTACTATACCCTATTGCCTAGTTTAGTTCTCCCACTTCCTACCTTCTATATAGGCACAAATACTTGTAATAAATGAGTGCTTCATAGATGGGGCCTAGAGAATATTGTATTTGTTGTATGAAAGTAGAATCACCATAAATAATTTTTGCGATCAGTTAAAAAGGCGTTTTAATGATCTACTTCGGAAGCAATTTTATTATATGGAATATATCAGTATTTAACTTATTTTTAACCTTTATCAAGAAAATATTTCTGGCCTTGGAAGTAAGCCATAACTTAATAAACTTTGATAATGAGACATTTTTAATAGAATAATTTTGTCATTAGCTATTTAAAGGGGATGCATTCTTGGAAAACTTATTTTTCAGTTAAGGAGATTAATTTGAGCCTTCCTTAAGTTTATTTGATATCTAAATGAAACTTTCTCTGCCTGAGACCTCTCATGATATGCTAATTAACCATTTGTGTGTAGGAAAAGACACATTAGGATACCTAGACGCATAATCTGTATCAGTCATAATTAGTTTACTTTTGAAATTTCACAGTAATTCACTAAGTTGGCAAAGTTGTTATTGGTGGTGGGGAAGAAGGAAGGGTGTACATTTGAGGAAAGAGATGAGAATGAGTTACCAGTTTATAGCTTTCTGTTTTTGTGAGTGTGTATATATTAAAGATTCACATTTTCTTAACTGAAAGTAAGGTAAATATTCTTTTGTCTCTGGGAAAGTCCTATATCTTAAAATGCTTTTTAAAAATAAAATTTTGCTAGTAGACATTTAAATATGAATTATGTCTTCTCTTGAGTGACACTATTACTAATGCTTTGTCCCATGCTGTTGAGAGGCCAAGGGAAAGGGCTTTGCAGTTACCTTATTAATTTGGCTTCTTTTTTTCTTCCACGTTATAGTGGAAGTAATTGTTAGTACTTTTATAGCAACAGGCAACTGGGGATAGTCTTAAAATCTTAAATCAGGTTTGATATCCTAAGAAAATGAAAGTTGGAAAGTGATAGTAGGTTCCCCATCCCTCTGTGTGTGTGTGTGTGTGTGTGTGTGTGGTGTGGTGTGTATTGGCAGGGGACGGTATTTTCTTTGACTTATTTTATAAATCTGGTCTTTGCTGAGGCTTGGAAAATTCCATTTGATAATATGGAAGCTACCATACAGAGATAAGAAAGGAAAGGAACCCAGATTATTATTCTGCATTTTTACATGGCATCCTCTATTCCTGAAATAAATTCCTTAGGATAATAGGTTCACAGATTTAGAAACATAAGGGACCTCTGAGGACATCTAGTCCAACTCCTTCATTTTAACAGTTGAGGAAATAGAAGCCCAATGAAGTTAAATGACCCCAAGTGATAGAGCAAGAATTCGAATCTAGGTCATCCTCTAACTCTAGATTCAACCTTCTTTCCACCGTGCCATGCTACTTCTCTGCCTTTCAGTTCTGTTACTTCAAGGCTCAGCTCAAGCACTACCTCCACTTCCATGATCCCACAGGACTTGTGTCTCCTTGCATTTTTCAAGAGCACTTTCAATCTCTCCTTTGCCCCCATCACACACCACTATTTTTAGTGTATGTCTTTGTTTATGTCTTATTCCTTCAGTAGAATTGTAAGCTTCTTTGGGGGTAGAGTTGGTCGTTTTGTATTTTTTTCCACCAGTAGAATGTAAACTTTTCTAGGAATGGATTTGGTCATTTTCTGACCTTTGTATCCCTACCACTTAGCATAGGGCTTTATAATTGTTGGTTGAATTTGAGATCAAATTGTAGATAAGCTCTCAGTATGGCTCATAAGGCAGTTGTTCACTAACAACAACTAGGTATCTGGTGTAACTCATAATATAGAATAGCTCACCTTTGAAATCTTTTAATACTACCTTTTCATGCTTCATGCTGTTTGTTCCATATCCTTGTTACCTATCTGAAGTCAGAGTTATTAGAATGAGGAAAAAGAAGCATGATAGGAGTACTTTATCAGGAATTAAAAGGCCTAGATTCTTTCCTGCTTCTGCCATCAACTCCCTATGAAAATGTGAAGTCACTGCCCTGATCCTCAGTTCTTTTGGCTATATAATGAGTGGACTTGGACTATAC
This sequence comes from Trichosurus vulpecula, assembly GCF_011100635.1. Classification (NCBI taxonomy): domain Eukaryota; kingdom Metazoa; phylum Chordata; class Mammalia; order Diprotodontia; family Phalangeridae; genus Trichosurus; species Trichosurus vulpecula. The sequence goes on along the minus strand of NC_050578.1, from coordinate 129,885,879 downwards.
CATCTCAACAATCTTTTTAAGCTCTAACATTCTATAATTTAATTCTGATGTGTAGTAATACCTCCATGTTATCTCAGGATTTTTTTTTTGAATGACCCCACTTAAAATCAAAACTTGTACTTAATGGATGTCAGCTTTAATTAACAGATTACCGTAGAACTAACAATAGCTAGATTTTGTTTTCTAGATTTTAGGGAGAGGTTTTTAATTGAACCTGCTTTGCTCCTGGGCTTTCTGGGAAAGATCGAGGTCCAAGGACAAGAAAGCACTAAAGAAAATAAGAATCATGAACATTTTTTTTCCCCACAAACAGATCTTGATTATAGATGTAATCAAAAAAATTTAGAGCACACAACAGAATAAAAATAATAAAGGAATTAGAAGCCCTAAATTAGATAGGAAGAACTGTAGTGGGTATGAAAGGAATCTGGTAGTTTGGGGAGATAAATTGTACTTACACATATATATGCCATTTGTGGCTTTATATTTGTTTTCTGAAAAACATCTTTTTAAAGTGAAATTGTTTTTATATCATCACTTTGGATAGATATCTAGCATTCAACATTCCATTGAAACACTTGAGTTAGCAATAGTTTTCTTCCCATTTTTGGTTGAAGTACAGAGTAACATCTTATCTTTAGTACATTAAAGTTTACAAAATGCTTTACATATTCATTATCTTATTAGTTTCTCAAAGCAATTCCATAAGATAGTTGGCATAAGTAATATTAACAGTTTTACAGATGAAGAAATTGAGTTTGAAGGTAAATTACCTAAATAACACAGTAAAGTGGTAAAACTTAAGTGTGAAACCAGGGCTTCTGACTTTTTTAATTCCAAGTCTTAAAATTTTATTTTTTGCTAGTGAAAATTTGCACTAGATATTTCCAGAAGTGTGGTGGCAAATTTCAGTTGATTGAAATCACTCTCTTAAGTCTCTTTTCTTATCTGTTAAATGAGGGAAGTTGGACAAGATTATCTCTAAAATTCATTCTATCTCAAAATCCAATGATTCTTTGATATTTTAATGGTCTTTATCATCCTCTTTACAAACTGCATAGTTGATGTAGAATATACATTTGGGAAGGTTTAGGAATGGACAGAAGTCACATAGTAGTAATTTTTTCTCATTCTGGGCCACATAAGGACCTGCTATTTAACTGATAGTTATTTTCTTATTGTGTAGCACCTGTCTTTGTTTTATTTTCTGTAGTAGATAATGCACTATTTTTCCTAATTATTTTGGGATTTTTTTTAGATGAGAAAAAGAAAGAAAGGAAGAGAGCCAGAGGCATATCTCCAATCGTTTTTGATAGAAGTGGAAGTTCTGCCTCAGAATCCTATGCAGGTATTTCTCTTTGTTTTTGTTACTGATTATTATCACATTTATAACTTTAATACACGGACTAAAAATGCGATGATATGGAAATACTGTGTGGAAACTAGTTTAGTGTGAAGTTAATGTCAGTTAGTTTTGATTTTTGGCATGTTCAATGTAATAAATTATTCTAAGGGAAACTAAGCTTTTTCCTGTATTATTTTAATGCTGTTCTGTTACTGCTTAAGTGATATTTTCACTTTTATTTTTCTTGGAAGATGATGATTCAGTGACTAGTTTTCTGAGTGTGAAACTGTTCAAATATATAGATTAAAAAAAAAACCAAAACCCACAAAAGAACTCCAAAAAACAAAACACTCGTGCACATTGAACAGTATTATTTTTGTGTGTGTGGGTGTGCAAGGAAGGATAATTTGTCATGAATGAGAATTATATGTGACAAGGCTGTAGAATTGTGTCTTATCTCTATTAAGGCTCAATCTGAACAAATGTACTTTGGCTAAATACAGGTTCAGAAAAGAAGCATGAGAAATTATCATCTTCCGTTCGTGCTGTCCGAAAAGGTATCATTTAAATTTGAAAACAAACAAACAAACAACTTTTTAATGCATGCTGTATCACAAGTCATTATTTTGCCTTGTCTGTACTTCATTAACAATTTATAAAGTAGTAATGTTCCGATATATTTGTCAAATAGATATTACTGTCAGTTTATATATAAACATTATCTTTATTTGTCACTACACGTATTTTAGAACATCAGCAAACATTTTCTTGTCATATGCTTTTATGGGCATTAGAGTTATTTGTATTCTCATAAATACACAAACCATATGTGGTATAATTAAAATCCTTTTTAAAGAGTCGTCTTTGGCACCTGACAGAATAACAGTGTATCGGAACATCACTAAGTTTCCTTGGCTTTCATGTTTTTTTCTTTTCTGAAGCTTTGCATTGTGTTTTCTGTTGCATAGTTCTCCAGGTGTGAGGGGGTTTTCATGATTTTTAAGAATTTAGTTGGGGTCTAGAGGGCTAACTAGAGTAAATTGAATTAAAAACCTGGTATGACAGTAGTTCCATCTTAATAAATTTGGAATTTATTTTTCAGACCAAACAAGTAAACTTAAATATGTTCTTCAGGATGCAAGATTCTTCCTTATAAAGAGTAACAACCATGAGAATGTCTCTCTTGCTAAAGCCAAGGTACAGCATCAGTTCAAAAAATTTTTCATCTTTCTCTAAGTATGCAAACTTGACTTTTTCCTTTTACAGTAAGATAAAATAGGAAATAGGCACTAAAACTACTTAAATACAATTTTCATTGAAATTATATTCTGAGCCACAAAGAGTAACAAAATCTACTTTATGTAATTTATATTGTAGCCGTTTGTTGAAAACTGTAAGTAGATGGACTGTGCTTGCTGTTGGAGAACCTATGTTAACTAAATGTTACTAAATGTAACTTCTCCAGTGCATTGTGATGAACATTTTTTGGCCACAATGGCCTTGTAACAGCTACATTGTATAAAATTTTAAGAACATTGCAGTTAGAATGTAGTTCTTAAAATTTAGATCAATTTTAGTAGGTGATTCTATACCTGGAGTGAGGAAGACCTGAGTTTAGATTTGACCTCAGATACTAATGGCTGTGTCACCTTTGACAAGCAACTTAACCTCTGTTTGCCTTGGTTTGCTGTGCTGTAAAAAGGGGGTAATAATAGCACCTACTTCCTGGAGTGGTTGTGAGGATTAAATGAACTAATATTTTTAAAGCACTTAACATAGTACCTGGCACATTATAGGTGCTATAAAAATGCTGCTATTCTTATTATATGCTGTTACCATTATTAATGGAAATAAGTTAAAGTAATTGGTGGGAAACTTATTATTTTAAAAAGATGTCTTTTTCCAAAGGAGACTTGTTTTTTTTTTAAATTAAGATTATTATTTCGTATTGGTCCATTCAATTTCAAACATTTTGAAAATGAGGTTGTTAATAGACATATTAAATAAAGCTCATATGTTTAAGATGGATGATTGATGGGACATAAAACATTTGTCAAGAATTGCTTTGTTAGCAGAGTAGTGACTAATTTGAAAGCTAATAGAAGAATAAAATGAGTCTGCAAGGCCCGCAGTAGACAAGCCCTCTATCCTCCAATTATATTTTTCAGTTACTGGTAGCATGTTAACTTTTTAAAGACAGGGAATATTTCTTTTTTATCTTTATATGTGCTCAGCTTTGTGCATTCAATTTATTATATGCTCAAGAAATCTTGAATAAATGGAGAATGCCTTTCAAAGGAACTTAGAGGGACAGTGTTATAGGAATTGGAAACTACTTTGCTATTTTATTAAGTTCAGTGTGACTCTTAAAATAATCTCATTCATGATTCCAAAGGATTAACTTTATAAAGCATGTGGTAGGTATCGAGAGCTAAACTGAGAGCTCAAACTTTTAGTCAGACTTTTTAATCCTAGCCAGTAAAGATTGATAAGGGCATATTGTATCAAGAAGCTAGTCTGAGTGTATCTAATGATCCTTTTCAGACTTAAGGGACTGAACTTCGGTAGTCACCAATATTAGAATGCCTTTTTTGCTAAAGGAAGGAAAGACCTATGGGGTTCAATTAGTGTTCACTGCAGCTTTGTCCTGCATAGACACTTTTATTAGAATGATACATTAAAATGATTGGTTGTAGTACCCTAGGAATGGGCTTTTTGCATGATTGCATAATTTTAGGAGAAATACAGGTGTGTGTGTGTGTGTGTGTGTGTGTGTGTGTGTGTGTGTGTGTGTGTATGTGTGTGTATGTATATATATACACATACATATTCCTGTTAAGTAAACTGGTTATATGAATATTTGAATTAAAAAATTTAAAGCTAAAAATTAAGTGATGGTCATTTACTTTATGGTGGGTTTCCACATAACACAAATGCAGAATTCCTCTAGCCCCACTTTTAGGGTCATGCACCCCTTTGGTAATCTGGTGAAGCTTATTGATCTCTTTTTAGAATAATATTTTTAAATACATAAAAGAAAATACTGAAGATTACAAAGGAAGCCAGTTATATTAAATAGAGTTGTTAAAATATTTTTTAAAGAAAAATTAAGGGACTCCAGATTAAAAACTGGTTTAGCCAGATATCTAGCTATATTTTAAAAAAAAAAATTTGTGTTACCTTTTGCCTTTTATCACCTTCATTTCTAAATATACCTCTACACCAGTTCCTCCCCATTGAACCAACTCCTGTAAGTGCCTCCTCTCCCCCCCCAAAAAAATTTAAAGGAGGGGAAGGGGAAAGCAGTTTAGTATCTGGCCACATTTTAAATGGCGTGGTTTAATAAGAATCAGATTATTTTATCATTGTCAAAGTAAATGAATAATTTTCAGATATAACTATTTTGTGATATGTTAGCTCACTTTTTTTTTATCATGTACTTTCTTGCATTTTAAATACGTGTTTTCGTGTTCTTTATGTTATTGTTGTAGGGTGTATGGTCAACACTTCCAGTAAATGAAAAGAAATTGAATGCTGCATTTAGATCTGCAAGAAGTGTCATTTTGATATTTTCTGTAAGAGAGAGTGGAAAATTTCAAGGTAAAAAAATTAATTTTGATTATAAGAGCAGCTTTTTTTGTTTAGCCTCTATTATATTATTATTTCGATTACTTAGGGTTTGCAAGACTTTCTTCAGAGTCCCATCATGGAGGATCTCCTATACATTGGGTTCTGCCTGCAGGAATGAATGCTAAAATGCTTGGAGGTGTCTTTAAAATTGACTGGATTTGCAGGTAAATTATAAACTTTTTAAAATTTAAAAAATTCAATTTCCCTAATTTTGAATTTGCTCTTTTTTAATGATTACAATGCAGACTCTGACAAAATTCATTAATGTCAATTTAAAAATTATCGCCAAATTATCCCTCTCCTGAAATTTCAGGGCTGACTTGCATAATTAATGCTCTTAATACAAAAAAGAAAATCATTTGCATAGTTTATCCAGTTATTCAGTATCTTTGATAATTTAGAAACAGAATATAGAATGTTCAAAGAATTTGTTTATGTTAGGTTTAGTCAAAACTTTTATGTTTCTAAGACTTCCTTTATTAGTATGAGAGCGCATTATAGGACTTAGATATCATAAACATAGGCATTAGACATAGAAGAGACCTTATCTAGTTTAACACCTCTCCTCCCCTTTTATAGATGATAGCAGGCTAAGGGTTTCTTTTTGGGTACGGAATTTGGACTTGATTCATTATTACAAAATTAATTGGTCTTCGGTGATTATGAATAGACCTCAGAGGCCATCTAGGTAGTTTAACTTCCTCCTTTTACTTATTAGAAAAGTTAGGCCCAGGAATTTGGCTAAGAATAATATATAGGTAATAAGTAATAGAGGTGCGGTTTGAACCCAGTTCTGATTTCAGAGCTAGTATCCCAAAGTGATGAATGTTATATTTTATTTCTTTCTTTTTTTTCCCCTTTGCCTACCAAATTGCTTCTCTGGATATTTTGTCATATATAGAAATCTTCTTGTTACTTCAGTCTTTGGGGATATGAAAGACTCATATTTTTAGTAAAATAGGATATCAACTTTGTCATTTAATATTGCCTCATTTATTTTGTTATTAAGGAGATATAATCTTATCAGGTGCTGTGAACTCCTTTCATTTTCATTGAAGATCATTCAGCCAAGAGTTACTATGTCCATTATGTAGTCAGCATAGGGGTTTGCAGAAGTATAAGATAGAGATAAAAGCAATAATTATTTTTTTTAAGAACTAGAAGGGAAGATGCCTTAGAAATTATTCCAACTGAGAAGCTGAGTTGTCCAAGTTAAGAGTACTGCCAGAGCCATGATTAGAATTCAAACTTGGCAATTCCTAGTACATTGCTTTCTGCTTTGTGATTCTTAACTCCAAATGAGCTTATAAGGAGATGGACTGTCAGATATATGACGCAATAACAAACTAGTTTATTTATGTTGCTAAGTCGTGTAGCACATCAGCATTATATTTAAGTGTCATAATTCAAGCATTCTGTGTTCTATATTGCTGAAATCCAGCCTGACAACTTGCTGCCCAACTATGGAGATTGTGATCACTTCTGCTCATTTGTGGATGGTGTAAAAAAAAACTTAGGTACAAGAAAGCATTTCTGTCAAATGTTCTCAATCAACTGAGTGATCTGTTTTTACAGATTGCTATTATTTGTGAAATAATCTCTCTTCATTTTTGTATATTACAAACGAGGTTTCTTGTGCTTAAATCATCTTATTATGGGAGTGAAATAAACTAGTTTTGTTTAAGGACCTTTACTAAGAACAATTAAATAATACGTTTGATGCTACTTCTATATTTAGGCGTGAATTGCCCTTCACTAAATCTGCTCACCTTACCAATCCTTGGAATGAACATAAGCCAGTTAAGATTGGACGCGATGGACAGGTTTGTCAGTTTAATTGAAGCTTTTAATAACATTTAAACAACAAATGGTTCGTGTTTAAGTTCCTATTTTATAAGTCCTCATCAAAAACCATTTTGCTTGATCAGTATTAAAGTATTCTTTTTTAATTCTGTTTTATGACTCAAAAAATGATGTCTTTAAAATGGTACAAAGGAAAATAAGAATGAACAACACAACCAGCAGCTTTCTTTTTTAGAGCTTAGTACTTATTTTGATTAGAATCACATATGTTAACTAATGTATTCCCCTTAACATCATAACAACTGTGATGCTTTGGGTAATATAATCTGGGGAAACTCTTTAAGAAATTGAGACTTGAGATTTTTATCCTTTTGAAGCCTGGGTGCTGCTTTGACTCTCTAGGACACATAGATTCTATAGCTTCAAGTTTACTGACTAATCTGAAGTATTATGAAATATATTTTAATACAGAATGGAAAAATTGTTTAAAAAGTTACTTTTACAGTGTCATATTATTTAACAAGTGTTCTGCAGAGGCATTGAAGAAATCTGTTGGTTTTAAATAACTAAAAATATCCTAATCATTTTCCACATTTTAGAAGCAGAAATAAAATTAGGTATTTTCAGTCAGTGCTTAAACTAATAATACAGAAGTGAAAGTTTATATTGTATTCACTCTGAATAATCTTAAGCGTTAATAATTGAAAAACACCAATTTACATTTTAAAAGTAGTTCTTTCACTAGTTTGTAATTATGATAATTCCAGTGAAAAGAAACTATAATAAATACATGAGTTAAGTTGACCTTCTGATTTGTGACTGCTGCTCATGAGTAAGATTAAATGTTTAGCAAGTTAATGAGATTGCCATTTTTTCCTGTGTTTGGACTCCATTGTAGGTGATAACTTTGACTTGGCATTTTTGTATTTTGCATAAAAGGAGTATTCCTTTTTCTGCACCTGTGATCATAACAATCAGTTATCAACAAAGAACTTTCTGTGCTACTTTAACTGTGGTGATCCTAATCAAGTGTCTCCCCTCCATCATTGGTCACCCCCTCTGTAATAACTGAAATACAACTGAAACAAAATTCTTAAGAGCTGGCAGCTTAATGGAACCACGCTTGATCCTTAACCTTGTCTCAACTTGTTTCTGTTTATAAAAACCTCAGGAAAATGCTACAAGTCTTTTGAAAGTTTATTCCTGTTTTCAGCTTGTAAATCGCTACTTTCCTATTCCAGGAAATTGAGCTTGAATGTGGAACCCAGCTTTGTCTTCTATTTCCCCCCGATGAAAGTATTGACTTGTATCAGGTCATTCATAAAATGCGTCACAAGAGAAGAATGCATTCACAGCCCCGTTCAAGAGGACGTCCTTCCCGTCGAGAACCAGTCCGGGATGTGGGAAGGTTAGAAACGTTCTTTGGACTGATAATAGGCACATGTATCAGAATAACATGATGGAGGAATGTGATTCGTCAAAAGTTTGCCCTGCGGTAAAGAAGAGAGAAAATCCTCAAATCAAGCTGCATGGACTAGTTTGTGGCTTCATTGAGGATTTCACATTGTCACCTTGGTCTCAGTCATTTTTCAAGAGGAAAATGGGGATCTTTCCTTATGCAGAAAAAGTTTGCTAAAGAGTGATACCTAGTTTAGATATTTTACAAATAATACAATGTATAACATTGAAGTGAGGTAGGCTTTGATTTGCTATGAACAGGCTAGAATGGAGGAGGAAGCAAAAGTTTATATGAAAAAAAAAGTTGTTAATATTTTGTAAAAGCCTTTTCTTTCAGGTGTGTCTCTGGATAAGCCTTATCAGATATGGGACTTTTATAAAGGATCACTAATAATTTTTCAGAAGATGGCGCCTCATTTAGAGGATAAATATTTTAAGTTATTTTGATATTCAAGAGGAGCATTATTGGGACTGTTTCAAATTGTGTCACCGTGATGTGTTAACCCCATTGCCAAATATTCTCTAACATGTAACCACTGAATTCATACATCTTGCTGAGCTTCTGAAAACAATAGGTTCTTTCCAGAGGGGATCAGATCAAGTGGCCCTGGGAGACCCGGCAACAACCCAAAAAGAATGGCTGTTGCTGTGTCTGTTTACAACCTTTCCAGATGCTGGCAGTACTCATGGACTTAAAAATGTTTTTAGAGGATCGTCATGGTTTATTGATCACTGCTTTATGAACTAAACAGCATTTTCCAGGAAAAAGGGGGTATAACTTGTTACAGAATTGGAGAAGTCTTTGCAAAGGACTGATATAAGCCCTTCTACCAAACACCTTCCCCTGTAGCCACTTTGCATAAAGATAAATCTAAAGTTTTCTGCTAAAGACTATTGGATGTGTGGTTTGATGGGATGAAACCTTTGGTTAAGTTTCCTTTTGGAGGAAACATCCTGTGGTAGGTACAGATATCCAACAAGAGCCCCTATTTCATTGAGCTTTAAAAGGACACTATCGAATAGGTAGGAGGAAACCTGGCAGAGCCCCCTTATTTTTGGCCTAAAAGGACTGAGCACCAAGATGTCTTTTGAAGTTTTAAACTAAGAGGTTTCCAGTGCAATAAAGTATTTACAAGTGAAGTTTTTACCTCAGTTTTGCAATGGACTGCAAACTATACATATTACACCACCACACCTTCTCTCAAGCCTGCCAGGGCCTCCATTTATGTATGTGGCTTACAGCTTAAAAGTCAGTAGTTGGACTACTATATGAACTGTTACTATCATGTTTTATACCGGTCGTAAATGCACTCCCCAAACTACAAGAAAGCGGTATGTTTATTCTTTACACCAGCTTTTAATTTTCTTAGTCATATTTACTGTAGATGCAACTGCTTTGTTCTGTTGGGGGGGAGGATTTGGGGTATCTCAGAGGCTTAAACATTTCTTCACTTTTTTATTACAGTTTGTGTAAATATTGAGAATTGTTATGAGGATGAAAAGTCAGTTGAATGGAAGCAAATGTTGATTGGTCATTTTCCAGATGGTTGCTGAAAGAAAAAAAAAGTGTTAATTGGTTGGAGTTTAACTTACTGATTTTTTTTTAATATCAAGGAAAAATGTAGATGAATGAGTATAGCATCTCATTTTAATATCTGAATATTTGGATAAATATTAAGAATTCTCTCTCTTTTGAAGTATTTTTTAGAGTCACTAGCTAGAAGTTAAACGTGTTTTGTAATGCCCTATAATGATGACATTGAGATTTTAAGGGAAAGAGTTATGCCTCTGCTTATTTTTGTCCCAAGGGAAACCCAACACAATGAACTGCCCATATTGGTTCTAAAATGTTTTCTTTTTGTGTGAAGTCCTGATAAACATAAAACATGGCCTTAACGGCTGCTGGACACCTACCCATAAGATAAGTGATTTTTCCAAAGGCTTTGAAGACATTTAGGTAGTTTTTTTTTTAAACCTACTCATATTTTTATATTTGCTCACTTAAAAGGAGAACAACCCTACAAATACACACACACACACACACACACACACACACACACACACACACATATTCTTTACATAATTTTTTAAAGCCGGTGTTTGAAATTACATCTGTAATAAAATACAATAGGTGGTTCGAGGTATGTGGTGGTGGGAACAAGGGTATTGAATTGAGATTTTATTTAGATTAGTTGTGAAAATTAATGTTGAATTTTCTTTGGCTCAGTTTGACTGATTTTGTGTCTGAAATACTAAAATGTGACTTTACATGTTTTGAGCAGGTTACTCTTTCCAAGTGTCTGGTCTTAGCATGAGACATCAGAATGACAAGTAGCTCTACCTCCAGCAGTAAAGTTTAGGGTATGGTTTGTGATAATACTAAAAGCTTAAAGAAAAGAAAATTTAGAAACTTTAGGTCTACTCGAAGCTGACTAAAAATTGAGAAATGATCCCTAAATGATCCCATGGCCTGATCTTTTTGCTTATTTCTGTCAAATATTCTGCTTTCCCATTTTCAAAACAGGTTTCGGTTTAATGTCTAATGTGTCTAATTTGTATAGGCGTCGACCAGAAGATTATGATATTCATAACAGCAGAAAGAAACCAAGGATTGACTATCCTCCTGAGTTTCATCAAAGACCAGGTTAATATCTTACAATCATGCAAATATGTTTGACTTTTTAGAATTACAGTGCTTGTACAACAGTAAGAGTTTAAAACTGGGAAAATACAAAGATCTGAATACTTAAATCTTGGAAATTCTTATTAGTATTTCTTTCCCCTACTGTCTTATCTCCCTTTATAAATGGATTCAAAATTCAGGACCAGTGCAGATTGTTATTATATAAGCATTTAAAGAATCATTTTGAGAGAAAATGCAGAGGAATTTATAGTGAGGGCTACTCTAAGATTTCCATGTAAATGGTGGAAGGACTAATGAGCCCTGTAAAATTTTTAAAATTTTATGACTGCAAAGCATGGAGTCTAAGACCTGCCTCTTTTAAAACTACTTAATATTTTGGACATTTGGAATAGTAAGAACAGATGGTTTGCATAATTTTTGAAAGTTCCAATCTCCCACCCCCAAAGGAAAAGGGAATAGAAAGTGAATGCTTATTCGTTGGGAAAATTTTACTATAAAAATCCATATTACAATGTTGTTTTCTTAAAAAAATATTTTCAGTGTACACAGTGCCACTTTTTTTTTTTTTTTTTTGGTGTGGTTTGGTTCCTGACTTTTGACATTCATTGGTATCGTGCAATTTCTGGTGAGGAAACTCCATTCACAAAATGACAATGTGCATTTTATAAATAATCTTAAGACAGTTGTTTGGGGGTACTGAAAAGTCTGTGGGATTTGAACCCAGATCTTTTTGACTCAGTCTTCTTGATTTACTAGTTCACAATCCATTCTGTGCCTTGTTATGCTTTATTTTTGTTTTAGGAGGAGCTAATCCAGAAAATATAAATTTAATCTACCAGGAAAATATACATTTTGTTTATTGTAATTTTCTTGGTCTCTGAAATTTTTGATTTCTTGTAACATTTCTGTTTAAGATGCAATTCTTTTTTTAATTGATAATTCTCTTAAATTTATCCGTAGTACCTTTGTTAAGAAATTTGAAAAGAATATTAGAACCCTCACTTTTATGAGTCATAGATTTTGTTAAACTCTGAAGAGCTGGGGAAAGGGGCTTATTGATTTTGTAGCCAACCCCCGTTTTTACAGGTGAGTCAACTTAGGCCCACAAAAGTTAACTGACTTCCTTAATGGAATGGAATTCCACTGTCAGTGGAAGACCTGTTATTAGAATCTAGTTCTGTCTCTCAATTCATTGCACTTTATTTCTCCAGCTTTCTTGTTTCTTTTATGTCTTCTATTGAATTGGCAAGGGTTTATCTTATTTGTCTGCTTGTTCTTTCAAATTTGGAATATAAACATAATTTGGAATATAAACATTTCTGGTAAAGTCTGATTCAGATATTTCCCATGCTAACCCTTGATATTATATCCACGATTGTTATGAATTGGCCATGTTTTTCTGTGCCATAATATTAATCTGAAAATGTATTCAGAAGCTCATAGTTCTCTTAACCAGACAGCTAATTGTTTTCTTACTATCTATAATATCAAAGACACCCAAGAGACAGTTTTAGGTGCTATTGAAATTGCAGTGGCTGCATTTAACCTCTAGGTATTTCAGAGAGAATTAAAGTTGAGTGGAAAGGGAGTTTTAGTGATGAATATAGAAATGCTAAATTTTATTTACTAAAATGCTTGATGTTTAAACAGGGTATTTAAAGGATCCACGGTATCAAGAAGTAGATAGGTAAGTTGGGTTTCTTTTGATTAATTTTCAGCAACATTCTAGGAACTGGTTTATGAATTACCTGAATTTAGTTTCACAAATCTTATTCCCAACAGACGATTTTCAGGAGTTCGCAGAGATGTTTTTCTAAATGGGGTAAGTATTTTACACTTTAAAACATGGGGAAATTTGGAATATGGTTCATTTACAGTTCTAAAACATTGCCTTATTTAATATTAACATTATGGTCTTTCATTTTAGTCCTACAATGATTATGTGAGAGAATTTCACAACATGGGACCACCACCACCATGGCAGGGAATGGTTTGTATTCTGTACATCTTGGTTTCTTAAAAAATATTAAGCTTTAGTTGCATCATTAATGTGATTTTGACAAAGATGTAATTTTATCGATTAATATGTAGAGAGTCTTGTACAGAAGAAACAGAGGTGCTATTTTTGGATGAGGAAAATAATTTTATACGACTTGACTTGCAAAATTAGATATTCCTATACCTTAAACGCTGAACCCCAGCCCTAATTTAAAGTTCATTGCTTCTGGTGATTTTTTTTTTAAAGTTTTTAGTTATGGTGGAAGTTTAAGTTGTAGAAGATGTTTGAGACATTATTAAACTTAATTTTTAGAGTAATAGAAGCTAGTAGTGCTTTATGAAAAGACCAGTAAAATTGGAAAATCTACACTGAATACAGTTTGGAAAATATGGAACTTCAGTTTTTACATCTTTGCCAATTTTTCTTGAGAACCTAATATAAAACTGTCTTCATCTACTTCGTTTTTTCCTTTGCTAGTGGCATTTTCGTTCTAGTTCGCATCTGTGATCTCTGTACTAATGCAAATCAACAGTACTGGAATTTATAATCTTAAAGAGTTGCTTGGAATGCTGAGAGTCTAAATACTTTGTTTAGAGGCACATCGTATTTGTCAGACTGGATTTGGACCCAGATTTTCATAACTCTGAGCCCATTTGTAAGGCAGAGGGCAATTGGTGGTGCAGTGGATAGAGTGCTGGGCCTATAGTCAAAAAGACCAAAGTTCAGATAACAGCCTCATATACTTACTAGCTCTGTAACCTTGGCCAAATCACTTGACAACTGTTTGCCTCAGTTTCCTCAACTGTAAAATGGGGGTAATAATTGTACCTTCCAGAGTTGTTGTGAGGTTCAAATGAGAATATTTGTAAAACACTTTTGCACAGTGCCTGACACATAGTAGGCACCATAAAAATGCTAGTTTTTATTAGAGCACATTGCCTGCCAGTGTGGTCTTAAGTTATTTTAGTCATGATTATATTGAATTAGATATGAATGGAGAATGGTCCAAGTACGTTTGTAAAATTCAAAATATATGAAGTTAGAGTTATAGTGCTTACGCATAAAGTTTTAGAAATTTTTGAGAAGTAACCTAGTATTTTGGAAAATAAGGAATGTCTTTTGGATACAAATCAGTTTACTTTTTTTCCTGAAATGTATATGCTAAGGTGGAAAACTTAAACATATTGTTTATTGAGAAGATGCTTATCAAAGTGTGTTTTCTGTTAGCCCCCTTATCCAGGAATTGAACAACCACCGCATCATCCTTACTATCAGCACCATGCTCCACCTCCTCAAGCCCATCCCCCTTACTCAGGACATCATCCAGTGCCCCATGAAGCGAGATACAGAGATAAGCGAGTAGTAAGTGCACTTGGAAGCAAATATGTGAGGGGTTGGATGGCTTCTAATTCTCTGGGTTGTGGGTAATTGAACCTTTGAGTATGTCAGATCATATTCAGCTTCAAGCCATTTCCTATTTTCACTGTAGCCTTTGTTCATAGCAGTTCTTGTTCTTAGTAAGATAGATGACATTCATTTTCCCCAAAATGCTTTTTAGACAAGCATAATAAAATGCAGTAAAACAAATAACTGCTTAGACTCAGGCTAGTTCAGAATTTGTTCTGTTCTTGATGGAACCTTCATTAAAGCCGCCTACTTCTACTCTTTCAAGTTAGTGTTATAAGCTTTTTAATGCAGCATTATAGCCAGCTTTCCCCTATGCTCACAGATAGGTCCGAACTAGTAGAAATGCACTTGATTTCAGCAGGAAGCACCAAAAATTTGGTTAGCTTGATTAGATTTTACATCATTTTTTATGGGATAATGCTAAGAATTATTGATATAGCCTTAAATTAGGGTAGCAAGAAAACGAAGCAGATAGAATTTTGTTCATAATAAATATTCTTTCTTCTCCATGTTAGTTCGTAATGTCTTAGACTGCTTCACAAGAATCACAGTGTTGAGTGTTATGTTAGAAGTCAGTCCCATTGTGGCATTCCTGGGTTTTTAGGAGATAGAACCCAGGTAATAAGGACTGTTTGAGTTTAATATATTAATTAGGTATTTGAAAATTGTTTTAAAAAAATCTATGGAGGGCAGCTAGGTGGCGCAGTGAGTAGAGCACTGGCCCTGGAGTCAGAAGGACTTGAGTTCAAATGTGGCCTCAGACACTTGACACAATAGCTGTGTGACCTTGGACAAGTCACTTAACCCCAATTGCCCTCCCTTCCCCCTTCCAAAAAAAAAACCTATAGCATTTTACTTTGAAAAATTGGTATTTTGTTCTGCCAAGGACAATATACAATATACTTTTGTGTTTATAGCTACTATTCTTTCTCTACAAATGTGACAACCCTTAGAATATCATCAGTAACATATGGAAATTGAAGTTTTTTTCCAGTAGTTGTAGATTTGTGCTGATTCAATAATAGTCCTGTATACCCCATTTTTAATAGATTTCATCATAATAAATGTCCTTTTTTGGGTTTAGCTCATGCTTGTCTTGTGTATTTGTATAAAAGTGCATGTGCACATTGTGTGTAAGGCAAACCAGGTTACTCTGTTTCAAATCTTTTGCTCCATATATTGTAGTTGACCTTGTGGTGAAGGGAAGAAACGAGGAGGCCAAACCAGATAGGTGACTTGAGAAGTAGGAGGATAAGAATAACAGGAAGAGGCAGGGTTGGACTTAGATACCCCAACGTCTTACTCAGTGACATTTGTATTAATTTTCTCACGGCCAGTCTCCAATCTTGCCTGGCCTTGACTTTTTAAACTTCTTTTTCTTCTTCCACATCATCTCTTTGATTTTACTTTCAAGGTCATTCCAAATTCTGTTTGACTGTACCGCAAGTTCAAGGGTTATTTTAAAATATTCTTAAGAGGCAGCTGGGTGGTACAAGTCATAGAGTACTAAATTTGAAGTTATGGAGGCTCAAGTTCAGATTTTGCCTCAGATACCTAAAGCTATGTGACCCTAGTCAGATTACATAGATAATCTCTTACTTCTAGTCTTCTCATCTGTAAAATAAGGATAATAGCACCTACTTCCTAGGGTTTTTGTGACAAATCAAATGAAACGATATCTATAAATAGCTTTGCAAACTTTAAAGCACTGTATAAATGCCAGTGGTAGTTGTTACTGTTATTAATCTTTTCATGTTCTTTGTTGTCTTGCCATCAGTAGCAGTAGGCTATCTTTGAAAAGCTTCATGAAGGCAGATTTCAGGAGTATCTCAAAGATAAAAAAAAAGTTGAGCTTTGTATAATTTGTGGCATAGTGGGTAGAATCAGGTGAGAGATGAATTAGAGAAAAAAGCAAACCCAGAGTGTTGCAGACTGAAATGTTTTACTTAGGTTCAGTGAGGGCATTTATGAGTGGTTATGGGAAAGGATTGCTAAGTTATTATTTTAACCATAAAATTTTTGAAGAGATATCAATGGATATGTTTTTGGAAGCTGAGTGGGAAATGGCATGAATGCTTTAGTAGGGAAGGTTTTGCATAATCCATCTCCAACAGTGTACAAGAAAGTTTCTCAATCACTTGCACAGTTTTAAATCCTGCCTTTAGCAAATTGTCAGACATCAAATTCCATATGTTAGTGGAAAGTGAAGAGTTCCTAGAACCCATCCCCTCAAAATTTTTTCCATAGATTAGAATTTTGTTATTTCTGTCCCAAGCCTTCAGATTTACCTAAGTTTAAGATATTATCTTCTTTTCAGCATGATTATGATATGCGGGTAGATGACTTCCTTCGTCGAACACAAGCTGTTGTCAGTGGCCGAAGAAGCAGACCCCGTGAACGAGATCGAGAGAGAGAGCGTGATCGTCCTCGAGATAACAGAAGAGACAGAGATAGGGATCGAGGACGAGATAGAGAAAGAGAGAGAGAGCGATTATGTGATCGGGACAGAGACCGAGGGGAGAGAGGACGATACAGAAGATAATGTGTCTTGAAGCACTGATTGTTTAAAAACAACAAAAAAAATTCTTGTATTTTTTTTGTGTGTTTACAAGTAGTAAATTTATTTTCAGATGTCTACTTAAAGTTCATTGTGTAAAAGGTTTTATTATGACCCTCTTTGTTCCAAGCATGCAGTATATAAGAACTGGAAAAACTCAAATCAGCCAAAAAAATGCACAAAGTTGACACTTGAGTTGACACTTTTATTGGGGCAGAATGGAAAAGTCAAGAATGTAGATATTGATTCATTCTCCATAAGTGTTCATCTGCTTATAGTGTATTCCTAGAACTTTTTGTTTTGTTTTTATTTTGTTTTCTGTTTTGTTTTTGTTTGGGTTTTTTTTTTTGGATATTGATGGATAACTGCCATGATATTTTGCTTTGATGTTTTCCTACGAGTAGTTGCACACGGTTCAGTGAAAATAATGCTGCTATCAAGTATGCAAATATTGAAGTATGATGGTTTGACTATGGCAGTGTTGTAGCAGCCTCTTGGTTTTTTTTCTTTGTTTTTTAAAATTTATTCTGTAAAGTCAGTCACATTTTTTATTATTTTTTTGCAGTCTTCAATGATGAAAGCAATATTAAGAAGACATTATTGATATCTAATTTTTAACCTTTTTAAAGAGAATCTTCCTATGTTCAGTAGCATTTTGGTCAATGCTATTGTTTAGCTTTTTCCTCCAAAATGTATACATTGGCTTGGAATGTTCACAACCTGCGTGTATGGCAGCAGAAGAAACTCCTGTATTCTACATTGCTACCAGTTTTTTGTTTTGTTTTGGGGGTTTTTTTTTGTTTTTTGTTTTTTTTTTTTGTTTTTTGTTTTTTTTGTAAAAAATAAATTGGTAAAGATTGACCCTTCCGTTGTGTTTATTTCTTAGCTTTTTGAAAGTTATTTTTTTAGCATTAAAAGAACAGCTTAGAGGCTAGATTTTCTAAGTTTTCTATTTTAATTTCCTGTATCAGGAACCTTTTCTTGCCTTTTTTGTTTCCAACACTAGAAATGTAACCCAGGCTAATTCTTTCATCTACCAAGATGAGGAGTAAGAAGTATTCTTTATTTGGAAGTTTGATGTGTTTTGGAAAACTGCTGCATTGCAGACTAATTTATGGTTCAGTATGTTCCCAAGATAGTTTTATTGTAACTTTCCTCCCATGCTTTTTTAAGCACGATTGCTTAAAGCTGTTTACTAATAGACCTCTCTAATTTGTCAGGTAGTTCCTTACCATTTTCCATATTCTCAATTTGTATTAACCTCTTTACTTGACATAAAAACACACACTTGTGTTGCACTTTATTCATAACTGAGTAATGTAGTGCAAATATTCTTGTCCCCCTTTTAACAAATGTTGAAACAGGCTCAAAGAATTAGTCATTACTAGCCCAAGGTCATAAAGCTAATAAACTGTAAGTCTGCAACTTGAACCTTCTTTTCTGACTCCATATCCTGTGCTCTTTCCACTTAAATGAACATTCTTACCTTTTCACTCCTACTAATAGTATTAATAGTTTTTGTTTTTAATTGTTAGATTTCCAGTGCTCCAGTCACTTTGACAAATGAATTTTTTTTCTAGTCCAGTGGTGTCAAACTCAGAAACTAAACTATATATAAGGATTTCTGTGGGCCACATGTTTACTTAATTTTAAGAGTTAATATTACTCATTTCATCTTTACTTACTTTGTTAAATATTTCTGGATTACATTCTTAATCTGGTTCAAGTCACTTATGAGTGTTGTAGGCTGACTGTTGGGCACTTGATCTATTCCACTTTCATTTCCCAGATGACATCGTGAAGAAAAAAGAGGGCGTCAAGAAGAATGGAATGCTCTTGTGCTGACAAAACACTAAAGAGCATCAAACCAGAGGGCAGCCAAAAACGGCATTGGAATTAGCAATGAGTTAAGAGCCACCTTGAGGAGAACTGATTAAATGCCAAGAGCAAAAGCCAGTGAGGTTAAATGAGAAGCCCATGAAGTTAGGGGAACAATGAACTCTTTCTAAAAATTTGGTGGTTAGAGGAAGAAAGGGCAATAACTGGATGACAGGGTCAACACAAAAGTTTTTATCTTTTTGAATGTGGAGAGCTAATGTTGGCCCCACATCAGTTTTTTTGTATTTATCAAAATTGCTGAGTTTTGGGGACAAAGAGGCTAAGAGATACTATCTCCGTTATGGAGGTACTTAAGGAATTTTGGACATTTAGGGGAGCTTTAGAGGTTGATAGCATACCTTTGCTTCTTTGTCTCTTCACAAACTTAAAACTTCCCATTTCTTTGACATTGCTTATTCTGTAGTTATGCTCAGTTACTTCGGCTTAAAAATGGAATGGATTTTCCTTAGCAGAGGTTGGAAGAGAGGTAAAGGTGGAAATAAAAAAGCATTTATGTGAGAAACTGAAGTGGAAATGATTCAGTTGTGAACCATAAGTAAACAGAAGGGGGTTAAGTGAGTTGTATGTAAGTAATCTTGAGAAGGGGGAAAGGAAAAGAAATGTTAGTTTGAGATAGTTCCCCTGTGTTGTCAACCAGGTAGGTCTTCCTGGACCAGAACAGTAAATACTAGAGATCTTGTCTTGTTTTTGATCCTGTTCCCTTTTATCTTTTCCAGAACCTTGCTCTGTCAATTGTTTTGAAGTTAAACAAGCTGAGTTTAGCTGCGCTCAAAAATCTTTGTTTGAACCTGCCACATTACCAAGTAACTTCCTATTTCTCTCCTTTATTGTCAGATTTTTAATGTTAAACTTATTGCCCAAACTTACTTTCTCACCACCATTCATTCAAATTTCTTAAGATGATAACCTTTCCCACCCTTCCCAGCTCTTTCCAAGGTCATTAATGACCTCTTTGCTCAATCTAATGACACTTTCTGCCCTCATATTCCTTGGACTTCTCTAGATGGCCTCACTTTTCCTGACTTCCATTCTCCTACCTCCGTGACTGTGTTTTCAGGCTCTTGCTGACTCCTCTTAATATGCATGCAATAGGATTCCTAATGTTTTGTTTTTGGCTGCCTTCTTTGTGTGCTTTCCCTTGGTGATATCATCCATTCTCATAGATTAATTATCACCTCTATGCAGGAAATATTTGGCTTTAGACACTTGCTCTGTGACCCTGGGCAAGTCATTTAACGTCAGATTCCTCCGTTGTGAAATGAAGATAATACCTATCCCCCAGAGTTGTGTGAGGATCAAATGAGACATTTGGAAAGATCTTAGCACAAAGCCTGGCACATAATAGGCACTTAAGAAGATGGCTTGTTCCCTTCCTCTATGGAGAATTGATGGAGAGGTATAAGAATGGCACAGAATGAGGAGATCTCAACTTTTTCATTCTAGTATGAGGTGAGGTCTTCAGATGAGAGGGTGGAGTGAAGGAGTGTGTTGGAAGAGAAGAGAAGATAGGGGATCCCCGTTATGGTTAATGAGGCAGTGAATCAATTAGAGAGACATGAAAGGAAGGCCCAGTTGAGATTACATAACAAATTTGTAGCGGACCCACTCAAACTGCTCTAATAATTTTCTCCAGCACTTTTTAGCAGCATGAGTGAAGGAGGCAGATGAGATTAATCCAGAGTTGGGGTTCAGCAAGATGGGATCAGTGATATGACAAGGAAGCACAGGATCTGAGAGCAGATGATAGTGTGGAGGGGAACTGGTTCAAGTCAAGTCAAGAAGCATTTATTCAGTTCCTGCTGTGTTCCAGTCACTGCTAAATACTGGGGATACAAAGAACGGCAAAAAACAAAAACTGGGGGGTGGAGAGAACTACTTGCTCTTAGGGAGCTTACAGTCTAATGGGAGAGAGAACTTGTAAACACCTGTGTAGAAAGAGTGTATATAGGATAAGTTGGAGATTATCTTAGAGGGATAGCATTAGATTAAGGCAGATTGGGAAAGGCTTCTTGCTGAAGGTGGGATTTTAGCTGAAATAAAGAAAACTAGGAGGTAGCAATGAGGAGGGAGAGAATTTAGGCATGGGAAATAGCCAGTAAAAATGCTCAGAACCTGGAGATGGGATGTTTTGTGGAAAGAACAAGGAAGCCAGTGCTCATATATCAGAATATGCAGAGACAATTGGAAGGGTAGGAAGGGGCAGGTTATGAGGAGCTTTGAAAGCCAAACAGGATATATGTATATATGATCCTGGAACAGGGAGCTGCTGGAGTTTAATTGAATAGGGAGGTGACATTTCTTCCCTTTTAAGATCAATTTGACAGTTGTGTACAGAAGGATAGATTGGGGTAGGGAGAGACTTGAGGCAGGGAGACCAACCAGCAGGCAATAGTCTACGTGTGAGAGATGAGGGTCTGCACCAGAATGGTGTGTGTCAGAGGACGGAAAACAGCATATAAGAGAGATGTCTTAAAAGGTAGAATTTACAGGATGTGACAACAGATTGGATATGGGCATGAGAAAGTGAGGAATTAAGGATGCCACCTATGTTGTGAGTCTGAGTGGCAGGGAGGAAGAAAGGGGTTGGAGGGAAAGATGTTCGGTGGGGGAAAGAACAGTTCAAGATGTCTAAATGGTGGCTGGCGATGCAAGATTGGAGGTCAGGAGTGAGGTTAGGGCTGGATAAATGATCTCAAAAGTATTTTCTTAGAGGTGATAATTAAATCCATGGGACCTGATGAGATCATCCAGTCAAATAGAAGAAGGGGAGAAGAGGGCTCAGGATAGAGCCTTGGAGGACACCCACATTTAGCAGGCATATTGACCTGGATGAAGATCCAGTGAAGTGAACAAAAAAGGAAATAGGAGAAATAGAAACAGCACCTGAATTAAAGGTCCAGTGGGCCATCGAAGAGGGGGATTTGGTGGATAAGGAGGAGGATCCCTGGGGAACCTATGAGTTTCCTGGTAGGGGTTGCTTGGCTTTGGGGAACTTGGAGTAGAAGCTCTAGGTTCCAGTGGTGTCGGAGCAAGGACTTGGAGTTTGAGAGGAGGGGTTCATCTGCTTGCCTAGAGGAGTGGGCTTCAGAGTGCCCAGGGGCCTAGGGCTGTTACCAGTGGCCCCTACTATAGCTGCTATGCTCCTCCCCCCTTCCTTTTGCCAGGTTGGGGAGGGTAACTGAAATTCCCTACCATTCTTCAGCTCTCTCCTTAATCTGACCTGGAATGAGAGGAGTTAACAGAATCTGCTAAAATATTTTTAGCTATTCTAACTTTTCACTGCAGCTTTAACTCCATCAGAGCCAGGATGACAGAGTGAAGGATTTTAATGGTTCTAAGTTTTCACTGTACCTTCAGCTTGGTCAAAGCCATGATAACGGAGAAGGCACTGTAGCCCTAGACTGGGAAGAGCTGGGACCGCAGAGAGGAGGATCTTAGTGGTTCTAACTTTTCACTGTGGCCTTTGTCTGGTCAGAGCTGGACCACAGGGAGGAGAATCTTAGTGGGTTGTTTTTGTTTTTGTTTTTTTGAACTTTTACTCAAGTACGCTTCTGTGTCTACTCCTTAAAAACTTCTTTGAAAGTGAGAGCTTTGAACCTGCCAGTCAAGGTGAGTGGGACTCTGGAAAAGATCCAGTGGTGCCTAGCCTCTCCCTTGTACTGGAAAGCTCAAAGCTTCATCTCTGAGGCATCTCTTTTTCAGATCTATGCCTTTTCCCAATTTATCTTAGTGCCAAATAGTATAATAATTTCCGATTCGGAGAGACATTTCACTTAAAATATAACCAGAATGAATTCAATTACCTGAATCTATATTCCAAATGATATTACATGGTTATCTTTCTGTGATCCTGGAAAGGGTTAAGTGCTAGTCCTGTTCCAAAGTGCAGCTTTGAAACCTGCCTCTCTCTGATTGGTGAAGTGACCCTTTTTTTTTCTTAGATCTGAGGGGAGAAGTTTCCTCTTTCCTCTTTTTTCCATCTGTCCCACTTCCTCCAGAACTTTGCCAGAGTCCAAGGAAGTAGCGAGGTTTCTTTGTTTGTTTTTGTTTTTGCCAACAACCTTTCTGTAAGAGTCCATCAATCTTTCTAGCCCATGTGTAGTTTTGTTTTTCTTTTCTGCCTGGCTTTAAATCTTACAAGATGGCAGACTCAGAGATTTTTACACAGACACAGAGCAGACAAATATAAACAGAAAGCACAGGTACTGATAACTTTTCTTGGTCTTCCAGATTTTACAGAGACCAGGTGCTACTACAGCTTAGTAGTCCCATGGGATGGGAGTTGGGAGTGAATGCCAGTAAGCCTAAGAAAACCCTATAAAAAAAATTGTGAAATTCCCAAACAGAGAGTCCTCTAGAGGGAATTTGCTGCCCTCACGGGCCTTAGGCCCTAGGGTCTAAGCGATCCAGTCAAACCTTCTTAGTTGCTTGAGGGACCTCCCAGCTAAGAGAAGGGGGTCCAAATCAGAGACTTTGCTCCACTCGGAGTGGGGAAGGGTCAAGAGACTCTGCCCACCCAGGGATGCCCAAAACTGTTGTGGTTTAGCGTGATGTGTTGTGGTGGAACTGTTTCAAAGAATTCAGTCAGACCACCTCTAATCCAAGTACAGGCATTTATGGAGATTGATGCCCCTCATGAAGTGGGCTAAGTTCCAAAGGAAATCAGCAACTTCACAGAAAGCAAGATGGATTTTTATAGGGTGAAGATGTAGTTACATAACAGAAATTATGAATATTCATAATTGAGGGGTTTCTCAAGAGATTAGGTGGTAGGGGTGGGGTCCCTTCTATGGTTTGGTGGTCAAACATCCTAGTTGTGTTGCCCTCCAATTGGCTAGCAATTGTGGTCCTGTCTGGTCAAGATGGGTAGTTAGGTATTGTGGTCCTGTCTTAGGCTAAATGGATGGTGGGATTGTGGTTGAGTACAAGAACACACCTGTTCAAATATGTGAATTAGATCTGAGGGCAGTGGTTAGCTAGGGGCAGTGGCTACATTGGGTCTGGGGCCCTGAGGTGTAGTTGCAACCAGATTGTGTGGTTAAATCAGGACATGCCTGCTGTTCAGTGGGGCCCATAAGGAAGTTGGCGCATTGGGGCTGGGGGCAGCTTTATTAGGATTCCATCACTAGGAGGAATTAAAATGGAGAACCATGTGTTTCAAGCCCCTCTTGTTATATATTATTGCTTTGAAATTTTTGGCAGTGGGTTAGCTGGAAATAGCCTCATAGTATGAAATGCTCGGAATAAAGAGCCGTTGTGTAAGATAAAATACTAAATAACTGAAACTATAAGGTTCTGTATGATAATATTTGGAGAATAGATCCAGCTGTAATTGAAATTATTCTAGTCTCATTTTAAGTGAAATTTATTATTTATTATTATTATACTACATTATTAGTATTATACTATAGTGTTATTGTACTGTATTATACTGTATCTGGCAACTTGTTAGCTGTGTTTAAGCTGTTACCCCAATGATGTGTGTAAATGATGAGGAATGCATGACTCTTTCTTCTTCCCAAATGAATTTGGGTACCTACTTCTTGAGGGGGGAGATGATGAGATTAGCTGAAGCCATTCTGGAGATGATGAGATTCAGTGAAATAGGAGACTAACTCCTCTGCCCTGGCCTGAACAATAGAATCATGACAGTGCCTAGATATGCACAAAACTCTGTTCTACCTCCCTCTTGTCTACATGACCCTGGTTACCTCACCTTCCTGTCCACCTTTCTGTCCCTTATTACCTCATTTCTCTACCCCATGGTAGGTTTTCCACTATAAGAATAAGAAGCTTCTCCTGGCTAGAGTGGGGATGTGTAGGTATGTGGGAGTATGCCTCTCTTTTAAGGAGTTGCTGTCTACATTAAGGAGTGGCTGTCTCCTTTAAAGAGCTGCCTTCCCTCCCAAGCTGGGGTTTCCCTTGAGCTGCAGCCTCCCTTAAGGGGCAGTGACCTCTCTTAAGGAGAAGCCTGCTTGGTTTGTTATCCAGAATACATGCCTTTACTTGATTTGGAGACAGCTTGAGTGAATTCTTTCAAGATGACCCCACCATGCACACACACCTTGTGTCTCATCATTTGTACCCTGAACCTCAGTATTTTTGCTGCCTTATGTGGGGCAACTGTCATACTCTCAGGCTCTCTCCAAATCAAATTATGCCCATAAGCCCATTCCCTCTACTGCCATCGTCCCAGCCAGACTGGGGGTAGTTTGGGGTCTCTGCACCCTGTTTGCAGATTCCCTCTCAGTGGGGGATGCCCAGCTTGAGAAGGCCATATTGTTCCTCTCCCTGTGAGATGCTGGGGGAAGCTAGGAGGTCAGCCTCAGTGCCCTAATTTGATAAATTATTGTCTTAGAAAGATTGTTAGAGATGTAAATTTTTCTTTTAATTCTTTTGGGTTTTGGATTTAATCGTTAAAAGACCGATGTAAAAAATAATAATGTAGTAGCAGGTTAGCAATTGAGCTAGGGTGTCATTATTTTAAGATTTCAGGATCTAGCCCCAAGCTTAAATGGTTAGTGTGGTGATTTTACTTCAGTTAAGAACTGGAAATGGCAAAGGCAAAGATTTTTAGAAATCAGTCTGAACCAGCTATACCATTACTAAGAGTAAGGTCTGAATGATGAACAAGTTAATCGTGTCCACCCACCTTTCAGGATAGATCTGTAGGAAGGCCTTAGTAAATCTAATGCTACATAAATACCAGATATGGTAAAGATACTGGTTATTGTGATTTGCAGTTATCATATAAAATCTTAAATGTTTCCTCATACTGTTCAATTATTTATTATTTAAGTAACTCTGAAAGCCAAGGTCTCTGCCTGGGGAGACTGTCCACGCCCTGCCAGCATTAAATCAAATTCCTTGGGTCTTTTTGCCTGGGCCAAAAGCAGCAGGTCAGTTTAGAATCTTGAGATATTTTAGCCCACCACATTTTAAGCTAACTTGATAACAGGTGTGGTTTCAAACTATTTTGTAAAATTTTATGTGTATTTCCTGGGAGGATGGGAATGGGGAGCTGAATGCTCTTTATCTGGGCAGCTCTTTATCTGACAAGTCTCAAATGTACAGGCAAGGAATCCTGGCTCTTTAAGGAAACAGGAGAAAACGTTATTCAGAGCTGGGAAGTGTCACCACATGTCTGCTTTTGTTTTTAAAGGAAATATATGAATTTATGAATAATAATCTTTTTTTTCTTTTAAAGTGCTAAGAGTATTAGAAAGTCAAATGTTACTATTAGCAATTATAAATCTGGATTTGATTTGATTTAAGCCAAAATCTGTCCTGAAGGAAATAAGAATGGGGTCTGAGTGCTGTCTTATACCAGTATTATTATGGTGAATTACAACCTACCATGAAAAGACATTTATTATTTGGCATTAAAAAATTTATTTAGCTGTATGGCCCCAAGAAAGTTCTGTTCACCTCAGTTTACTGTTCTGTAAGGGGATGATATTAGGACCCACCTCCCAGGTTTGTTGTGAGGATCAAATGATTTTAAAGTGTTTGGCATAGGGCAAATGCTATCTGAATGTTAACTGTTTATTATCTCTTTAATTAGATGCAATTGCTTCATACTTGATAACTTTATATAGGTTTTTAGATATGATCAGTATACAATGCCAATGTTGATGAGATGAATGATTTTCTGTGTAAGGTAATTTGGAAGAGCATTCAACTAAATTAAGGTCACTTGATTGGTAATGGGTTTGTTTCAAGTTTCAATTATAATATTTTTAAGGATATTGTTATATTTCTAAATTTTCTTATATTGTGTAATTTGGTAAACAGTTGTATCAGATATATTGTTAGAAAAGCAATTTCTCTTATAGTCTAGATGTTAGATTAAGAATTGTACTGTCAAAAAAAAATGAATGGGGTAGGAAGCTGTTAGGTCATTCTAGCAATCCTACTCACCACGTTTTGGTAATATTCCGGAGTACTGTAGAAGTGTATGCAAACTAATTAAGAATCACCAACTCTAAGATCGCACTCAAGCCACAGGACTGCATCTGATGTTTCCAGAGGAACAGAAGGATTCACATCTATGAATTTTATTTTGTTTTTCTTTTTTTCCTTTGTGTCTTTTATCTGTTAAGTTCTGCTTATCAAAGGGGATTTCTTCCTTTGATTTTGTCAAATCGTGTGTGTGTGTGTGTGTTCATCTTTCTTTTTTCCTCTTATATCATCTCCCCTCTTAAGTCCCATAGTTAGAAACCCTTGATGAAGTGTTTGTCATATCACTTAGTGATTCATTGGCCACTCCTCTCAAGAATCAAATGGGGGAAAGTGAGAAATGATTATTAATAAACAACATCTTGGGGAGATTCAGAGCCCCACCCCCTTACAAAGTCCTGACTTTTTCGGTTCTTAATGAGTGGGATGGTGAAGCCCTCTCATGGAATCTGGATCTCAGCCTTTCTGTGAATTGAGTGGGATAAATGGAGGTGGGGACTCAGCGCTTAAAGTGTCTCTAAGAGTTTGGCATTGGCTAAATTGTAACTGGAGTAGAAGATTTCCGCGAAATTGTGAGCCTGAATTCCATCAATGAGAGTAAAAGACCAGTAGTGGTGGGGCAGGGGCTTGTTTACGTTGTAGTTTAAGGCTGGGTTTTGCCCTTTGGGCTCCGCCTCTCCCTACCGATCCTCTATCCGTTCAGAGACCGCCCTTTCCCGCGGGATCGTAATAAAGAAGTGTATCTGTTCCTAAATTTGAGAGCCCTCTGATTTTTTAAAATTAATTGCTGGCGGGTGGTCTCACCTCACACAGTTGGGACATTTCTGATGATGAAATTGGACTCACTTTCTCAGTCTTGGCCTCACCCTGGGGAAGCTATTGTATTGTGCTCAAGCTTGGGTAGGGTATGCATTCTTTGAATTGATAGCCTGAAGCTATGGATGGCGTGGTATAGAGATGCTTTCCCTATCCAGGAGATACTCAGCGCTTAATGTAGCCCACCTCCAGTCACGTTGACCAATTAGATTTAATTACTGTTTGATGGATCACCTATTGTTTTGAGAGGTATAAGAGCTGTGAATCTTCTTCCATGATTGTCTTTGGTCTAAGAGGGATAGCGAAACGACCATCCTTTTATTAACGCTGCTGACCTTAGAAATAACCATCTTTTTATTAACCTGCTGACCTTATTAATAAAATGGTTAAGTTACCCGGAAACTATGTCTCAAACTTTTTAATCATCACAAGAGAGAAAAGAGTATCCAGGAGAAGTGGGTGATAAATAGTGCAGAGAGGTCAGGAAGGATGCGGATTGAAAAAAGGCCATGAGATGTGTCAATGAAGAGATCACTGATAACTTTGGAGAGCATTTGTAGTTGACTCGTTAGACCGGAAGCCAGCCTGCAGAGAGTTCAGAAGAGAAAGAAAAGGAAATGTAGGCACTGATTGTAGACAGCTTTCTCAAGACATACCCACAAAAAAGAGGAGAGAGGTGGGATGACAGCAGGGATAGACGGATCAAGTGAGGATTTTTTGAGGGTAGAGGAGATACGGTCTTATTTGCAGGCAGTAGGAAAGTATCTAGTATACAGGGAGCGAATGAAGATAAGTGAGAAGACAGGATGAATTAGGATTTCCTGTGTCTGTCTGTCTGTATGTATAGGGGTTTGCCTTGATGAGAAGGGCCATCTCTTCTGTGAGACTGGGGTGGAGGAGATAGTGGGGGAAGGTATCTGAGTGATGTGAAATGAGGAACAGTGGAGAAAAGGAGCTCTGCTACTGGCCTGGATTTTTTCAGTGAAATATAAGGCAAGGTTCTCATCTGTGGGAGAGGAAGAGGGAAATGTGGAGGTTTTCGAAAAGGATGAAAAGGTTTGCAAGATCCGCTGTGGTGAGTGGGATAGTGGGTAGATTAGGGAGGTGTAAAAGGATTGTCTTGCCATAGAGAGACCAAATTTGATTTATGTCCAACACCTTTGACATGTATATATATCAAAGTGGATAGTGGAAGTTCTGAAGTGCTGAATACCAGGATGTTTTCTGGAATGAATCTATTTTCCACTGGTTTTAGGTAGAAACTCATTGGCAAAGTAGGCAGAAATCTAGGCCATTGACTGTTATTGTCCCCATGAATTTTAGAATTCCCCAGTCCCCAACATAAAACAAATACTCTTTAAAAAATAGTCATACCATAACAATCATTTTTTTTATTTAAAAATCTTTGGAAAATTAATTTACAATGCTTATTTGCATATTAACCTAAAATCAGCATACAAAGAATTTGCAATCATATATTACTATTTTCAGTCAAGTTCAAGAAGTAACATTAACAGTGCCACAATCATACGAATTGTAAGTATGCTTTTGAAAAATGAACTTGGAAGTTATGTAGGAATTCACAGTTTTTAGCCAAGCCAGTAGAGGGCACTTGTTCTCTGAAAATGTATCATGTGCAGACCTTACACTCCTAGGTAAACACACATATTACAATGGTAAGAATTCCAGCAACAATATATAGACTTTTGTCCCAAGACTTACAAACATCTAATGCTTAATCAACATAATGAGCACATTGATAGACAATTTAAGGAGCATTATGTCAATATCTGTCCCTAAGTAGAAAATTTAAAACTCAAAAAATTAGTCCTGGTCAAGTATGGTCTGGATGATGTTTAGAAATCTACAATGAGATAGAATGCCTTGGACCATGTTCATCTTTAACTCTTTTAAATTAGAAGAAAATTTAAAAGATTTGACTTAGCTACAAACACTCTAAAAAGATTAAACTAGAATTGTAGCAAACCCCATTATTTTTAAGAAACAGGGTTTACAAAGCACTAAAACCTGTAGGACAGTAATGGCTTAATTTCTAGAGAGCTAAATTCAATGCTTCCCCACAGGGCTTTATTACTTTGATTATGGTCTAAGAATTGATCAATACAAATATTTTTAAAAATAAAAATGCATGGTACTCATAAGATTTTTATTTTGTTATTATTTTGTTTTATACTACTACAGAACACCAACTTTTCCTCCTGTATTCCTTTATAGTTTCCTCTACTCTAAAATATCCCCCTTTTCCCATTAGTGTATTGGAGATAATGTTTCTTCTTGAGAAAAGAAAAGCATTCTGTGTAATTCTTCTTATAAGACATGGGAGTAATTTTACTTTGCTCTAAATTTAGGTATTACTAGTCAAGATGAAATGTGAAAGAAATCCTTTAGCAATTCTTTTTTAACAGTTACTACTGCCACCACTTATCACTCTAAGAGCATCCTATGACCTTAGATCATTTGATTAGTAGGGATTTTGAATGGATACTCTCTAGAAATAGAGAAGTTTTAGATTTTTTTTTTTGGTATTGAAGCACAGAACTACTTACTCCTAAATTATTTTCCAGGGCCTTGGAAATGCTAATTAACTGAATTCTTTTCTTCAATGAATTTCAATTTTTTTATTTTGCTGAGTTTGGTGTACAAGTCCAGTTATTCTGATGACTGAGTGAATGCACTGAGGTATTCAATGTCATTAATTCCAAGATCTTGTACCTATCAGGAAGGTGGAGTTGAGAAGAAGAGAACAGGAGAAGCTATCAGGGAAGGGAAAGGCAAGCCCAAAAAGTTTACAATTAGGTGGAACTATGCTTAATTTCCAGTCAACTGTACTTGGGAGTCTCCAAGTCCCTCACTTTTCAGAAAAGATCTGTAAGGTGGCTAAGGGGGAGAATGGCTTCTTTTCAGATAGATAAACCAAAGCGTATTTCCTGCTATGACAAATGAAAATTCCACTACTTCTTTGGAAAGAAGATAACGATGAGCTTTGAACAGAGGAATGCTGAACCAAAGGGTTGATGCACAGATCAAGGATGCTTAAGGCCACATGTGAATAGCAATTTGGTTTGTAGAAAATGGGCGTAAGCCATTCTGAGTTTTCAAAGCTAAGTCACATGCTACAAGGAGATGTTTGATGGCAAAACGAGGACAAAATGATATTATGTCCTGCCTTAGTATAAGCTCCTAACAATCAAAAGGCTCCTGCAAGGCACCTGGAAAAATCTCTGCAGCATTCTGGATATCCTCAAACCAAATAAATACCAAGGCTAAGCTGAGTATACAATTTTGGTCCTATTTCCAGCAGTGAAGGTGGAGATTCAGTAGTATATCGTAAAGAGAACAGACCTTTAGGTCTAAAGATGGAGTTAAGATCTTTTGATCATTTACTCTGATGTCATAGAATAATGTAAACATTTTAAGAAGAATTTAAGGACTTGGTTAGGACAGTTACCCTTCAGTCAGTTTCAACCATGAGCAACTTTGTATCTCCACAGCCCTGACACATCTGTCAGAGATACTTAATGAATCAAAGTGTCAGCATTGAACTCTGGGTCTTTGGACTTCCACTTTTAGAGATGGAAGGAATCTTTGAAATCATCTTGTCGAACCACCTCCACTCCTTTCTCATTTTGCAAACGAGGAAATTGGACCTCGGAGACATGAAGTCTCATGGTGACTCAGCAAAGTTTGTGGTAGAGGTCAGGTCTCTGAGTTATCAGTCCTAGAACATCAGGGTATGGTCACAAACCATTTGGGGCAAGTTGTACTCAGATCAAGATTTAAAAGTGCTTGAATGACTCTTGGAAATTATATTCAAGGGTGTGAAATAACAACTGTGGATATGGAAAGGATGGGTAGGAGATCAAAAGAAAGCAGTCAGGCAACCAAGACCAAGTGGAAGATTGAGGAATAATTCCATTTGAATTTTGTTTTTTTCTCCTGTACCTCAATGTGATTTTCCAATGGTATTGTAGTTTTCCTAATCTACCTGGGAAAATCTTTAATATTACAAACTAGAGAATGAAAAGAAAAAAACTCTAAAAGTGCTTCTTTTGGTATGTCTCTTATCATATTATAATTGCCACTCTGATTTTCTGTGTATACGTATCTTGTCTTCCTAAATTGGTTGTAAACTCATCAAGGATAGGAACTATCTTATTTATCTTTCCACTTCTTTTAGGACTTATCTACAGTGATTTGCACATAATAACAGCTATATAAATATTGTTGAATTGGGAAAAGGAGGAGTTTGTTTCAAATCTCATAGCAGCTAGACTAAATTATACTAAGGTGGAGATCTTCCAGGCTCTTTCCTCACCTCTTCAACCCCACACCCTCAACCTTAGGTATCCGAGGAAATTATGCCCTCTTTTGTTTCTTTCCTGTTTTACCCAACTTCCGGAAGCAAAACAAGCAGCTTTTGACAACTATGAAGACAACGGTTGCCACACAAGCAAGTAGGAAGCCAATCACATCCAAGGAATGGTACTGGTACCAGGTAAGGTCATGGGCGGCAGGTCTAAGGTGCTTAGCACCTTTGTGACGCATCACAAATTCAATCCAGAAGACAGCTCGGTCTAGAGGTTTCACGGGTTGGTCATGGTGAATTCTTGATAATCTCATAGCATTCTCTTTGTATCTGAAAGGGAAACACATACATAAAGCAAAAGAGAGTAAGTCACTTTTCCCCCCTTAGAATATCTACAAAAGGGTCACCCAGCAGATAGTCCTATGGAACTGGTCAAGGATGTGAGCATCTTCCTAATCTGTCTGATTCTAGCCACATGGTTATCCTTTATTAAAAAGAAACAAGAGAGATGAACTATAAGCCATGTCACTTACTATCTGACACTGAAAGAATTTATTCTTCTCTTCTCCTTCATCAAATGTTGCAAAACAGACAACAGTATTCTTGGTATTTATTGATGAAGTTTTTTCCTAGGCCATCTGTTTTACGAATCATATGTGAACAATCATCACGAGCAGAGAACTGGCCAATTTTCTTTTCTAATCATATGGGAACCATTATGAGGGTTAAGAGGGCCAGACAACAGAGGAACAGTTTCATCCCTGCACTAGTAGCCACAAAATATCCAAAGACCTAACAGGACTCTTCTTTTGGGTTGAGTAGATCGTCTGTGCATGATATATATGGAAAGATATGAATAGAAGGCTGAGAAGCACTTAATGTTGTGAGTTACACTTTTGAAGGGTCATGGCTTCAATGAAGTACTGAAGCAGCTATGATATTTGGAAACTTTTGTTCCAAAGGGTAGTTTAAAAAAATTTCTGACCCACTAATATTTTCATTAATTCAATTTACCAAACACTTATTAAGTGACTATTATGTATAATGTTCTATAAACATCTTACAGAGAGATTCTGTAGAGGGAAATAGGTGGCCAAATGTAATAGCTGCCTTTTAGATATCACATCGCTTCACTGAAATGAGCTCCTTTAAGCCAGGCACAGCAGGGCACACCTGTAGTCCCTGCTACTTGAGAGGCTTAGGCTGGTGGATCATTTGAGTTTGGGAATTCTGAGCTACAAGAGGGTTAAAGCCAATCAGGTATATGCATTAAGTTTTCAAGGAAATCAAGCCCTCTTTTGTTTCTTTCCTGTTTTTCCCAGCTTCTGGCAGCAAAACAGACACCATTTAGCAACTATGAAGACAACAGTTACCACATAAGCAAGTAGGAAGCCCATCATGTCCAAGGAATGAGATGATGGGTGGCATGTCTAAGGTGCTTAGCACCTTTGTGACACATCGAAAACTCGATCCAGGTGACAATTCAGTCTGGGGTTTTATGGATTGGTAAGCAACAATATGGTAAGGCCTTGGGAACAAGGGGCCCCCAAGCTGTTTAAGAAGGGCAGAACGGATGGGGCAGCTAGGTAGCCTAGTGAGTAGAGCACCGGCCCTGGGGTCAGGAGTTTAAATCCGGCCTCAGACGCTTGACACACTTCCTAGCTGTGTGACCTTGGGCAAATCACTTAACCCCAATTTCCCTGCTTTCCTCCCTGCAAAAATAACAACAACAACAACAACAAAAAACAAAAAACAAAAAAGAAGGGCAGAACCGGACGAGGGTAGAAATAGATTGTGTCAAAGTTTAATGCTAGCTAGCAAGGGTCTTGATCCTTGAGCAGCCACTACACTTCTAGCTTGAGCAAGATAGGGAGACAGTCTCAAAAAAGGAAAAGAAAGAAAGAAAGAAAAGAAAAAGAAAAGAAATGTTTTAAAAATGTGACATTTAATGAATAGGGTTGTAGGATTATAAATTTAAGGTCCCCCCAAAATCTTAGAGACCATCTAATCCAACCTCCTGAGAGAGGCGAAATGGTGTGTCCCAATGTTATACAGGTAGTTGTCCAGTCTCGGTCACGTCCCACTCTCTGTGATCCCATTTAGGGTTTTCTTGGTAAAGATCCTGGAGTGGTTTGCCAGTTCCTTCTCCAGCTCATTTTACAGATGAGGAAACTGAGGCAAACAGGGTGAAGTTACTTGTCCAGGGTCACACAGCTAGTAAATGTCTGAGGCCAGATTTGAACTCATGAGGATGTCTTCCAGATTCCAGGCCTGGCACTCTACCAAGATTCAGACTGGTCCTTTGACTCCAAATCTAGTGTTTGTGTCACTCTACCAATTCCCAGTACTGGTAGGCAAGGTTATCAATGGTAAGAAAGCAGTGAATTACAATACTCACGAGGGGTCATTGATGACTGTCTTCAAAGCGTTAAGCATATCTGCAGTTGTCATTTTATGAAAGTCCACTTCAACAGCTGCTCCCTTGGCTTTCATGTGAGCGATGTTATCAGGCTGATCAGCAAACATGGGCACACCTATCATGGGAACTCCATGATAGATAGCTTCATAGATTCCATTGGTTCCACCGTGAGTGATAAAAGCCTTGGTTTTGGGGTGACCTAGGATGGAAATGGAAGGGAAAGGGATTAGTTATGACGGATTTAGAAATAGAAGAAGGAATGGACAGTATAAGTCATTGAGACAGCGATGTTAATGTATGAATTGGAATAAAAATGGGATCACTTGGAACCTTGAATATGTTAGGAAAGAACATGAGATAGTGTCTACATGTTGATCTCTGGCTACAGTTACTAGCAGTAAGCAAAGGAACTGAAGATGGCCCACGAAAAATCTTACATTGCACCATTGGATTAATGTTTAAAGAATGTGCACAGAAAGAGCTAGAGAGGAGAGCCCCCAAACAATGTCACTTCTTTTTCAGGAATTTGCCTGTTAGACTATTTCTATGGAAACCCACTCACCTCCATTTCTCTGATTACAAGAATAACACACAAAGCAGGCCACTTTCAACTTTCTCTCACTTTAATCAACTTAATTCTTAGTTGTCATTTCAAACCTAAGTAAGTTGCCAAGTTGAGACTT